>NW_027507903.1:41958880-42313880 GCF_037356315.1 Lithobates pipiens
CGTTTAACTGTAATCAATGGTCATGAACACGACACAACTATTTGTAACAAAAAATCTTAAGTGACTGATACAAATCGATCAAATTAATCTTTGTAAAAAGCTTTATCCTCAGAGCTCTCTGTACATGAATATATACCGTACACACACTACTATAATGCGTATAACACGGAGTATACACACACAGTATACTATATTTTAAATGAGTATATACCGTATACGGAGTATACACACACTATACTACACTGTACATGATACCTACACAGAGTATGCACACATACTACACTATACATTAGTATTTACCGTACACAGAGTATAAACACACTATACTATACTGTACATGAGTATATACCGTATAAGGAGTATATACACACATTATACTACACTGTACATAAGAATATACCGTACACAGAGTATACACACACACTATACTACACAGTACATAAATATATATCGTACACAGAGTATACACACACTATACTACACTGTACATAAGTATATACCGTACACATATACACACACACTATACTTTATTGTAAATTATACTGTACACAGAGCATACACACAATATACTACACTGTACATGAGTATATACCGTACACACACAATACATACATTATACTACACTGTACATGAGTATATACCATACACACACTATACATACATTATACTACACTGTAGATTGAGTATATACCGTACACATATACATACCACACACACTATACTGTAAATGATACCGTACACAGAGTATACACACAATATACTACACTGTACATGAGTATATACCGTACAAATATACACACACACTATACTTTATTGTAAATGATACCGTACACAGAGCATACATACAATATACTACACTGCACATGAGTATATACCGTACACAGAGTATACACACACTACACTACTCCATACTACAATCATACTATTTGTACGTTACTAAATGTTAACTATTGAAAAACAAACAACTATTATTTTACTAAAGTCAATATTCCATTATATAACAGCCGTATTTTCAATCATTTTAATGCAATTGGAAATCAGACTGGATAGGTGTATCTGAGCACTGACTGTAGGATCTATTGTGCTATTGTGGTGTGTACACACTCCTTTGGTTTGTAGTACACCAGGTGTATAGACTAGAACAGGGGTACACGGGAATTAAAGTACACCCACATTTCTCTATAACACACACTGTACAGGCGGTAGACTAGCTGTATACTATGATTAGAGCTGTACATGTAGAAATCAATGACTGCACATCAGCAATCAAGTAGAAAAATTGTAATAATGTGTATAATATATGGATAGGTGTATCAGAGCACTCACTGAAGGATTTGGGTTTGTAGTACACCATGTGTACAGACCAGAACAGGGGTAAATGGGAATTTTAAAGTACACCGACATTTGCTGTACCGTACACACTGTACAGGCTAATTGATAAATAAATATTACATCTGTATATGTAGAAAGAAAATAATTTAACATCAAGAAACAAATGCAAAATCAACCTGTAATAATGTGCATACTATATATTATCCCAGTATTGGCTTACATGTATATATATTTTTATGGTGATCCATTAAAATGCATTTTGCAGATTTATAATTGTCGGGGTATTTTACACCTGACATAGATCAGGAGCTGTGTACACAAATACTACAGGCAGGCAGGTCAGCAGACTGCATTGCGAAATACAGAATTGAGGTTTACCTGCAGGAAGGGAGGTCCAGGCAAAAGGTTAAGTTTAGGAATTCCTGAGCGGATCCCCCAGTGATTCCCAGCGATGGCTGTCTGGATCCACATACGGTAACGAAGACGATGTGACATCAATCTATCTCCAGCAATCAGTGGACATAGCAGGGAATCCTACATGTGACAGTGGCCTCTGTCCCCCCAGCCACTGACCAGATGCTACAAGGAGACGTCTCCCACTAGCTCACATCCCATCTGCACTTGGTGGTGGAGAAACCTACTTTTCCCACATGGAGGCTTTGCCAACTGAAACAATGGGCCCTGGCAGACGGGTACATAATTGGTTAGTGTCAGACTGGCATAGAGTCTTCCTTTAAACCTTCCCTTTTTATGTGAAAGCAACAGATCAGAAATACAATGGGCAATCTTGATAAAACACCAGAAATCTGCATTTTCTTTATTATAATTCTATGTGCTACTAGAATATATATAAAACAAGTATAAAGGACAGGATTCTAAAGCAACCAATCATATTTCATCTTTTACTGATCAGAGGGAGACAAAATCTGATTCATGGCTATAAGATATTGCTTTGCACATCATTGTTGCTCTTTTCACTGCTGCAATATAATACATACTGTATGGTACTCTTTATTTGAATATACTGTTTAATCAACCTATATGACAACAATAAAGCACCTTTGTTTTGTTAAAAATAGTACTTTTTATATGCAATAAAATACTATATAAAATGTAAAAAAGGTAATGAGTATAGAGTATACAGCACAGTATCCCAAAGAAACCAATCATATTCAAATTAGTGCCCATTGGATATTGAGCTTTGCACATCATTGTCGCTCTTTTCACTGCTGTAATATAATATATACTGTATAGTACTCAATATGCAATAAAAGACAATATAAAATGTATAAAGGTAAGAAGTATACAGATAGAGTATACAGCACAGTATCCCAGAGAAACCAATCCTAATTCATCTTTTACTAATCACTTAGACACAATGGGGGGAGAATTAATAAAACTGGAGCACTCAGAATCTGGTGCAGCTATGCATGGTAGCCAATCAGGTTCTAGCCTAAGGCTGCGTTCACACTGGAGGCGCTTTACAGGCGCTATAGCGCTAAAAATAGCGTCTGCATAGCGCCTGTAAAGAGCCTCTCCTCTCACTCCAGTGAGAAAGCCTGAGTGCTTTCAGACTGAAGTGGTTCGCTTGCAGGACGGTAAAAATAAGGCTTGCAAGCTGCATCTTTGCAGCACTGTAGGAGCGGTGTACACACCGCTCCTAAAGCGCCCCTGCCCATTGAAATCAATGGGCAGCGCCGCCAAACCACTAGAAAAGCGCAGCTGTTTTAACCCTTTTTCCGCCACTAGCAGGGGTTAAAAGCGCCCTGCTAGCAGCCGAATAGCGCCGGTAAAACAATGGTAAAGCACCGTTAAAAATAGCGGCGCTTTACCGCCGACACCCCCAACGCCCCAGTGTGAAAGTAGCCTTAGCATCTGTTTAATTAAGCTTTGGCAATAAAACCTGGAAGCTGTTTTCTATGCAGAAATGAGCCTGATTTTGCACTTTCCAGCTTTAGTAAATAAACCCCAAAATCTGTTTAGTGTCTACAGAATACTGAGCTTTGCACATCGTTGCTGCTGTTCCCACTGTTGCCATATATTCTTGAAATAACACCGGAAATCTTCTTTATTACAACTCAATATTCTGTTTTAACTCAAAAGGCCAACATATATAAAGAGTATAAATAAAAGAACATAACAAAACTGTATACAGAGCAGTATCCCAAAACAACTAATCATAATTCATATTTTACTGCTCAGATTGATAGTTGGCTATATGATATTGAGCTTTGCACATGATTGTTCCCATTTGCTGCATATAGTCTTGACAAAATACCAGAAATCATTACAATGTTATGTTCCGCTGTTAATACTCAATATGGCAATATAAAAAAAGTATTAAGGTAAGGAAAGAGTACAGAGATATGTATAAAGTGCATCATCCCAGACCAGTGCAGACTGGTTGTATGACCTACAACCATATTTCATCTTTACTGATCAGATGGAGCTAAAATTTGATTGATGGCTATAGAATACTAAGTTTTTGCATAATGTTGCTACTTGCACTGCTGCCATATATTATTGATAAAATGCCAGAAATCTACAATTTCTTTTTTACAATTCTATATTATAAAAATACTCCTTAAAAAAATGAGTATATAAACGGTATAAAGGTAAGAAGTATAAAGATAAAGTATACAATGCAGTATACCAAAGCAAAAAAACATAATTAATATTTTACCGATCAGATGGAGCAAAAAACAGCTAGTGTCTATAGGATACTGTGTTTATTTACTAAAATTAGAGAGCTGGTGCAGCTGTGCATGGTAGCCAATCAGCTTCTAACTTACTTCAGCATGTTCAGTGATTGTAAAGACAGAAGGTTTTTTATCTTAAAGTGGATGTAAACCTGATTTTTTTTAAGATTTCCCATTATCTGTGCCCAGTCTTGCTACAAAAAGTTATTCCATCTCTGAGCAATCCTCTTTTATTGTTCAGTGAGATAAATCTTGACAAACAGAGAAAAACTTTGTCAAATCCTCCCCCTTGCTGTGAGTGACAGGTGGTTTACATATCTCCTGCACTAGCCTAAGAGACATGCATTATTTTTTAATTCCCTTGCACTCCTTTCTTCTGCTGCTCTGCCAGAATTGGATGTTCTCCACCTCAGCATGATTCGGCATGCTGAAGTCATGTGGTTACTTTCCTGCCTTTTCACTGGATGTTAGTGATCATAGCAGAAGTTCAGTGTAAGGAATACACAGGAGAAAATGCATATTGATAATGGGAGTGTAGAGGTGGACAGGGAGTCTACTGACATCACAAATCCACCCACTGAGCTCCAGACAACAGACCAACCCACAGAATCTGCAGTTTTTCAGGTCTCATAGCAGACAGAGGGGAGACATTTGACAGGTAAAGATACATGCAGGAGGCATCTATATCCTTCTAGATAAGGCAGTAGTTTAGAAAGGATGTCATTGGGTTTACATCCACTTTAATGCATTCTATACATTAAGATAAAAAGCCTTCTGTGTGCAGCAGCTCCCCTCAGCCCCCCTAATACTTTCCTGAGTAATGTTGGACAAGAGGCTGCCTGGGACTCTCCTCCTCTTTGGCTGAGACAGCAGCGGAGCGCCATTGGCTCCCACTGCTGTCAATCAAAGTCAGGGAGCCAATTAGGAGAAAGACCGGGCAGGCCTAGCCGGGGCTCCATGTCTGAGTGGACAAACAGAGCTACGGCTTGGCTCAGGTGTCCCCATTATATCGTCAGGAGGGAGAGGCCACAAACTTCAAACAGGGACCCGAAAAGAGGAAGATCCAGGCTGCTCTATGCAAAACCACTGCACAGAGCAGGCAAGTATAACATGTTTGCTATTTTTTAAGGAAAAAAAAAACAACAAGATTTTAGTATCAGTTTAAAGAGGAAGTAAAGCCTGTAAAAAAAAATGTTTTGAATTACTTACCTGAGATCGAAGCCCCCGAAGCGACCCTCGTTCATGTCCTTCGTCGCCACCATGATACCCGGAGTGACTTCCGGGTATCGCTGCTCCGACGCTGTGACTGGCCGGAGCAGCGATGATGTCACTCCGGCGCATGCGTGCGGGAGCCATTAGTGACTGTATGATCGCCTTTACTAACGGCATGCTCAGAACACCAGCACTGCTGTCACCGGCGATCATGACATTGGTGCCCATTTTTAGGAAAATATCTCCTTAACCATGTAGGTTAAGGAGATATTTCTTGCATTATAGTGACATATTATTAAGGTAAAATAGGAGAACAAATATCAGATTAACATTTGTTGTCTCCTTTCTTTCTAATGATATCATAGCATCGTATATGCATTACATAACCTCACACAATGGGGTTGATTTACAAAACTGGAGAGTGCAAAATCTGGTGCAGCTGTGCATGGTCGCCTCCTAACTTCAGTTGTTCAAGTAGCCTCCTTGGCGGTATGATTATGTCAGATTTTTGCGTCTCAAAGCGGTACAATTATTTTGTATGGAAATTTGGCGTTTTATATTGTAGGCCTATAATTCTTAGCAATAACACCCTTAAATCTGTCCAGACAAGAGTCGAGTAGATATCCTGGGTATGATGAAGTTTGAAACACAAAATCATAAATTATAATATAATAAGTACAAATAATTTTAAAAAATACTAATATAATAATAATAAAATAAATTTCCCCACGATTCACTATCGCTCAAATCTGCTAGTGTTCTAATTTACTATTGCTGTTTTCCAGCTGGTCTAAAACCAGTTTTGATGTAAAGGGACACTTTTTGGTTGCTATGGACAATCTCCAGTTTCCAAGCAGAAAGAACAGTATATATCATCTAAAACTGCATGCAGGGCACTGGACAAAGCACTGGGGACAAAAGGGATGTGAAATAATTTCATATAGTAATGTAATCTGTAAGATTACACTGTACTGTATGTATTACACAGCAGGGGGACATAGCAGGATCCTGGGGACAAGGTAAGTATACCGCAGCAGGATCCTGCAATGCAATCCTGAGTGTGGCTCGGGGTTACTGAAATTTATCCCCGAGCCACACTTGGGAAAACCATCAGGGCAGTTAAGCTTTGACAGAAAAACTCATTGGTTTCTATGCACAGCTGCACCAGATTTTGTACCCTCCAGTTTTAGTAAATAAACCCTTTTGTGCCATTATTATCATAGCAGTGTGGGGAAAAGCTCAGCGGTGCTAATTAATTGATGGGAATCATAGCAAAAATGTCTGTTGCAGTTTCCTATGGCAACCAGTCAGTTTTAAAACTTATCATTAAGAAAGGCTAAAATTGTTTTTTTCCCTTCAGGTTTTTCAATTTAGCTTTGGTTTCATTGGGAATCACAGACCATGCTTTGCCTTTTAGTTCTCAATAGAAGTCGATTTGTTGTGTAATTGTTGTGCAATTCTAGATCAGCCCTTTTCAATCAGGGTGCCCAGGCAAGATTTCCTTGGCAAAATGCCTAAATTAACGAAAAACTATATACAAGACAGCGTGGGGATGAAGCCTGCCTTTTAGTTACACAAAGCCATGGGTTTTTCATTGTGCACCATTACAACCTTCTAACTGCCGGCATCCTAAAGACCAATGGCATGATCAGTTGATAAGGAGGATGTCAGTGACCTGCATAGTATCCTTGTTTGAACCTCCCTTGCCCCTCTCTATCAGCATTGGGGTCAGATTAGCTAAGTGGTGGAGATAACCCGAGGGAGAAGAGAAACATTGGAATACTGGTCAGTACCAGTTTTCCAAAGTGTATTTTCTTTGGAAGAAAAATCACCTCTAACATTGGGTTTCCCACGTGCGTGGATGCTACTGCATTATGTAAAACTATTAGAATAGTTTTTACATTTTAGAATGGGGTGCCTCAAGATTGTCCATAATTTTTAAAGGGTGGCTTGACTGATAAAAATGTTGAGAAACCCTTGTTTAAAACAGTGTGTTCAACAGCCCTGACAGAAGGTAACATTAGTGATTCTGAGGGTGCTTGTACACCTATGCACATACAGTATTGTATGTTTTCAATATACATTACTATTATGTTATTACAGATATTTATACAGCACCAGCAATTTACACAGCACTACATTCAGGGCTCAAGTCCTGCAGGAACGCATGGGAACGGAGTTCCTGCACTTTTTCCACAACAGGAACTCAGTTCCCATTAGCAGCCGTGTCCTGCAAGACTTTGAAGTATGCGAGCTGTGTGGCAGGTGCTGCACCAGCAGCTGCCAACACAGCTAGCAATAGTAAGTGCCGTACACCTGATCATTCAGGCATTGCCAGTAGGGGGCCCCATGACAGCTTCCACTTCGATCTACCTGTCAATCAATGCTAGCTGACGGGTAGATCAGGTCCCTGCTGCTAAGAGATTATATTTAGTCAGACCTCTCATGATGCGCTCCTCCCTGCCGGCCCCTCCTGATTTTCATCCCCCCCGTCTCCTGCATACTTGCTCTGTGTGTCCCTCTGAATCCCCCCTCCTCTATCTTCAGTGCCATATGATGAGAGAACCCAGAGGAGGAGCACAGCTATTCTGCTTACAGGACATGCAGGGAGAGAGTTGAGCTGAGGGAGGAACATCAGTTTGGGGTGGTAAGCTGAGCACAATACCTGGCAAAGTTTAATGCCAGGAGGGAAGTTTATGTGGAAATATGTGAAGGGTTAGAATAGCAGCGAGTGTGTGTTGGAGCTCTGCAGAGTTTTCAGCCCCCCAGTAACATACATCTCCTAAGCAGGAACACATCCCTATCTCCCCAAGCATTCTGTTCAGATAATGTGCAGTTAATTTATGACCTTTCCGTTTAACCCTGTGTTATCCAAACTCTGTTCAATGAAAAGTGTAAACTCACCACATAAACACTCTATATACAAAATAACATTCCCCAATAAAGATCAGAACATGATGTTCACATTTGCATGGAAGCACAATTGAATGAATGCTGATTATTCAGAGAATTACCGTATTTATGTTTATTGAGGATTGTTTTTTTTATTTTTATTTCCTAACAGTTAAGCTTCATACACACAATACGAAAATTGGATAAAAAAATAAAACACTTTTGAAGCGTTCGTGCATATGAGCATATCATTTTTTTTTTTTTGGTGGGCGAGTGGATCTTGGGTGGGAGTTCCCACACCTTTTTCCCCAGGACTTGACCCCTGGCTACATTCACGCCAGTCCTTGCCCTCAAGGAGCTAACAATCTAAGGTCCCTATTTCACACATACAGAAATCTTCCTTTAGATCAGGTGGTGTGGCCAGAAGGATGTACATTACCGAAAATGTGTGGGAAAGCGGGCCACTTGCCGAGCAGTGCTCTTCAAGAGTAGTCAGTATGCGGCAAAAATTACTAGGGGCAGGTAGAGACTGTAAAAAATTGCGTATTTGCAATGCTTTCCAGAAATCTAGGTGGAAAGGGCTATTCCAGTCCATCAGAGCCTGCAATGAAGGCCAGGTAAGAAATTGAATTATATGGGGAAAAAAAGTGAACTGAAATGAGTGATAACCCCCATGCCTGTCCCAAACTTGACCAATCTTTTAATTTAAAAAATTTGTAAAGATTGCTAACAAAGTTTTACCCTATTCAAGATCACAGAGTGTTGGATTTGCCCCTTGACCCAATCAGGGTCAAGTAGGGGAGTGAGTTTCTCTTTTATGTTTCTCACTGCAATTAATCAATCAGGGCTGTTGCTTGGCACTTTCCAATTTTTTTTTAACATCCCCGTTGCCCACCCACTTGTCTGTTGTAAACTAGACAATAAATTCTGCTACATATTCATGTTAAAACAAACATCTGGAATAGTAAAATTTGAAGCTGAAATGTAAAACATCTGGCAGAAGCCCTCATACTTCTCTTTGCCTCTGAAGTCAGGCTTAACTGCTTTGTATCTTGACCCCCACACACACACTTTAGTATATATTTTTTTAATAATAAAACAAATTTTATAATTATTACATTTGTTTTAACAAACAAAGTCTGGGGCCCCCTCTAGCAGGGGAACCTGGGGCAATTGTCCCTTTTGCCCCCTTATAAATCATGCACTGCCCATACCCTGCTAGTTATCATGGCCACCCCCTTAGAAAATATTTCAATTCACGATTTGTACTCAGAGGTATTTCTGGCAAACCTTGAGTATCCAGCGATGAGTCTAGTGACTGCTTCCATTTGTAGCAATGCTCTAACCATCACTTCCAGGAGTACAATAGACATCAATTATCTGAACATGACACTGAATGAGTGGATAATTCAAGTACAAACAATGAAACAGGAGCAAGAAGACAAGTAGAGGAAAAAACAGAAATCTCCTATTTACATGTTTTATTTCTTCCTCTCTATCACACAGCTCTTTATTTTATGACTGGTAAACAATACCTTTTCTGCTTCCCTCTACCTGAATAGTACAGTAGATATATAATATATAAATTACAGTTTTTCTGTTAAGTCAACCGGAGAAAATTTGCTAATGGATTTACATTTTACACCAACTTCAATGAAGGTAAGAGAACAGAGAATAATGAAAAATGGAGTTCTGAAAACATATATCTGGAGATGATTTATTAGAATGAAAAAAGCCTTAGTTAGTCTTAGTTACCAAGTCTGATGTACATAAAGACATCACAGCTCACTTTGATGACGTCATTGTGTACAATCCATTTCACATAGAGAATACTAGATTTTATTTGACAAGGAATCCCTTGGTCCACTAGATGCATGGACATACCGTATTTATTGGCGTATAACATGCAATTTTTCCCACTGAAATTAGGGGGCAAATACCGGGTGCATGTTATATGCCGCTAGTGTACCTCGGAGGGGAACGTGGGGGATGAGCGCCGCCCAACGCTGCCAGAATTCACTGAGCCGTCATGTCCTGTATAATCGGTTCTGACGTTACACACACAGTCCCGCCTCGGCAACCAGCATTGGACCAGTATTCTGCTAATCACAGGAGCTGGTCCAGTGCCGATGGCGGAGGCGGGACTGTGTATGTGACTGCCGACTGAGAGCCAAGTAAACAGGAGATGACGGCTCAGTGATTTCCTGCATGAGAGATGGTGAGGGTGATTTCCTGCATGAGAGATGATGAGGGTGATTTCCTGCATGAGAGATGGTGAGGCTGCAGATGGGCATCAGGCTGGGTGGGTTAAGACTGCAGATGGGCACAGATCAGGGTGCATTAAGGCTGCAGATGGGCACATATCAGGCTGCATTGAGGCTGCAGATGGGCACATATCAGGCTGCATTGAGGCTGCAGATGGGCACAGATCAGGCTGTATAGAGGCTGCAGATGGGCACAGATCAGGTTGCATTGAGGCTGCCAATGGGCATATATCAGGCTGTATTGAGGCTGCAGATGGGCACAGATCAGGCTGTATTGAGACTGCAGATGGGCACAGATCAGGTTGCATTGAGGCTGCAGATGGGCACAAATCAGGCTGCATTGAGGCTGCAGATGGGCACAGATCAGGCTGCATTGAGGCTGCAGATGGGCACATATCAGGCTGCATTGGGGCTGCAGATGGGCACAGATTAGGCTACATTGAGGCTGCAGATGGGCACATATCAGGCTGCAGATGGGCACAGATCAGGCTGCATTGATGGACACTGACCATTATTTTGCTTCAAAGTGGTTTATTTAAAGAAAAGTTTTTTTCTGAAACCTCCCTTTTAATTTTCAGGTGCGTGTTATATGCCTGTGCTTGTTATACGCCGATAAACACGGTATTTACAAATCAGAGTTGCCTGACCTCTGTCCACTATAAGAACCTATAACCCCCAAGCACCACGTATTCCTAACACATATCTTCATCCTAACATTTACCTCTAGCTCCCTCCTAACCTTAAAGCCCACATCTAACCTTGTTTTTTAAAGGGGTTCCATGCCATATCAAGTTAAAAACATATCCAGTATTGGTAAAGTAGAACTATACTGTATTTGAGCATCATAAGCCAAAAATACTATTTCATTGATTTTTAATATTCAAAACCAACTCCCCAATCTATCCAGGTGTCCATGCTTTATTTTGTGGAAAAATCACTTTTAAAAACACCCCCTAGCATTTCTAGCATTTCTGTCTGTGGCCATCTTACATATAAGCAGATGATTTATAGCAGTTATTTCATCTGCCCTTAGCTCGGGAATGCAGGCAGGAGGATGTGCACAGCTGGCAAAGCCCCTCCTCCTATGAAGACTCTGCTGGGGAGATTTCTACACACTTCCTGTCCCTGTGACTATTGACACTGGAGAAAGAAGCGTGGAAATGTCAAATTAAATGCAGGCAACAATAAAAAGGTCACAATGAGGTTCTAATGCCTCCTGTTCTTCTAAGATTTTAATTTTTTATTTTTTATTAATGTGTTTTTCCCCATTGGACAGATTCTCTGCCTAGTGGCCCCTGTTATTGCGACAGGAAGTGAGGACAATCCTCCCCAACAGTAGGGACTAGGTGATGTCAGCATTAAAGTCTCTGCCCCAATGTGCTGTGGTTGAACAAAATAAAATCAAGTAATCTATGGACGGCTTAAGTCACACTTCCCCACTACCCCTGCTGTTTTGAAGGCCCTCTCTGACATGACATGTGCAGCATTGTACCTAGTCCATATATGGGGTTTAGTACATGCCCCACACTATATAAGGCCGCCAGAGCGGCTTCCTTTTGTAGTGTGTTCCGGCGTGCTGGGAGAGAAGGATAGGCAGGGACAGTGTGTTCTTTTCTCAGGCATCTGCAGGAGTTAAAGTGGGTGTTGTGTGCCTCCAGCACAGTATACACCTGTAGCTACCCTTTATTGCTGGTTTTCTCTAGTACAGGCATCTGCAGGAGTTAAAGTGGGTGTTGTGTGCCTCAAGCACAGTATACACCTGTAACTACCCTTTATTGCTGGTGTTCTCTAATACAGGCATCTGCAGGAGTTAAAGTGGGTGGTGTGTGCCTCCAGCACAGTATACACCTGTATCTACCCTTTATTGCTGGTGTTCTCTAATACAGGCACCTGCAGGTGTTAAAGTGGGTGTTGTGTGCCTCCAGCACAGTATACACCTGTAGCTACCCTTTATTGCTGTTTTCTCTAATACAGGCATCTGCAGGAGTTAAAGTGGCTGTTGTGTGCCTCCAGAACAGTATACACCTGTATCTACCCTTTATTGCTGGTGTTCTCTAATACAGGCATCTGCAGGAGTTAAAGTGGGTGGTGTGTGCCTCCAGCACAGTATACACCTGTATCTACCCTTTATTGCTGGTGTTCTCTAATACAGGCATCTGCAGGAGTTAAAGTGGGTGTTGTGTGCCTCCAGCACAGTATACACCTGTAGCTACCCTTTATTGCTGGTGTTCTCTAATACAGTCATCTGCAGGAGTTAAAGTGGGTGGTGTGTGCCTCCAGCACAGTATACACCTGTAGCTATCCTTTATTGCTGGTGTTCTCTAATACAGGCATCTGCAGGAGTTAAAGTGGGTGTTGTGTGCCTCCAGCACAGTATACACTTGTAGCTACTCCACAGTATGCACCTGTAGCTACCCTCCAGCACAGTATACACCTGTAGCTACCCTTTATTACTGGTGTTCTCTAATACAGGCATCTGCAGGAGTTAAAGTGGGTGTTGTGTGCCTCCAGCACAGTATACACCTGTAGCTACCCTTTATTGCTGGTTTTCTCTAATACAGGCATCTGCAGCATTTACAGTGAGTGTTGTGTGCCTCCAGCACAATATACACCTGAGGCTACCCTTTATTACTGGTGTTCTGTAATACAGGCATCTGCAGGAGCTAAAGTGGGTGTTGTGTGCCTCCTGTACAGTATACACTACCCAATTGCTGGTTATTCCATCGCCCTGCAGGCCATTACTATGTCTGGAAAGCCAACAAGGAGAGGCAGACAGTCACGAGCCAATAAAAGAGGGCAAGCAGGCTCTGTGTCTAGAAACAATAGTGCTGGTCATGGACGCATCATGCCAAAGACTTGGTAGAATGGATGACCAAGCCCTCCTCATCCTCTCTCATACAGGCTCAGGGTACTAGCAAAGCAGCTGCCAACACGTCCTCTTCCCTCGTCTCAATGTCATCAGCCACTCCTTCTCTAGACCCACCATGTCCTCCCGAGGAGTCCCCCGAACTGTTTGAGAACAGTGTTGGGTACATGCTCCTGGAGGATGCCCAGCATTTTGAAGGCTCTGATGATGATACCCAGCTAGAGGAAGGCAGTAACATGAGCGCAGAGAGAGGGGATGCTCAAGAAGGACAGCAATCTGGCAGTCATGTTCCACCAGCTGCAGCATACTGCCAGGTTTGCTCCAGTGATGAAGAGGGAGGGGATGATGAGGTCACTGACTCCACATGGGTGCCTGATAGGACAGAGGAGGAGTCACATCTCCAATGAGGCAGGATGCCCTCTGGGGGCCAGTTTAGGGGCAGCACACTGACTCAATCACACCGCAGAGCTCCGCCTGTGCAGGGCGCTGCCTCTGCGCGTTATTCTAACAGTTCTTTGGTGTGGGCCTTTTTTGAGATGAGTGCATCAGATCGTACAGCTGCTATTTGCAACATATGTCTCAAGTGTATCTCGCGTGGCCAAAACATCAGCCGCTTGGGCACCACATGCTTGACCAGACATATGTTGACCTGCCATGCAGCTCGTTGACAAGTGTACCTTAAAGACCCACACCAAAGAACAAAGCGGACCTCTCCTTGCTCCTCATCATCTGGGATCTCCAACCCCACTAGACCTTCAGTCCTCTCTGAAACCTGCACTGAGAAGAATGAAGGTGTAGAATTAGGTGTGTCACAGCCAAGTACTTAGCTAGCAGTACACCCACATCCGATTGTAGCAGGCAAATTTCCCTGCCCCGTTGAAAGAAGTTCACTCCCAGCCATCCACATGCCCAGTGGTTGAATGCTAGCTTGGCTAAATTGCTAGCACTTCAACTGCTGCCTTTTCAGTTGGTAGACTCGGCCCCCTTCCGTGAGTTTGTGCAATGTGCGGTTCCTCAGTGGCAGGTCCCCAAACGCCACTTTTTCTCACGGAAGGCGATTCCGGCTCTCTACCAGCATGTGGAAGGCAATGTCCATGCCTCGCTGGACAGGGCGGTCAGTGGTAAGATGCATATTGCCGCTGACTCATGGTTCAGTAGGCATGGACAGGGACATTACCTATCCTTAACGGCCCATTGGGACACTCTTCTGGCAGCTGGGAAGGATGCAGGACAAGGTGAAGTAGTGTTGGAGGTTGTTCCGCCACCACGCCTCCAAAATGCTACTACTGGTTGTGACACACCTCTCTCCTCCACCCCCTCATCTTCTTGTTCCTCCATGGCCTCTTCCAGTGCTTTGTTCTCTGAACCAGAGGAGGCATTCAAGGGGCTGCGCAAGTACGCAGGCAAAAAGATGCCATGCCATGCTTGAGCTGGTTTGTTTGGGGGACAGGAGCCACACTGGGGCAGATATTTTGTCAGCTCTGCAGGGGTAGGCCGAGAGGTAGTTGACACCATGCCAGATTAAGCCAGGAATGGTGGTTTGCGACAATGGCACCAACCTCCTCTCCACCCTCCGACAGGGACAACTGACCCATGTGCCCTGTGTGGCTCACGTCCTTAACCTGGTGGTGCAGCGGTTCTTGGGCAGGTACCCGGGCTTACAGGATGTCCTGAGGCAGGCCAGGAAAGTCTATGTGCATTTCTGCCGATCATTTAATGCCAGTGCTTGGCTGGCTGAGCCAAAGGAGTTGAACCTGCCCAAGAACCGCCTTATATGTGACATGCCCACCAGGTGGAACTCAACGCTGGCCATGCTGCAGCGGCTGCACACGCAGCAGAGGGCCATTAATGAGTACCTGTATGACTATGGCACCAGGACAGGGTCAGGGGAGCTTGTTTTTTTCTCACCACGCCAGTGGGGCATGATCAGGGATGCATGCACTGTCCTGTCACCATTTGAGGAGGCCACGAGGATGGTGAGCAGTGACAGTGCATGCATCAGTGACACTGTACCTCTTGTCCACCTGTTGGAGCACACGCTGCATGGAATAATGGACAGGGCACTTGAGGCAGAACAGAGGCAGGAAGAGAAGGACTTCCTTGCCTCTCAAGGCCCCCTTTATCAAGACAGTGTTCCTGCTGTCCCACCCATCACACAGGAAGAGGAGGAGGAGGAGGAGGCTTGTGTCAGCATGGAGGTGGAGCCTGGCACTGGAGCATCAGCAGCAGTAGTCTTTTAGGGATGATTTACAGTCCCAAGAAACATGTGGACTTGTATGTGGCTGGGGATCATGTTGTCCTTAGTGACCCAGAGGACTCCCGACCGAATGCCTCAGCTAACCTACGCTGCATGGCCTCCCTGATCCTGCAAAGCCTGCGGAAGGATCCTCCTATTCTTCGGATCAAGGAGAGGGTCCATTACTAGCTGGCCACTCTCCTTGATCCATGGTACAAGGATAAGATTGCGGACCTTATCTTGCCGTCGCAGAGGGAGCAGAGGATCAGACATCTCTGGGAGGCCTTGCAGAAAGGTCTGTGCAACGCATTCCGAGAGACTGCGAGGTTACAAACTCCTGGTCCTGGACAACGTGTTGCTGAGGCTTCGGCCAGTCACAGAAGGAGCGGTGGAGAAGATGGCCATCTGACCGATGCATTCAGACAATTTTTTAGTCCGCAGCCCCAAGGTATGTTCGGTTCCAGCAACCATCGCCAGTGTCATGGATCTGCCACCTAGGGGTTAAAATAGTGCAGACTAATTTCAGTGATTGGTAACAGGCTGCCTTATTTAAACACCTCAGCAGCACTGTGTCTTTGCTGTCTGGTCTGCAGCTCATACCTGTTCCCGTGACTTCCTGTTCCTGTGATCCGATCTGTTTCCTGTGTTTGACCCGGCTTGTTTGACTATGATTGATCTCTGGTATCCTGACCCTGACCTGCCTTGTAGCCACGCTCTGCTCTACACTGCTTGATATCCTGTTGCCGAACTTTACCTGTATCCTGACCATTCTGTGCCTGTCGTCCATATCTACATCTGATCATCTGTTACCATACCTGGCTTGTCTGACTACGTATTCAGTGTCTCCCCAGCTTACCAGCCTGCTTCCTGTTTCCTGCTGCCCCAGCTGAACTGACAAGACCAAAGACGAACCAGGCACCCATACACCGCCAGGCTCTTGCGGCCACTGTTGCAACATCGGTGGCCCTTGAGCCCAGGTTTTACGAGACAGCCTTCCCACTGCCCATCAGGCTCATCCAGCAGGTACGTAACAGTACCAGACAGCCATTTCTGAGCCTGCAAGTGGGAAGTCGGCCATGGATGACATCTGTCAGCATCTTGCAGCCCTTACCCAAGCAGTCAAATCTCTACAGGAGGGTTATACACAACTAGAACAACGTGTACAGACTCTAACTACACCAGCAAGCGCTGCTGCGCCTTCTGCCTCAGAGACTGCCACTGCAGAAACCTCAGTGGTGATGTTGCCCCCTGAACCCAGAGTTCCAGCACCAGAGAGATTTTCGGGTGACCGGGGAAAATTTCGATCCTTCCGTAACACATGTGAACTGTACTTCGCCTTGCAACCTCGAACCTTCTCCCTTGAAGCCACTAAAGGAGGATTCATCATATTACTGCTTCAGGGTGAGCCCCAGTCCTGGGCTCATCGGATGTTGGAGAAGAACGATGTCTTGTTACAGTTCATGTCTGCCTTCTTTGGCACGATGGCCGAATTATACAACGACCCACAACAAACCACCACAGCAGAGGCTGCCCTTCATGCACACCAGCAAGGCCGCAGAACGGCCAAAGATTATGTTACAGACTTTAGACACTGGAGTGCAGACACACAGTGGAATGACGCAGCCCTGCGACACCAGTTCCACCTGGGGTTATCAGAAGGTCTGAAAGACGAATTGGCACGTGTTGGAGTCCTAAATACCCTGGAGACCCTTATCACACTGACCACTCAAATTGACCGTCGGCTCCGTGAGCGACAATCTGAAAGATCAGCCTAGCAGCCATGTCCGGTCTGGATGATGCCCCGGATCCCAGCTCCTACTCACTCTGCACCTGTTAACTTCACTCCAGTTCACCCAGCTCCTGTTACTATTGCCACCGAAGCACCGGAGCCTATGCAAGTTGGCCTAATACGCCCCTCTCTGTCTCCAGAGGAACTCCTGCACCGACATCAGAACAACCTCTGCCTATACTGTGGGGAAGTGGGCCACTATGTACGTTCCTGTCCAACCAAGACACGTGGCGGATGTTTTCTTCCTTAATAACTTTTCTTCATCTACCAACGCCACCAACCTAACCCTTCCCATCTCTTTCCAGCTGCTAGAAAGGGAAGTGCCAGTTACCGCAATCATTGATTCCAGGGCCTGCAGTTGCTTCATCAATCTAACCTTTGCAACACAATAACGTATCCCCTTAAGACCTAAAACACAAGGACTTTCTGTTTTTCTAGCTGACGGGTCATGTATCAAGTCCGGACCTGTGACCCAAGAGACATTTCCCTTACCCGTGTTGGCCTCCTCTCAACATAAGGAAATCCTAAGCCTCGATGTCATCTCTTCCCCACTATTCCCTGTTATTCTAGGCCTACCCTGGCTGCAGGCGCATAATCCACGAGTTGACTGGGCCACAGGGAGAATTGACTTCCACTCAGCCTATTGCCAGGAACACTGCCTTCCAACAGCCCCAGCTTCTACTACAACACTACTTTGTGTGGACTCTGAGTCTGAGGTGCGGCAAGTCGTGCGGCAGCTTTTCGCACCCGATTCGGCCACTATGAATACCTGGTGATGCCCTTTGGACTATGCAATGCCCTCGCTACCTTCCAACAGTTTGTCAATGAAATTTTCCGAGACTTGGATATATTTTTGATTGTTTATCTAGATGACATCTTGATTTTTTCCATTTTCCTAGACTCTCACCGAGATCATGTCAAAAGGGTGCTGAGCCGGCTCCGCCAAAATGGACTCTATGCTAAAGGTGAAAAATTTGAGTTTGAACGAAGCAGCATCCAATTCCTGGGACTGATAATCTCACCTGAAGGCATCAAGATGGACTCTGAAAAAGTTTCTGCTATCTTAGACTGGCCTGCACCTACCGACAAGAAGGGGATGCAGCGCTTCGTAGGATTTGCCAACTTTTACAGGAGGTTCATTAGGGGCTTCTCCGCTATCATAACCCCTATCACACAGCTGACTAAACAGAACCTCAGCTTCCATTGGACACCCGAGGCACAAGCCAAATTTGATACCTTGAAGGTACTGTTTACTTCAGCACCTGTTCTTGGTCACCCAGACCCGTCTCTGCCATATACACTAGAAGTAGACGCATCTGAAGTCACTATTGGAGCAGTCATCTCCCGCCAAGGCCCTTAAGATCTGATGCATCCAGTAGCCTTTTTCTCCCACAGGCTGTCTCCAGCAGAGAGAAACTATGACGTTGGGGACTGAGAATTACTGCCCATAAAGGTGGCTTTAAAAGAATGGGGGTACCTCCTGGAGGGAGCAGCGCATCCCATATTTATCTATACTGACCACAAAAATCTTGAGTACCTGAGGACTGCTAAACGCCTAAAGCCACGTCAAGCACGTTGGGCCCTGTACTTTTCCCGATTTGTTTTCCACATTACAAACAAGATGTACTGTCTCGTATGTTTGATGACCCCAAGGAACCACCAGTGGCACATACCATCTTGTCTGAAAATAACTTCTTACTTTTACAGGGCAACCTTCTCAACCGAATGAAGCAGGCTTCAACAGATATTCCTAGCCCTCCAGGGGTCACGCTGACACTCCAGGAAGGATTGCTGTTTAACGGAAGCAAGGTATTTGTGCCTGAATGTCTACATATAACCATTTTGGGTCTGTGTCATGATCATCCCCTAGCAGGTCATTTCGGGGTGCACAAGACGCTTGATCTCCTGAAACGCACATTCTGGTGGCCAGACCTGGAAGAAACCTGTAAGAGATACGTGAATTCCTGTGCAATCTGCAACCAGAGCAAGGGTACAAAGAACCGAGCCTGGGGTCTACTTCGGCCACTGCCAGTTCCTGACAGACCATGGAGAATGATAGCCATGGATTTCATTGTGGAACTTCCCCCATCGGAAGGATGCACAGCCATCTTCGTGGTAGTGGACCGATTGTCCAAAATGGCCCATTTCTTGCCTCTGAAGAGTACTCCCTTGGCCATAGAGGCGGCTAAAGTGTTTATCAGAGAGATTGTTAGGCTTCATGGAGTCCCTATGAACATTGTCTCTGATCGGGGGATTCAGTTCACTTCCCGATTCTGGAAAACTCTGTGTGAAGCCCTTAAAATTGAAAGATCCTTGTCCTCCGCCTACCATCCCCAGACCAATGGACAAACAGAGAGGACCAATCAGACGTTGGAGCAGTATATCCGATGCTTCACTACTTTTGTCCAGGATGACTGGGTATCACTGCTTCCACTGGCGGAGTTTGCCTACAATAATGCCACTCACTCAGCCACAGGTCAGTCACCCTTCTTTGCAAATTATGGTTTTCACCTATCCTTCTTGCCCGACTTTATTCCAGAGACCACAGTTCCTGCTGTCTAAGACACAGTGGATTTCCTCAACCACAACAATAAGTTACTTCGAGAAGTGGTTACCAAGGCATAAGCAGCAAGCAAGATGGCTTTTGACAAGAAAAGAAGGGGTGAACTGATTCTCCACCCGGGAGACCAGGTATGGCTGTCTACTATGAATCTCAGGTTGGCATGTCCCTCAAAGAAACTGGCACCTAAATTTGTGGGACCATTCCCAGTCAAGAAGAAACTTAATGAGGTTGCTTATGAATTATCTTTACCTGATTCACTTAAGATACATCTTGTCTTCCATGTTTCTCTCTTGAAACCTGCAGTCTCTGACTCTTTCCCAGATAGAGTATCCAGGCCACCAGAACCTGTGACCAATGGCAAAGAGGAGTACGAGGTAGAGGCCATCATAGACTGTAGGAAAAGAAGGAATCAGGTACAGTACCTAGTTAAGTGGAAATGTTATGACCCAGAGGATAACTCTTGGGAGGCTGAACAGGATGTGCACGCCAGAGACTTGGCTAATGCCTTTTTTTTGCAGTCATCCACAGAAGAGAGACCTGTTGGGTACGCGGAGGTTGCCCATAAGAGGGGGGCAATGTAGTGGATCTGCCGCCTAGGGGTTAAAATAGTGAAGACTAATTGCAGTGATTGCACTGTGTCTTTGCTGTCTGGTCTGCAGCTCATACCTGTTCCCGTGACTTCCTGTTCCTGTGATCCGATCTGTTTCCTGTGTTTGACCACGATTGATCTCTGTTATCCTGACCCTGGCCTGCCTTGTAACCACACTCTGCTCTACACTGCTTGATATCCTGTTGCTGAACTTTGCCTGTATCCTGACTAGGGATGAGCTTCGTGTACCGTGTACCAAACGTTATGTTATGAACAAATTTGTGTGGCGCTCACGGCCCACAATGCACTGTGCCATCGCAGTGCATTTCTGGCTCATGATTGGCCAAGCATGCACTGTGACCCCACATGCTTGGCCAATCACTGTGCCGGCAGCGAGGAGAGCCATGATTGGCCACAGGCAGGATGCCTGTGGCCAATCATAGCTCAAGCTGTGTAGTACACGCCCCATACTATATAAGGCCGCCAGCGCGGTGGCCTTGTGTAGTGTGTTGGCATCTGTAGGAGTTAGTGGGTGTTCTCTGTGTACCTTCAACACAGTATACACCGTTCGTTATCGGCCGATTTAGCGTTCTTGCTCTTCTGTAATTGAGCTTTTAGCAATCTGCAGGAGTTTGTGGGTGTTGTCTGCATGCCCTGAGCACAGTATACACCATTATATCCACCTATATAGCTAGCTATATTGCTCTTCTGTAATAGAGCTTGCAGTCAGTTGTAGGAGATTGTGTGTGTTGTCTGCGTGCCCTGACCGCATTATACACCATTATATCCACCTATATAGCTAGATATATTGCTCTTCTGTAATAGAGCTTGCAGTCAGTTGTAGGAGATTGTGTGTGTTGTCTGCGTGCCCTGACCGCACTATACACCATTATATCTACCAATATAGCTAGCTATATTGCTCTTCTGTAATAGAGCTTGCAGTCAGTTGTAGGAGATTGTGCGTGTTGTCTACGTGCCCTGACCGCACTATACACCATTATATCCACCTATATAGCTAGCTATATTGCTCTTCTGTAATAGAGCTTGCAGTCAGTTGTAGGAGATTGTGCGTGTTGTCTGCGTGCTCTGACCGCACTATACACCATTATATCCACCTATATAGCTAGCTATATTGCTTTTCTGTAATAGAGCTTTCAGTCAGCTGTAGGAGATTGTGGAAGTTGTTTGCGTGCCCTGACCGCAGTATACACCATTATCCACCTATATAGCTCTTCTCTAATTGAGCCATCTGCCATCTGCAGGAGTTAGTTGGTGTTGTGTGCCTCCAGCACAGCACAGTATACACCAGTATCTACCCTTTAATTCCTGTTCTATAATAAAGACATCTGCAGGAGTTAGTGGGTGTTGTGTTCCTCCAGCACAATATACACTACCCAATTGCTGGTTTTCCCATCTCCCTTCAGGCCATTACCATGTCTGGAAGGCCAACAAGGAGAGGCAGACAGGCACGAGCCGATAAAAGAGGGCAAGCAGGCTCTGTGTCTAGAGACAACAGTGCTGGTCGTGGATGTGGTGCATAGTCATCATCAGCACGTGGCCATGGGACACGCTTGTCCTTCTTTTCGGCAGCTGGATGTGTTGAGCTACATCATGCCGAAGACTTGGTAGAGTGGATGACCAAGCCCTCTTCATCTTCCTCATCCTCTTTCACCCAGGCTCAGGGTACTAGCAAAGCAGCTGCCAACGCATCGTCTTCCCTCGTCTCAATGTCATCATCAGTGACTCCTTCCCTAGACCCACCACGTCCTCCTGAGGAGTCCCCTGAACTCTTTGAGCACAGTGTTGGGTACATGCTCCAGGAGGATGCCCAGTGTTTTGTAGGCTCTGATGATGATACTCAGCTAGAGGAAGGCAGTAGCGTGAGCACAGAGAGAGGGGATGCTCAAAAAGGACAGCAATCTGGCAGTCATGTTCCACAAGCTGCAGCATACTGCCAGGTTTGCTCCAGCGATGAAGAGGGAGGGGGTGATGAGGGCACTGACTCCACGTGGGTGCCTGGTAGAAAAGAGGAGGAGGAGGTACATGACAGACAAAGTGAGTCCCACTCAGGGATCAACACAGCCCCACTTCAAGGGATCTTTTTTTTATACCCGGAGTTGAGGTTTCAGCTGCCTGTGGAGGATGCCAAGTCAGCAGGTGACCATACTGGCCAGACAGACTGAGTCTGCGGAGGTATGTCAAGGCATAAAGCAGTATCTGAGACAGAACAATGAAGCTAAGTAAAGCCTCGTACACACGGTTGGATTTTCCGCAGACAAAACCTTGGACTTTTGTCCGAAGGTGTGTGCCTGAATATTGTTTTGCATACAAATGGCAAGGAATTGTCGGCCAACAAACACGAACATACTGACGTACTACGTGTTTTTTCAGCTCTTTGCACCACCCTTTGATAATTTTGTGTTAGTAGAAGTTTGGTGAGTGTTGATTCGTGCTTTTCATTTCATGCTTTTCATTTCGTGCTTTTCATTTCACGCTTTTCAGTTTGCAGATTTCATTTCGTGCTTTTCAGTTTATTTCTGAACAGCCGTCCATCAACTAAATTGGAATCAGAGGAGATAACGTGTTATTTATTATTGGACTTGAAGTTATTGCTTTGACCTAAGTCCAGTCCAGGAACAGGAGGAGGAGGAGTTCTTGGACCAAAAATTGGTTGCTCTATTAATCATGACCAATTATCTCATATGCCTTTGCTGCTGGAGCTCCAGGAGAATAATCCAGATTATTTTTGTAATTATCTCCGGATGATGGGCCCCTGCTTTCATCAACTCTTGGCATTGTTGACCCCCTATATTAAGAAGCAGGACAAATGCATGAAGTTTTTATTTTATTTTTTGGTTGAATAATAATGATTTGATTGTGTACCGTATATACTCGAGTATAGGCCGACCCGAATATAAGCCGAGGCCCCCAATTTACCCCCAAAAAACTGGAAAACTTATTGACTCGTGTATAAGCCGAGGGTGAGACATGGCTGTCCATCCCTGTGTGTCCGTCCATCCCTGTGTGTGTGTCCGTCCATCCATCCCTGTGTGTGTGTCCATCCATCCATCCATCCATCCATCCATCCCTGTGTGTGTGTCCGTCCATCCATCCCTGTGGGTGTATCCATCCATCCATCCATCCCTGTGTGTGTGTGTGTGTGTGTGTGTGTGTGTGTATCCATCCATCCATCCATCCCTGTGTGTGTGTGTGTGTGTGTATTCATCCATCCATCCATCCCTGTGTGTGTGTGTGTGTGTGTGTGTGTGTGTGTGTATCCATCCATCCATCCATCCCTGTGTGTGTGTGTGTGTGTGTGTGTGTGTGTGTGTGTGTGTGTCCGTGCAGCCTTGTGTGTGTGTCCAGCCTACCTGTGTCCCAAGCCTCCGTCCCGAGCCGCCGTCGTCCCGAGCCTCCTCTGTCCCGTGCCTCCTCTGTCCCGTGCCTCCTCTGTCCCGTGCCTCCTCTGTCCCGTGCCTCCTCCGTTCCGTGCCTCCTCCGTCCCGTGTCGTGCCGATGGATCGCCGCTCTTCTCGGCGGCCATTCTACAATTCAAAAGCTGCGCCTCCGTCCTCCGCCTGTGATAGGCGGAACACTCAATTTCCCAGCAGCCTGTGTTCCGCCTATCACGGACATCCTCTCATACTCGTCCGTAGTATGAGAATGAACGGATGTCCGTGATAGGCGGAACACTGACTGCTGGGAAATTCAGTGTTCCGCCTATCACAGGCGGAGGCGGAGAAGGAGGCGCGGCTTTTGAATTTTAATGTCCGCCGTCTGTCTGCTCGATACGCTGATCGAGCAGTCAGACAGCGGTGACTCGAGTATAAGCCGAGGGGGCACTTTCAGCCTCAAAAAAGAGGCTGAAAATCTCGGCTTATACTCGAGTATATACGGTATATATTCTATATTTTTGGATGCATAGAATGCACGCTATGGTTAAGTTCTATTGGCAGATAGTATGTCTAATTTTATTTGTTTTCTTTTTTTTAATGCACAATAAAAAAAAAAGTGTAAAATAAAAAAAAGTGTAGAATAATACTTGGCTATGTGTTTTACTTCAAATGACAGTTTGGGAGTAGGCAGTTACATTTAAAAAAATACAATGTAAAATTGACAAGGGACACCAACATAGTTGTATCTTTGATCTTATAAACTACGGGAAAATGGTGTTGTGGTAACTTGCCCAAATAAAAAAAAAGCATAATAATATTATTCTTGATATCACTAGAAAAAAAAAAAGCCTTGAAAATTAGTTTGCAATAACTCCATCAGTATCACCAGCAAAGCAGCTTCATTATTATCCCATTAAAGAAGAAGAGAATTGTGCGCTGCATTTGGAGATTTCATAATTTGCCACGTCATGAATTTTAATTCTCCATTACGAACCCCATTTTACAAGACTGACCGCTTCTGGCTCGTCCTTGCTTTCGAGCATGCGTGTTTGTACTTTGGACTTTTGTCTTGTGTACACAGAAAATCCGACAACAGACATTTGTCCACGGAAAATTTTACAACCTGCTATCCAACATTTGTCTGCAGAAAATCTGACAACAATTGTCCAATGTAGCATACAAATGGTTGGATTTGCCATCGGAAAGTCCGATCACGGCTAAGCTCTGCTGCAGCTTTATGGCAGATTACAAATGGATGAGGGGTAGGTATGTTTTTCAGATTTTTATTCTGTCAGTCCAGTAACATATAATAAGTAGATGATTTTGGTGAACATAGCATTCCTTTGAACAAGGCATGACAGTGATAATACTTCATCACTGTGGGACTTGCCATCACTACTTATAGTAACAATGTATAGCATATCTCAAAAACAAAATTGTGTTTTCCTATTAGCAGCCCCTTTGTTTTATTCTATAATTTACCCTGTCAGCAAGAAAGGAAGAAATGAACTGGTTGCTAAGTGTAAAAAATGTTCCTCTTCACCCAAGTGGTTACTGTATTGCTCTGGTTGCATAACTTCACTAATACAGGATCACTTTGGTAGCATACGCAACCAAGTAACTTTTATATTTAATTTGATCTACTTTTCCACCCCAACTGACAGCACAAAATTATTGATTGAATTTCGGGTGTCTGGTGAACACAAGTAATGTCATCTTTGAATAACGTATTCGCTAAATTGAATCCAGTTCTTGGATATAAATGTGTTGGTATAACTCGGTGTCACATTACCCTTTCTGATCATTCCCATGAGTTTCAAGTATAATTGCCTTTTTTGCAAAGAGATTGTATAGAATACAGCTGAGAAATAACAATGTCAGATGAACAAATTTTTCAGCTTCCCAAGTGCACCATGAGTGAATTGATCGTGTAAAATGTAAAGAAGTAATAGCAGAGAAAAAAAAAAACATGGTGTTATTTGGCATTTATGTGATAAAAATAATACAGTGCACTGTGTTGTAATTTATCTTTGTATGTATAATTTTTATGTTTTTTTTTTTTTTTTTAAGAGAAACCTGTCCTTCAAAGATCTTCATAGGCTTAACCATTTACAAGAAAAACCCCTTTCACAGGGAAGTTCTGATCAGGTCCCCCTGTCAGTTTTTCAGATGGACCTGATTGTAAGGTGCATTAATTTCTATGGACAGGCGGGTGTAAACAGACTTGTGTCCTTTCACACCCGCCTACCTCCAGGTCCAATTAGGCCAGTTAAAAGACAGATAGATACAATAACCCTTCTAAGCAGTGGCGGCTGGTGTTGATCCGCATGCACCCTACGGCGGGTCTCCCCTGGACTGTCTAACGTTGCAGCTTCTGTCTAAACCCAATCTTCTTTCCTGGGTTCTGAATGGCCATGAGCCGATAACAATTCGCTGGCATTGCAGGGTGGTAGTCCTCTGCACCCAGAGGACAGTATAAAACTGCCCAGTTGGGGTCTCAGAATGTTGTCAAGTGCCCTTGAGGGAGTGACAGACTTGGTAGAAACCTATTGGTCCAGCACCCCACACAATGCATGACCATACAGATGGTGCGAGCTGGGGAGCGGTGCTGTGGGCGGGGGGGGGTGGGTGGCACCCCTTGTGGCCCGGCTGCCACTGCTTCTAATCTTAATGGTGCTGCTCCAAGCTGAGGTGTAAAGCCCTGCTGGTGCTCAGAATGTTAGGGATGTCAGCATCCTGAGGAAGTAGCTAAAACGAAACACGTTGACCTCTCTTCTCTTGGTTAATCGTTCTGGGGTTCAAACAACAATTGAGTAGTATATTTGTGTGATGTTGGTCCTCCATTACACAGGGAACCAAAAAAAAAATCTTGTGGTTTTTCTTTTAAATATGTGATTTTAATTTTAATTTACCTTGGTATAAACTTTTTCTATTCATTGAATTGTTTGTCGCATTTGTACCAATAAAGTCTGATCACAAAATTTGTGTTTTAGCTATTAGAATAAAGATTAAAGCATAAAAAAATGCAGTTTGTCTGACCCAATCCTGGTTGTGATGTGTATATGTAATAGCTTCAGTCAGCACTACTCTGCAAAACCGTCATGCATTTTTCCCCACCTATTGGGGCTTAATTATAAGAGGTACCTCTACGATTAAGCCCCGATGGGCAGGGCCAAACTCGCCAGAGGGCGTGGTTTGCAGAGCAGTGCTGACTGAGGCTACAACATATACACATCACAATCAGGATCAGTTCAGGCGAGTGGCGGTTCTTTTTCTTTAATCTAGTTTCCATTTAGGTGGGGTGGATCAGTGGTAGCCTGGTGTAAGTGGACAGGTGGTATACTTGCCTAGATGATTGCAGCACTGATCCTAGTTGCACCTGTCCCTCATTGGCCCTACCCTGAGATTGAAACAATCAAACACTGCTGATCGCTCAGTTCTCCCTCTCCACTTCGAGCAGAGAGAGAGGTGACTGTCAGTCACCGCTCTCTGCTCTGTCCCTCCAGTGCTCGCTGGAGCGCTGGGCTGTGGAGGGGCAGGATAGGCCAGCTCAGGCTCTCAGTGGCATTCTGAGAGGCTGAGCCAGCTGCCGGAAAGGCATCTGGGTGGATCACAGCTGTAAAGTCAGTATCTATCCTGAGCCTGGACCAGCTGAGTGACCACAGCCAACAGCGGGCTTTATACTTCTATACTTCTCTTTTAAAACAAGCAGTGAGGAGGCATAAAATTGCTTCCTCACAGCTTGTCAAATGCCTCTGAATCACTTTAAATAAGCACAGCAATTTAGCCGCACATCAAAACTTAGCATCACAGGTATGAAAACAGCAGGCAAAGTAAGGCAGGAATCCAGGCTGACCAATCAGCAATAATTTCCCAATGTTGTTCCTATTCTAACTTGATGGATAGAAATGTGATTGGTTTTTGTGAATGACCACGCATTAAGGTAGGCCAATGCATGGGGTGGACCATGGACCAAAGTGTAAAATGCAGTATCTTACACATGCCAGATCAGTGCAGATGGCTTCTGATTGGATGATTAGTGCACTGTGCCTTGTGCTGACTTCCATGATTGTCTTCATTCAATAGGACCTCTTGGCTCTGTGCTCTGAGTCTTCAAATAAGCCAAGTAGAACAAATTAAAGGACCACTAAACCTAAAACATAATTTATGATTCATGAATTAATTGAAATAAGTGTTAAGATTCCCTGAAGGCATGTTTTATTAGGGATTCTTTGTGTTATACTTGAAATTTCAGCAATCTTATTTAATACGGCACCTCAAGGAATATGGATATGTAAAGTAGTGTAACCCACAGTAACTTGGCATATTTAAAAGGTAGGTGCACTTTAAAATTTAAAATTTTCAAAAGGAGAACCCTTTGCCCTCTTCAGTGGGGAAAATAATTATTTGCTCCCCTGAAGATTTTGTAAGTTTGCCCACTTACAAAGAAAGGGTCTATAATTGTTATCATAGGTGTATTTTTAAATGATAGAGACAGAATATCAACCAAAAATCCAGAAAAAATGCATGATACAAATGTTATAAATTGAGTGGCAGTTTAGTTAGTAAAATAACTAATTGATCCCCAAGAAAAACATGACTTAGTACTTAATGGAGAAACCCTTGTTGGCAAGAACAGAGGTAAGACCTTTCTTGTAGTTGGTGACCAGGTTTGCACACATCTCAGGAGGGATTTTGGTCCACTCTTCTTTACAGATCTCTTCTAAATCCTAAGCCCTTGTACAAACGGTCGGACATTCTGACAGAAAATGTCCGATCGGACTGCGTTGTCGGATAATCCAAGCATGTGTGGGCTCCATCGGACTGTTTCCGTCGGAATATCCGACCAACAAAGTTTTAGAGCTGGGCTATAAAATTTTCCGCCAACATGGTCCGATCGGACTTTGTCCTATCATTTGTAAAGAATTCCGATCGGACAATGTGCCATGCATGCTCAGATCAAATTCCTAGACCAAAGCTATTGGCTACTAGCCTGAACGTAGTCCCGTTGTAACGAAATAACTCCATTACGTTACGAACGATCGGATTTTCCGACAACGTTGTCTGACCGTGTGTATGCAAGACAAGTTTCGGACAAAATCTGATGGATTTTGTTGTTGGAATGTCCGGCAGTGTGGTCAAGCGCTTATGGTTTTTTCCTTTCCATAGGATTAAGGTCTGGAGATTAGCTAGGCCACTCTATGACCTTAAAGTGCTTCTTCTGAGCCACTCCTTTGTAGCCTTGGTGGTATGTTTTGGGTCATTGTCATGTTGGAAGATCCATCCATGACCCATCTTCAGTGTTATGGCTGAGGAAAAAAGGTCCTCATCCAAGATTTTACAATACATACATTGGCTCTGCAATGTGGCAAAGTTGGCCTGTACCTTTAGCAGAGAAACAGCCCCAAAGCAGAATGTTTCCACCTCCGTGCTTGACTGTAGGAATGGTATTCTTACACAAGCCAATGAGCGTGATATTTCCAGTGTGGTAAAATAAACACTACTTCTCCTTGCCAGCAGTGAGGATGGTCAACTATTTTTCATAGTGACTTAAAAGGTACAAGATAAATATGTGAGTTGGCCCTCTTGCCTTGGTATTAAATCTATGCACACAGTCCACATAACGAGAGTGACAACCAATGCCAGAACTTACCACTGTGGAAACAACCCTACATATTGATGATTTAGGGCTCATTCCCATATCAGTGTTTTAGTGGTGTTTTTACACCTACGTGTAAAAAGTCTGGTATATCGATCTTGGCAACCTTTACAGTCAAAAAGTTAATAGTTGTGATAATTAAACTCTCAGATCCTACCACTGTGACCGGAATGTGATGTACTACAAATGCAGCTGTATCCTGAGCAGAGATTGTCCTACTCTGGATTCCTGGAATAACAATCTAAGCACCAGCATACTGAGAGTAACTGGTGCTGGTTAACTAAGCACTTAAACTTTTTACACACGCGGTAGCCACCACCACGTTTTAATGGAAATACTCACTGTTCACACCACCACTGATGCAATTCTGACCTTTTAAAAAAAAAATTCTTATTACACGCTACCACAACCAGATAGGAATGTAACTGAGTGTTTTTTTCAAAGAGACAAAATTTGTTTCATAGATGTGGATAGCCTATTGCATTAGGGTGTGCACCCTAAAGCTCAAACACATATGTGTGTGTATGTGTGTGTGTATGTGTTTATATACTGTTGGTGTCAGTAGAGCAGTGGACGATGTCAGTAGGGCAGAGATTGGTGTCAGTAGAGCAGTGGATGGTGTCAGTAGTTTTTATTTTTATGATTTTCTTTTTTGTCATTTTTTTTTTAATTTTTTTTATTATTTTTGTTTTACAATTTTTTAGGGGCCTGTGGTGAAATCTAAACAGGGGGAACTGGGCCACACGTAGTGATTATGGCATGCCCAGGTACACCCGGCACACCCTGTGTGCACACCAATGAGTTCTTTATTTTCTAGGTAAAGCATTCAAAGATCCAGCCTAACATTTTTTTAAATATAATTTTAATCAAAAAGGAAATCAATTATTCTCAATTATTTATGGTGGTGAAATTAGAAGAAGTATATCACAACATAGTTCAAATCATCAGAGGTACCATCTCATTATCGTAATATATATAGCAAAAAAAACGACCGCACTTACTAAGACCAGTATGGCATTTTATGTTTAACCATCTAAAGGAAGTTCTCTGAGACAGGGTACTCATTAGTGATGAGGATGTGAAGTTTTTCCAGTATACATTTTTGGAGGAAGGATAATAATAAGTACTCTTTATTGCCCTGCTGGGGACTGGACAGATGAACCATCAGTTTTTGATTTATTTGCGACTTCAGATTGGACAAGATTGATAAGCCCATCCTTCAGTGTATATCCTGTGGAAGTGAAATGCGTTGATGTTGAGCGCTGTGAATAGTTACAACATATGGGGCTACTGTAATCTATGAAGTTGAATTGACTTATGCTAATTTGTATTTTTTAATGTATCTATAAATAATAAACAATGTTTTTATTGATTATAAATTACTGTGTTTGTTGAAAGTCATCCCTAGAGGTCCATTTTGTATCCAATCGTTTTTCTCCACCCCTGCAAGAGTGGTTTTATATTAACAAAGAAGAGAAACTGTAAGAAACTGTAGCGGAAATATATACTGAAAAGGTATTACAAAACAGTTAAATAAATGGGATTTAAATTAAAAAATACTTAACTTCACCTGGTCTTTGGTTCTATGCAGAGCCCAGTTCACTTGCAGAGTAAGGTTATGATAGCTTTGCTGAAGAGGGCTGGAGAGCATTTTATTATGCCCCTACAGGCTTATCCTAACTGCTAACTATTCTTAAAGCGGAGTTCCACTTTAAAAAAAATTAAAAGTCAAAAGCTACTGCAGCTGCTGACTTTTAATAATCAGACACTTACCTGTCCCAGGGTCCACCAATGCGGGGGAAGGAAGCACTGCTCATCTCCCCCTCCTCTCTGCGCCGCACATAGTCTCTGTGGACGCCCGTCCGTGGCTTCACAGCCGGGCACACACTGCGCATGCACGAGCCGCGCAGCACGCCATGACTGGCTGGGCAATGTCCAAGATGATTGCCGAGAGGGAGGGGGGAGAGATGATCTCGGTGCATGGCGAGGAAATGGGAGCTGGAACCCTCTAAAAATAGGTTATCCACTCCCCCCCTCAAAAAAAAATAATATGGGTGGTACTCCGCTTTAAGTGCTGCCATATTTTCATCTGTCAAGGTTTCACAATCTGACAACCAACCTATCTTTGCGCAGAATTAAATTACAATTCACAAATATGGTATAAATCAGATGCATTTTTTTCCCTGTAATTTTTTCCTCTAATATCTTAGTAGCCTTCTAGGCCTTGTTATAACTGAATAGTATCTTCATATACAGTGTCTTGAAAAAGTATTCACACCCCTTGAAATTTTCCACATTTTGTCATGTTACAACCAAAAACGTAAATGGATTTTATTGGGATTTTATGTAATAGACCAACACAAAGTGGCACATAATTGTGAAGTCGAAGGAAAATGATAAATGGTTTTCAAAATTTTCAACAAATAAATATGTGAAAAGTGTGGTGTGCATTTGTATTCAGCCCCCCTGAGTCAGTACTTTGTAGAACCATCTTTCACTGCAATTAAGGCTACAAGTCTTTTTGGGGATGTCTCTACCAGCTTTGCACATCTAGGGAGTGACATTTTTGCCCACTCTTCTTTGCAAAATAGCTCAAGCTCTGTCAGATTGGATGGAGAGCATCTGTGAACAGCAATTTTTTAAGTCTTGCCACAGATTTGCCTAATTGGATTTAGCTCTGGACTTTGACTGGGCCATTTTAACACATGAATATGCTTTGATCTAAACCATTCTATTGTAGCTCTGACTGTTGGTTTAGGGTCGTTGTCCTGCTGGAAGGTGAACCTCAGCCCCAGTCTCAAGTCTTTTCCATACTCTTAGCCCTTATACACACGGTCAGAGATTCCGACAACCGGATTTTGTCCGAAACTGTTGCATACACACGGTCGGACAAAGTTGTCGGAAAATGCGACGTGATTACGTTATGACGGGACTACGTTCACACTAGTAGCCAATAGCTTTGGTGTAGGAATTTGATCTGAGCATGTGTGGCACTTTGTCCGATCGGAATTCTCTACACATGATTGGAGTATGTCTGATCGGAGCATTTTGTCAGAAAATTTTACCAACAAGTTGGAAAACTTGGTCCATCGGATACTCCAACGGAAACAGTCCGATGTAGACCACACACAGTCGGAATATCCAGCAAAGCGGTCCGATCGGACACATTCCGTCGGAATCTCCGACCGTGTATACAAGGGCTAACAGGTTTTCTTTGAAGATTGCCCCATATTTTGCTCCATTCATCATCCCATCAACTGTGACCAACTCTGACCAGATTCCCTGTCCCTACTGAAGAAAAGCATCCCCACAGCATGATGTTGCCATCACCATGTTTCACAGTGGGGATGATGTGTTCAGGGTGATGTGCAGTGTTCGTTTTCTGCCACACGTAGCATTTTGCTTTTAGGCCAAAAAGTTCAATTTTGGTTTCATCTGACCAGAGCACCTTCTTCCACATGTTTGCTGTGTCCCCCACATGGCTTCTCACAAACTGCAAATGGGATATTTTATGGCTTTCAACAATGGCTTTTTTCTTGCCACTCTTCCATAAAGGCCTGATTTGTGGAGTGCACGACCAATGGTTGTCTTGTGGACATATTCTCCCACTTGAGCTGTGGATCTCTGCAGCTCCTCCAGAGTTACCATGGGCCTCTTGGCTGCTTCTTTGATGAATGCTCTCCTTGTATGGCCTGACAGTTTAGGTGGATGGTCATGTCTTGGTAGGTTTGCAGTTGTGCCATTCTCTTTCTGTTTTTGGATGATGAATTGAACAGTGCTCCATGAGATGTACAAAGCTTTGTATATTTTTTATACCCTAACCCTGCTTTAAGCTTCTCCACAACTTTATCCCTGACCTGTCTGGTGTGTTCCTTGGCCTTCATGATGCTGTTTGTTCACTAAGGTTCTTTAACAAACCTCTGAGGGCTTCACAGAACAGCTGTATTTATACTGAGATTAAATTACAGAAAGGTGGACTATATTTACTAAATAGGTGACTTCTGAAGGCAATTGGTTCAAATAGATTTTAGTTAGTTAAGGGTATCAGAGTAAAGGGGTCTGAAAACAAATGCACACCACACTTTTTAGATATTTATTTGTAAAAAAACAAAAAAAAAAACATTTTTCATTTTTCTTCCACTTCACAATTATGTGCCACTTTGTGTTGGTCTATCACCTAAAATCAATTTACGCTTTAGGTTGTAACATGAAAAAATGTGGAAAATTTCAAGGGGTATGAATACTTTTTCAAGGCACTGTATATTGGTGTAAAGTCCCTGATGAAGTCACATGTCGTGACGTAACACGTAGGGCATGGCCAGAGATAGTCGCGGACCGGAAGTGAAGTGAGAAGGTGCTCAGACGCCGTGAAATTTATTCTAATGCACTTTTAATGTTTGTTTGATGTAAGAATCCATTTGTCTACAATACATTTTTACTTGATTTTAATTTACTACACTATGGAGGGCATTTAATCTTTTTGATTCCTATGATAACTGGAGCTTATAGCGATATGGTGAAAGTTTAAGCCTGGTGTTGTGGAGTCTGGATATCGGTACTACTTTATATGTCTCGGAAAGCTTTTAATACGCCATAAAGTGGAACCTGTGGCGGCACATCAATTTGGAGCCTGAAGGCTGGATAGTCCCATATCTCTAAGGCTTGATATTAATTTCTTTAAGGTGAGAGTTCTGGGGGCACATAACAGTTGCGTGAAGACACGGAATGAATATTTATTTGAGGCAGCTCTATCACAAAGAATTGTGTTGATTTCAGTTTTTTGGACTTTATTTGGTGCACTGTTATTGCATATTCATATTGTTTGTGACAATTTATTACTGTGCAAGATCATCCCCCTTTCTTTGTTTTGAGTACTTGTGTATCGTGAGCACTATAGACTTTGTAGCCAGTTTTAGTTATTTATTGTCACATTTTATATTTATTATTTTACCACTTATTCAGTTGGTAGCGCAAAGGACTTTCACATTTAGTTATGTTACCAAGATAGCCTTTACCAAGATAGTGGACTAACTTACAGCAGATGAGTATCAAGATTTACCAAGATACCCCTGGTAAAGGTCGTCCTATATTGCCTAAAGGTTTTTCCCTCATAGAGACTCTGCGAAACCCATCATGGGCCAACAGAGTAATATAATTTTATTTTATTTTATTATTTTTTTTTATGTGATGGAACATTTTTTTAGGGTCCTTCTATGTGTGTTCACAGAGAAAGAAAAGACAAAAGGGTCTCCAGACTGTGTAGCGATAAAAACACCTGGATTTATTAAAAGCACAATAAATTGGCAAAATATAAATCCACTCGTGCCAATAGTGAAAAACATATAAACCTGTGTTAATTAATAATCTAGTCTATCAATGCTTGTAAGGGGGCATGGGCACAAGGAAGGAACAGTGGATTTGGGTAAACTAAACAGCGAACGGGAAGACTTGCTGGAAAACATACCGGAGAAAAGAAAACTTGTGCACTGTACGGGGCTCTGGACGGTCTAGTCATGGGGGACTGACTGACACTGGGAGATAAAATGAACGGTGTTATTACAGGTTGAGGTCAGGACTCTGTGACGTCCAGTCAAGTTCCTCCACCCCAAACAAGCGACCCAAAACTTTTTTACACTATGAGGTGTCTGTTCTCCATTTTTTCTCTATTCTTCTACTATTGACACCCCACACTGGAACCTTTTACCACCACGAGGAGGGCACATTGCGAATATACTTTGGTCAAGGAGACCACCAAAGCCTTTACTTATCCTTTTTGTCATAAGACAAGGAGGGTCAACAACGTCTAGTGAGTGCGCACCTTCACCTTATTTTTTACATGTGACGTTTCCTTTTTGGAACTCATTATTGGAGTTATTGGATTATTTGGGACTTTGCACTTTAATTATCACTATATGGATTTTACTTGTTTCTGTTTTTAGTCCAATTTGTGTTTGTTTCATAAGGTGTAGACCATTATAAGGTGCTTTATATATAATATATAATATTCCTTTAGTAGCAAGCACTGTTTTTTTATAGAGCACATCACTCTTGCGGACCATATTTCATTGTAGTAAATTGGCAACTCACATTTGGTGAATCAAGGTATGCATGTTAATTACACTCCATGGCAAGCCTCAGATATTCCCCATGCTGGAGGTAAGTACTTCTTGGTACTTACAGAGTTGCTTCACTCTAAGGTTGCTGCCTCAGGTTCTTTGATCCACCATCCTCCCACTTTTCATACCCCCACATGGTCTCTTATGAACTTTGTACAGAAATTTTTGGTTTAAATAGCTCTCCAGTGCCATTTAAATTGTCTTGTTATGTGTTTCACAGAGCCTGAGGAAGTGGGTAACTTGGAACCAACAAAATGCCTCATGTAACTACCAGTACCCCAACTCGTACCACTTTCATCCTGAATTTTGGATTATAGATATAAATGTGATAGAGTAAGGTGGGAAGGTTAACGATATAATGTGAAATAGTGCTTTTTATTGCTGAATACGTTTTGAATTTACGAATAAGCCATGCATGGCTAGATTGTGGTGTACAGGCGGTTCCCGACTTACAAACGACTCCTACTTACAAACGGAAGGAGGCAACAGAAAGTGAGAGGAAAGCTACCCCTAGGAAGGAAAATTCACTCCTGTCAGATTTATTATGGGAAAAAAGGGGTCTCCACTGATGCTTTATCACCAATCCTTGTTTCCGCACCAATCCAAAATTTTCAAAATCCAATTGTCATTGGGACAGGAAGTGAGGTGAAATCTTCTGAACAGGGGCAGACAGCAAAACAAAAAAGTTAAAGGGGTGTTAACCCTTCCTTATGCTATCCACAAAAACATAAAAAAAAATTTTTGTCTAGAGCTACACTTAAAAATTGTACCTGTTCTGACTTACATACACATTCAACTTAAGAACAAACCTACAGAACCTCTCTTGTTTGTAACCCGGGGACTGCCTGTATTTTAAATGTCTTAAAAGTTTGAATACATTTATATAAAACATTTTTTTACAGTGGTGTATATTGTACACATATTTGGTCACCTTAAAAGTCCCATACAGAGTGGAGTCTTGTTTGTTGTCTCTAGATTTTTAAATAGAGAAATTGTGGAAGATGGATTCTTCGAATTTTAAGAATTTTTGAACCATGCAGACAAAAAACAGGAAACAAGCCATGGATCTCCTAACTGTCCAAAAATGCCAATGCTCCATAACTCTGACCCTCTATCACACGCAGGTCTTAAAAAAAAAACTGCTCAACTCCTAGCAAAAGCTAAAGATGAACACTGCAATTAGTAAAAGCTCTGTGATTGTTCATGTTGATTTATGATAGGAGCAAGAAATTCTGACAAGAAGGTGTAGCAAATGCTGCCATTTTAGAAGATGCAAATGGCCACAACTCTTACTGGCCTGTGTTGAAAAAGGCTAGGAAAGTACAGGGGAGGAAGGGAGGGCTTGCATAGCAACAGGGCCCCCATTAGACCTTTTGGGGTCCCATACTGACTGCTGGACAGGGCCTGCCATTCTCCCTTAAGTAGGGATGAGCCAACAGTTTGGTTTGAACTTTGGTTTGAACAGAACTTTTGCTGTTTAGGGATTCGGATAAACATCTAAACAACTGCCCATTTGCCCTCCTGTTATGCTTCCTGCTGCCAATGGTTCCTAAAGAGGCAATCTGTGAATTGATATAGACCCAGAGTTTTAATTTAATTGTCAGGAGCCGAGGATTATTCCGCCTGCTCCCAAAAATGTGTAAATAATCCCCCCTCTGTTACATGATATGCCCTGCTGCGGTCTGTAGCCGTAGCGGAGAGTTTGCCCCTGCGTGGGTACTGTTGGCCCAGGTGTGGGCAATTTTCTATGCTATTGAAAAACTCAATAAAAACGATTTTACAAAAAAAATAATAATAATCCCCCCTCTGTGCCCGGCACCAGCTGCTGATCTGATGGGGCCCGGGGAAACGTTATTTAATTGCTGAGAGCCACAGCCCTTGGCATTACCGTGTATCCCCAAAGGTATTCAAAGAGTTAATTCTCTGTATCTGGGCCCCCTGGTGAACTGATAGAGCCCAAGGCCCTTACAAGGAGGCAGACTCTACCCCCTCCTATCAGTAGCCCAGAAAAGCTCCATGGGAAAGCCTGCTAACCAGCAACTAGAAATAGTGCTTTTGGCACAAGCCACCCAAAAAAATAAAAAGCACAATTGTTAGGAACATTCCCACTCTATTTTGACACCTTTTTGGAAAGAAGATCCGTAAAATGCCAGTGGTCAGTGCATCTATTAAGAGTGAAACAAGGACATTGTACCACATCAGTTGGAAAACTGGGAAAACAAATACCTTTGATAGGAAGTCACATGATATCATTTGATGGTTATATAAGCAAAATGAAAAAAAAAAGCTTTCAAGATATTGAAGAAAAATATCTCTGAGGCTATTGTATTTATCAAGAGGGTGGATAGGATGCTGCAAGCAAAAGCCACATAATTAGCACACAAATTGTTTCCGCTAATATAGTGTAGACTCTTCCTCTCACTTTTCAAACAAAATTGCATTTAATGTGTGCCAGAAAATGGTTTTCATCTATAAAAATGAATGAACGCCAGCCAGGATTGGGATGTTTCTGGTCTGTTCATCATGCAATTATCATAGCAACACCAAACCAAATGAAGAGGCAACCTGTTAAAAAAAAAAATAGTTAATTTGTATATTCATTTCTTTATTTAATATGCCATTATTTATTTACTCATTTAACTTTGGTAATTGGATTGGAAATTCATTTCCAGGATTAACAAAGCATTAAGGTGGAACTTCCACCAAATTTTTTTATTGTTTGTGGGGAAGGATTAGAACCCTGGCAGATGTTTACTGCCGTCTATGTGTCTCCCCTGGGAGGTTCAAACTCATTTTCTGTCTAGATGACAGCATAGGAAGTGATAAGGATCTCCGTAACGTGAACACGGACAGCAATAAATGTGTTTTTATTACTGTCTGTGTCCCTGTTGGTTGAAAATCTTTTACTTCACAATGCACAATATATATTAGTTTATATACAAATTTTTAGGAATGATTAATGAGCTTGCAGGGAATCTTCATTTCTTTTATTTTGTCTGTACCTAATTGGGTGCATGAAGTTAACATATGTTCCTGGGGCTAGAGAAAATTTTAACTCTTTTAGTATATTGCTCTTGAAATTGACATGTGGCGATGGATATAGTAAAAATGGTATGGAGAACATATACAGCATATGAACATAATGATTACGGTGAAAAGAAGTACAATATATGCTTATACAGTTGTATTTTACAGTATTGCAGGATTAAAAGCTGTATTTGTTGATTCAGACTTTTGGCCATTTATATCACTGTACAGATACCTTGCATGAGACAAAGTGCTGATTTTTCAGGTTGTCCTTTGTCCTGAAAGAGCGGGCAAGACCCATGAAAGGCCTAAACACATGGGAAACCTTTCTGTTTGTAGCACCCTCTACTAATAGGTAGGTGCTAGCGTGGATTTTTTGCTAGGGAGACTGTCAGCACAGGTAAATTTAGACAGGCCTGTGCTTTGAGCTAGGCCTGTCTGTTTTGATCTGGGGGCAGGGAGTGGTTAGTGTAGCAGTGGGTGTGACCACCTGTGCTCTAGTTCTGAGGCCCCTCCCCTGCTTCCAGGGAGAATGTTCTGGAAGAGGTGGATGAATGAGGTGAGTCTAATCGTTATTCAACCAAAAAAATAATGTCAAAGCAATAACTCCAAGGCCAATAATAAATAACACGTTATCTCTTCCGATTCCGCAACATGGCTGGTTGAAGAACGGCCGTTCAGAAATGAAAAGCGTGAACTGAAAAGCGCTAAATGAAAAACGCAAGAATAAAAGCGCAAATCATCAAAAAACGCAAGAATAAAAGCGCAAATCATCAAAAAACGCACTCATCAAACTTCTACTAACATGAAATTAACAGAAGGAGCCCAAAGGGTGGTGCTAAAGAGCTAAAAAAAACTCATATCTAGTACATCACTGTGTTCGGAATTGTTGGCCAACATTTCTGTGACTGTGTGTATGCAAGACAAGTTTGGGCCAACACCCTTCGGACAAAATTCGACGGTTTTGTTGGCGCAAAGTCCAATCGTGTGTACGAGGTATAAGAATTGGTAAGCTGCAACAAAATAAATATTTCCTTCTGGGTTTAATACCATTTTAACCCATGCTTAAAGTACAGTATCAGCTTTTTTAGCAGTATGTGAGGTTGGCATTCAGTAATGCTGAACCAATGCTGTTTATAACTAATTTTTTTTCCACAGAACATGGAAATGCAATTATTTTAGTAAATATAAACTACTAAATACCTTTTCTCATCTGTATTATATGCAGTATCCATATGTTGCTATTGATCCTGGTTTAAAAGATTTCCAAGGGTCCGGGGGGGGGGGGGGGGGCTTAAGGTGTTGATTTCTGCTATTAAAGCAAAGTTCCATGCAAAAATTGAACTCCTGCTTTAAGTGTAGGTGACCCCCTGACATGCCACATTTCGCATGTAATTGTTTTGGGGGAGGAGCAGGTTTTTATGGGCACCTAGCTCCCACTTCTTCCCTGGCACACGGCACTGGAAGGAAGATCACCTCTACCCCTCCCTCCCTGCAATCTTATGGGACACGTTACAGGTCCCAGAAGATTACCGGGCCAATCACAGCATGCAGCGCGGCTCACGCATGCGCAGTGTGTGCCTAGCTGTGAAGCCACAGCCGACCACCCACAGTAACAATGCTGGCACGGTGGAGAGGAGGGGAAGAGGAGTGAGGCTTTATGTGTTCGCATCGCCGAACCGTGGGACAGGTGAGTGTCTGATTATTAAAAGTCAGCAGCTACACTTTTTGTAGCTGTTGACTTTTAAATGGGTGGAATTAATCTTTAAGTTAGACATTTGATCTCAGTAAAGCTGGCCATATACAGTACTTATAGATTTATTTTTTTTGTTCAGCCTTCTGACTGAATGAAAAAAATCTGATTTCTTTATTCACTCAGCACCCACAGAGTGCATGACCAGCTTTAGGTTTAATTAGTGAACATTGCCACCAAATGGAGGAAAGGGTGCCCAGGCCAGGCTACATCTTCAGCACAGTGGAGAAATCTTGGCATCCCACCTACTTAGGTATCCAAATCTATGCACCACTAAGCAAGGAGTTAAACATTTCTCTCAGAAATGTGAGTTTGTAAGTGTGAGAGAGTGTGAGACTAGTATTGTTCCAAGTAGGCTGGGGGGTTTGCATGTGCAGCCACTAGGAGACCCTTATGTAACAATGAAATGCTGTGAGAAGGTTTGACTGTGAGCAAGAAGACAATTTTTTCAAAGCCACCTCCATGTAGATGGTTATAGATGCACCACCAAATCATGGGAGATCTATGGGGGACCATGGCCTGCTCTAAAAGGGGATCTACAGGGACCCTGCTTTAAAAGGGGATCTATGGGGACTCTGCTCTAAAAGGGAATCTATGGGGAGACCTGCACTAAAGGGTGATCTATGGAGACCCTGCTCTAAAGAGTGATCTATTGGGTCCCTTCTCCAAAGGGGCATCTATGAGGACCCTGAGTGCTCTGAGGAAGAGAGGCCACCCTCAAAACGCATCAGCCTACCTTGGACTTTTTCATACCACCTTAGTCTACTGGCCAGCAGATCCTTCTGGATGAGGCCAGTAATGGACTTTGCACTATCTGCTTGATTTTATCACTCGTTTGTGTACATTATTTTATATGTAATACATGTCAGTGTTGCAAAGGTAATGAGGCTGGTGTACCCTCTGTCCTTGCTTTCTTTTAGAGCTATTTCTGGGTTCCCCCAACCTTTTGAGAGTGGCAGCACAGCTAAATTAGTGCCGTGATTTGCAAAGATTTCCTTCCTTCCTTCTTCAATTTACCCTACGGCAATCTTTTGAACGCAGAAGCATTTGTTTATTTTTCTATGGGGACCCTGGCCTGCTCTAAAGGGGGATCTATGGGGACCCTAGCCTGCTCTAAAGGGGGAATCTATGGGGACCCTGGCTTGCTCTAAAGGAACAGGGTCTAAAGCTCTAAGATTCCCTTTGGGAATTTGTGTTCGCTTTATGTCTTTCCATAGCGTGTTAGAGTACTCTATCAGCCAATGTTGAAGCTGTGCAAGGAAGGCTGCAAAATAGTAATCTTGCAGATGAACATGACCTATTCCCCCCGCTCTCCTATGTTTGATCAATCTGCTAAAGGCACATCTTGCTCTTTTCCCCTGCCATAGGAATTTATTTAAGATAGGTTGTAAAGAATTGAAATATAAATTGGGGAGTGGGATTAGTAATGTTCTGAAAAAATAGAGGCAGTGGAGATAAGGTCATCTGTTTTGGGAGCTAGAGTTATACCTAGATATTTGATACCGTCTTTCCTCCAGATGTATGGGAATTTTTGTTTTAGCTCTTGGCTATCCTTTTCTGAAATCCCTAGATTTAGTATATAGGATTTTGTTTTGTTTACCTTATAGTATGAGACTTTATTAAAGGTTTGTAGTGCTTCATGTACGGAAGGAAGAGAAATACTCGGGTTTGTAAGCGTTAATATTGTTAGGTTGCTCGTCTTCTGTAAGTAACCCCTGGTAGCCTAGGCTAGGATTGAAGGGCGGAGGTCCCTTTCACCGGTGGACAAAACATTACACATACACACTATTGTACGTGAATAATGAATGTGTCTATTGAAGCACACACAACAGTTTTATTTAGTTTGAGCAGAAGGACAGCCCTGTGGTTTAACCAATCAGGTAATTCATACATACATCGACATTTTTCTTAAACTCATGACATTATCTAAGTCAAAGGTGAAATACAGTCTTCTGATAGTTATTTCGTCATTTCAACATCTGCTGACTGACCATATTCTTGCGTAACCAGTCCTATCTTAGCTTTGTACCTCTTACCGCAGACAGATGCATCCTAATATGTCAACATCTTGCATCTTAATTCTGAACTTAGTGAAATGCACGCCTAAGCATATTATCTTAGACCTTTAACCTAGTACCGTATATCTTTTGGCAACCTTAATAAGTATTCCCTTATAATCCTTCCTTTGATCATTCTGTGATTTACATAATGATCATTCCTTTTCTAATTTAATAGCACAGGCTTCATACTCCGAACCCTTGTGCTCTTGGTTTCTATACCATACCGTTGGATCCTTAACAATGGAAGTGAGTTTCAGATCCTTCGGAGCGACCGTGTTTCCCTTTTTACATAAACATTTGATTATCTTATAACAGGCATATAAAAATAGAATGAAGAGAATCACAGTGACAATTGTCATGGCAGCATTTCGGAGCCAAGATATTAATCCCCCAAAACTAAAACTGCTCGAGAAGGGATCCCAGTTTTTTCCTATGTTCCTTGCCTCTTTCTGTAGTTTATTTACCTCTTCCCTGTGTTGGGCAATAACGTCATAGTAGTCTGGGACTTCGATGCTGGTATTATGAATCCAGGTACAGCACTCATAATCCTCAGTAGTCTCACAGAGGCCAGTAAGGGCTGCACTCATACTTTCTATAGCCAACTCATGTAGTTCTAGTTGCTTCCTAATTGCCCTAGTTTCTAGATTTAGTTTGGTTATGTCATCAGAATTTTCCTCCAGAATCTCATCAATTATGCCAGTGTAATTATTTAATCTTTTCATTAGGTCAATTCCCCACCCTGTCCAGGAAGGGAACCATGCCCAGGCCATATCTTTTTCTAAAAACAATTCTCGTTTATTACGGTGTCTAAGGGGATATCTAGGATGCATGCTGGCTTCAAGGAGGTGACTTCCCTTGTTATCCCCTAATACCCCCATAATAGGAACCAGGGCTGCAAGGTAACACCACCCCTGGGGTTTGGTTGGGATCCAGGGGTGACAGAGTTTGCCGCAGCATATATATATGGTATTTCCTAGAGCTAGGGGTCGTTTATGGAACACGTTCCTAAGAGTATCAGAAAGGCCAGAGAGCACCAGAATTGACATTAATTGGTGTATTGTAGTCTTGGTACTGGAGCTAAGAAAGTCTAAAAAGGTGGCATTTAGGGTGGGATCTGAAGTATGGAAGAAAGAAGGACTGTTAAATGATGTCATTGAAATGTTAAGTTTTGCTTGTTTGCAAACCTCGGCTCCATCTGTGGTGTTTCCCAGTCGGAAACACCAGTCTGGGAAGTGGCTTCTACCTATAATTTGGAAAGTGAGGGTTTTATTTGGACGGGTCCTAGTAACATTCGTTAGGACGATAGGGGGTGTTCCATTAAGGAGGGGGGTAAAATTCAAGGGGACTGCCATGAGAGGGATTCTAGCTGTACTGGGATGTAGCTTGCTGCAAATCCAGCATTTCTCAAAACCAGATTTTTGAGCATAGCTATATTTGAATTTTAGTAGTAACATCTTGTTAGTCAGTCCCTTAGGTGACTCATTAACGGGTACAATACTTCTACTATGTCTTTGGCCGGGGGTATTATTCATCTTAGGTGGTCCACATATCCCTTTTAATAAACCTAAATCTTCTGGATGATATATACAGTTGGCTATAAACCATGTGGGCAGGAATACAAATAGTACCAGACTACCCCAAAGGCATACAGCCTTCCCTGACACTGAAGGTAAAAACATTTCTACAAGTTCTTATGCTTGTCCTTCTTCTTCGCTATCATGTAGGGTTTCAAGGGTTAATTGTCCAATGCCTTCCTGAATCTCTTGCAGTTCCGGTCGCTGTTCGGGTGGGTCGGGTTCTCCTTCAATAGGTGGGGGGTCGGGGGTTGTGGGAAGCAGTGGGCACTTTTTCAGCCTGCTGGCGTGGATCCAGGTGTTTCCTTGGTCAGTCAGGACCGCAGTTCTGGACACCTTTTCAACCTTCCAAGGTCCAGAGTAGATTGGTCCGATCCTCTTTTTGTGGGCCAGTTGCTTGACTAGCACTTGATCTCCTGGGATGAAGGGGTGTGTTGGCTCTGTGGAAAGAGGAGAAAAGGTGACAGAAACGTGTTCGTTCATTTCATGAAGCATACTTACCAGGTTTTTCACGTACATTTCCTGTTGGGAATAAATGTCAATATCAGTGTCTTGGTCTAATGGGGGTAATTCTATGTTTGCGGGGACTCCCATCAAAATTTCAAAAGGTGAAAGTTTCGTTCTGGCATGGGGTGCCGTTCTAATCTGGAATAGCACAGAAGGGAGGTGATCAAGCCATCCCTTCATTGTGCCCCCTGTGGCCTTTTTCAATTTATCCTTTATATTTCTATTCATTCTTTCCACTACCCCTGCGCTTTGAGGGTGATAGGGGATGTGTAGTTTCCATTGCAGCCCTAACAATTTAGCCACAGCCTGGGTAACGGAGGAGCTGAATGCAGGTCCCCTATCTGACCAAATAGATGTTGGTATGCCAAACCTACAAATCCAGTTATTCAGCAAGCATTTTGCTGCTATATTGGCTGTCTCACCTGCACAGGGAGTGGCTTCAACCCAGCCTGAAAATTTATCTATGACAACGCACAGGTATCTTAAGTTCCCCTTTTGTTTTGGCATGTGTGTGAAGTCTACTTGTAAATCTGTAAGGGGACCCATTGGTGGGGGTAGATGACCATGTAGGCCATGCCGTTTGCCCTGCACATTGTTTTGAGCACAGGTAAGGCAACTTGTGGTCAGGAGTTTGACTTGTTTGTTCAAGGCGTTTGTGCAGAAAGATTTGGTGTACATAGTGGCTAAAGGGACGGCACCTATGTGTCCTGGACCATGAAGGTAGGAGAGAATTAGAATACTGCTTGCCTCAGGTATTCCCAATATCTTCCCCTCTTTTGACCACAGACCCTCTGGGTCTTTGGTCAAGCCAGCCTTCACCCAATACAAGACATCTTCCTCAGTGGCTAATGATTGCATTTGTGCCACTACAGATTTAAAGTTAGGACAGGTGAAATGATCCTTAAAGTACATGGACGTGGGGGTGGGCTCCTGGGTGGAGGACTGGGCTGCCTTTTTCGCTTCTCGGTCAGCTAAAGCATTTCCCTTGGAAAGTTTGCTATTATCTGAAGAATGTGCTTTTACTTTAATTATTGCCACCTCTTTTGGGAGCAAAATAGCCCGAAGAAGTGCCTCAATCTGGGTAGCATTGGAAATAGGTTTATTATCCGCTGTTTTAAAACCTCTTTTAGCCCATATTACTCCGAAGTCATGCACCACCCCAAATGCATATCTACTGTCAGTGTAAATGTTCACCTTCTTATCTGTAAATAAAATGCAGGCCCTGGTGAGGGCTTCCAGTTCAGCCACCTGAGCCGAAGAGGGGGGCAGTGGTTTGGCTTCTAATACCTTGTTTGGCAACTGGACTATTGCATATCCTGTTTGGAAGGTGGAATCAGAGGGACGGGAGCAACTACCGTCCACAAAAACATCGTCTGCATTGGTAATCGGTACGTCGGTGAGGTCTGGTCTTGGTGATGTGATAGACTCCACTCGTGTTATACAGTCATGAAACTGGTCTGGGTCTTGTGGTAGGCGTAACATGGAGTGCAAGAGACGGACGGCAGGGTTGTTGGCGGGAACATATTTGAGAGACAGATTGTCTGTGTTCATGAGGGAAATCTCATATCCGCTGAGTCTTTGTGAGGTCATGTGTTGGGTGTTCATGTTCTGTATGAGGTGGGTGACAGAATGTGTGGTGTAAAGTGTCATCGGGTGTCCCAAGACCATCTTGTTGGCATCTTGTACGGCCATAGCACAGGCGGCTAAATTCTGAAGGCATGATGGCATGCCTTGAACCTGAAGGGGGAGTTTTTTAGATAGGTAGGAGACAGGGCGGTAGCCTGTTCCATGCTGTTGTGTTAGCACGGCGGCAAAAGAGCTTCCTGAAACTACACAGTACAGCTGAAAAGCTTTACCATAGTCTACCAATCCCAGGGCGGGAGCATTTGACAGACTGTTTAATAGAGCTTGAAAAGCTTGTAGTCTGTCTTCAGTCCAATCTATTAATTTAGGGGCTGTCGAGCCAGTAGCCTCTCTTAGGATACTATCATAATGAGAACAGTCAGGGATCCATTGGCGGCAATATACAATTGCACCCAAAAATGAGAGTAGGGCGGCCTTGTCTTTTGGCGGACTGAGAGCTTGTAGGGCTGCGGCACGTTTAGGTGACACCAGCCTTGTTCCTTCTCTAAGGATACAACCTAAGTATTCAACCTGGGACTGGCACCATTGCACCTTCTTCCTGGAGGCGAGGTGTCCAGCTCGGGCTAAGTGTCCCAACAGTGATGTTGAATCGACCGCACAGTCTTCAGCAGTTCGACTGCACAGGAGCAAGTCGTCCACATACTGTATCAGTACCGACCCTCGCTCAGATGTCCAAGACTTGACAGTCTCGTTGAGTACCATAGAGAAGGCGGCTGGACTGTCTACATACCCTTGCACTAAACGCGTCCAGGTTAACTGGCCCCCGGCCCAGGAGAAAGCAAACATAGGTTGGGCTTCCTCCGCAATGGGAATGCTAAAGAAAGCATTCGCTAAATCAATTACTGTGTAGCATAGAGAGTCTGCCGGTATGCATGAGAAAATAAAAGTGATGTCTGAGACTAGGGGTGGGAGGGGAATCACTTGTTTGTTTACTGCTCTGAGGTCTTGTACAAGTCTCCACTCCCCACTGGCCTTTTTTACGGGGTAAATGGGCGTGTTCCAGGGACTGATGATTGGTCTCAGGATACCTTTTGATATGTAATCATTAATTTGAGGGGAGATGCCTTGGACTTTCTCTGGGGGTAGGGGATACTGTTTTTGATATTGTATCCCTGCATCTGATCGCATTTGGGGTGCATATGGTGTGCAATTAATAAAGCCCACACTACCTTTGTTTTCTGCCCAAATCGTGTGATGGTCAAGGGAGGAAGGTATCATCAGAAAGAAACTCCTGTGTGCATGTCTTTTTGGGCTGTGTAAGTCACAAAGAGGGGAACTTGCAGTGAGGGAGCCGTCTTTGTCAAACTTAATGGTAATGTTCAACTGGGATAGTAAATCTCTGCCCATGAGGGACACTGGACAGGAAGTCAGGACAGCGAAACTCTGCATACATAGCTCTAGTCCATCCGGGGTAGAGACTGGTAAAGGCGGGGTGACGGAATGAGTGACCGATGTCCCATTTATTCCAATAGAGTGTCCCTCAGTACACAGTGGTGTGTCATACCTCTCATCATTTAATGAGCTAAAAGTGGCACCTGAATCAAGCAGGAAACACACTATGTGGTTGTCTACGCGTAATATAACTTGTGGTAGACTCTTCCATGATAGGTTGTGGCACACCAGACTGAGGGAAGGAACATACTCTAGGCATCTCTATTGGGGGTGTGTTTGTCGGGTAGACGGCCACTGCATAGGGATTCGAGGGGGAGGTCTGTTAGAGGTTGGGGTGTAGGGTGGCTGTGCAAGCCCATGGTTTTGAGATGGTGTTTGGGGAGGTGGCGGATATTGGGGGTACCTTGTAGTGTGAGGGGGGGGGGCGATTAGTAGCATTGTACCCCCTTCCTCTGCCCCTTGGATAGCTCGCCCTCTGTCTATATGGGCACTGTGATTTCCAATGTCCCTGTTCCCCACAATTAAAACATCCTTGGTCAGGTGGGTAGGGCTGCATGGTCATGAGGTGCGGTGGTGAGGATGAGGTTTCAGGTGTGACTAGGGTTTGTGTTTGTGTCAAGGAGGGGAAAATTCCCCCTTTTTGTTCAAAGACTCCTGAAGTCTCTCTGGACCTAGCGTCCTTCATGAATTCATCTGGTGCTTGCTCTGCCCATTTGGGGTTTGTGAATTTGAGCAAGTGCGTCACTTTGGGATCGCCTCCCGACATGATGGTAGTAGTAAATAATTGTGGTGTGACCCCATCTACAGCTTTCCATAGGGAGTATACTCTGGTACAGTAATCATAGAATTTCTCTTTAGGTCCCTGCTTGGCTAGGATCAGTTCTTGGAGTGCAGATGATCCTTTGTATAATTTGGACCAATGACCTCCCATGCCTTTCCAAAAGGATATCCAATCCTTATTGGTCTGAATATGGGTTGTCCATAGGTTGTCTACAGGGGCTACTTCTGGGCTGTCTGGGTCTACAATGCTAAGAATACTTTTTATGTCATCTTTGTCAAGCCCTGTGCCTGCACTATATTTTGCCAGAAAGGTACCTGCATCTCGTGGATACTTCTTGGGATTGGGACATAGTTCTTTTATTTTGGAGAGTGTACCCAAAGGTAATGGTATATGCACCTCGGTGTTCCCCATAGTCATCAAAGGTGCTTTGAGTGAAGCCCCTACTGCTTCTCTCTCAGTTTCCTCTTCTATGGATAATGTCCCTGTTTTACTAATTGGACCTGACTCCTCAGTTTTGGGAATAGGTGTCTCTTTTGTATGGCTTCTTGTAGTGGTGGGGGGCAGCGCTATAATCCTATCCTGCGCTTCTTTCAACATTTCCTCCTTCTTCCCTAATTGCTTTCTTAACTTTTCTAGTTCCTTTTGTAAGTCCTCCATCCTATGTACCTCTCTCTCTCTTCCCTCCTGAAATTCCTTCTCCCTTACTTCCAAGTTTTTCTGATACATTTCTAACTCTATTTTCCTATCCACTTGTACCTTTTCTGCCTCATTGAGGACTATTTCTTTTTGTTGTAGGCCTTCCATAAGTGTTTCTAACTCAGTTCTCCTTTTTCCTATTCTCTCTTCTTCCTCCTTTTTCTTCTCTTCAAACTCTTTTATTTTTGCCTCTAATTCCTGCATTTCGGGACTACCCACTTCTTCTTGTCCTGTAACTTCTTCCTGTCTCCCCTCTTCCTCTCTGCCCCTACTTATTTGTTCCCATTGGGCCACTTGTTCTGGTGTTGCTGTGGCGTGTGCTATGGCGGCTAGGACTACAGGATCCAGTGAAGGATATAATTGAAGGTATGGACCTGGCGTCCCATCTTCGTTTTTTACCATAACATAAGGTGGGGGTGGACATTGAGGCGGGGGAGGGGGAGGTGAGGGGGGTGCAGGGGCTTCAGCCATAGCACTGGGTCCTATATTTGGAGTAAGCTTTGTAGTTTTATTAATATGCTTCTTTTTATATTTGTGTAGACATTTATCCCATGCATGGTAACAATCTTTTATATATTGAATATTTTCCCACTTCCCTGGAGGGTACGAATTTTTGTGGATTTGGCATATTTTACTTACTTCCTGCCAGTCTTCCTCAGTACAAGGACCATATGGCCCTGGGTCATGTATCCCCAATTGCTGACACCTTTCTCGGACTTGTGTCCAAAATGGTTCTACCTGGGGGCCAGGGATCATATTACTGACAAATTCATAGGGTGATGGGGTGGCCATAGCTTGGGTTGCTGCAGTATTCCCCATCTAGTAGTCTGGGCAGTGTGTGTCTAGTGGCAGGACACAGGTGATAACACCCGGTTTGTCCAACAATCCGGTCTCTGGTCTGGGAGTAGGATCCCTGATCTTTTTTGGGGCAGATGGACTTATATAAAACTATGAAGATTTACCCTTAATATACGATGAAGGGTAAATTTTTCCTGGTGGCGGGATATACCCCTCTTACACCAAGTCTGCAAGAGAACCCCCCTGGTCTGGTGGTCAGTAAAATCCACTTGTCATCTATTCTTAGGAAGAGTAGACCTAACGTGCAATGGGGGCAGGCGGATGCTATGTCACTACAAGAGGGCTCCCCATATTCTGCACTCATTTAAACAACAACAATTATTTTCCTTATACTCTATATTAAAACTTATACTCTATATACTTACACGTGTACCTAGAGAGAAACAGACATATTCTTAATATACTTTAAGACATGAAATAACCGTATTGCAATACATTTATCAATTTATAGTGCACTTTTTTTAAAAAAAAATCAAATGGGCGTCCACTCCACCAATCCCTTTGTCACGGGCGTAATCTACTACTTCCCGTGTTAAAAATACTATCACCAATAGTTTTAAGTCAGACCAACCTAGTCGGACTCCCCTAAACCTATAAATTCCTTGCGAGCCCTTTTAACCTCCCGAGGGACCAGCCTAGTCCACCGCGAAGGCACAGTTACTTCTTTTAATTTTAAACTAAGTTCGTAGCGGCTGCCCGGACAGAGTAAGTGTTTACACCATTCACCAATCAGGTAAAAAAGAGTAAAGTGACTTACCTGTCGCAAGACGAGACGAACCCCACTTCTGGTACCAAAACTGTTAGGTTGCTCGTCTTCTGTAAGTAACCCCTGGTAGCCTAGGCTAGGATTGAAGGGCGGAGGTCCCTTTCACCGGTGGACAAAACATTACACATACACACTATTGTACGTGAATAATGAATGTGTCTATTGAAGCACACACAACAGTTTTATTTAGTTTGAGCAGAAGGACAGCCCTGTGGTTTAACCAATCAGGTAATTCATACATACATCGACATTTTTCTTAAACTCATGACATTATCTAAGTCAAAGGTGAAATACAGTCTTCTGATAGTTATTTCGTCATTTCAACATCTGCTGACTGACCATATTCTTGCGTAACCAGTCCTATCTTAGCTTTGTACCTCTTACCGCAGACAGATGCATCCTAATATGTCAACATCTTGCATCTTAATTCTGAACTTAGTGAAATGCACGCCTAAGCATATTATCTTAGACCTTTAACCTAGTACCGTATATCTTTTGGCAACCTTAATAAGTATTCCCTTATAAATATTATGTCATGAGCAAAGAAACTTATGGTGTGGGTTCTCATGCCAATTTTTATATACCCTGTTACCTGTGGGTGTGAACGTATTTGGGAAGCTAGTGGTTCCATTAGGAGATTGAAAATTAATGGGGAGGGATTAATGGGGAGAGGGGACAACCCTATCTGGTTCCATTAGTGATTGTAAATGGAGTGGATAGAGCACCAGAAAGAGAGGTGCCCATGGAGAGGTGTAGAGAGCCATTATAGCATTGTATTTAGAGCCCTCAAAGCCAAACTTGTTCAACACCATTGCTAGAAATTTCCAATGTATCCTTTTGAACGCCTTCTCTGCATCCAAAGCGAGAAGCAGAGAAGGCGTCCGGTAGCGTCGGCAGTCTGTCTTCCTTTAGTAAACCCAGACTGATCTATATCAATGAGAGAAGGTAATATATTCACTAACCTCATTGTGAAATAGTTTTGCATATAGTTTGATATCATTGTTCAACAAAGATATGGGTGTGAAATTTTGTGGGGTGTCAGGTTCCTTTCCCGATTTCAGTAAAGCTACTATTAAAGCCTGTAACATCTCTGGGGAGAATGAGGAGGAGACAGCAGCAGAACTGTATATTTCTACCAAATGTGGTATTAAAATGTTCTGGAATGTCTTGTAATATTCTCCCGTAAACCCATCAGGTCCAGGTGATTTGTTTGTTGGTAGTGATAATATAATTTTCCTCACTTCTTCAGTTGTAATGGGAGAGTTCAGGTCTTTGAGGTGTTCATGAGTAAGCTTGGGGAGTTTGATTTGTTAAAGAAATGTTTTTATAATGTCTGATGTCGGCTCTGGCACCGTGATATCTTCTTTAATGTTATAGAGTGAACTGTAGTATTGGCTAAAGGCATCAGCTATATGTTGTAGGTGGTATTGTTTATTGTGTGTAGTGGGGTGTATTATTAAGGGGATTTGGGTTCTATATCTGTGGCCTTTAAAGCGGAGGTCCACCCTAAAGTGGACCTTCCGCTCATTGGAACCCTCCCCCCCTCCGGCGCCACAATTGGCACCTTTCAGGGGGGAGGGGGGTGCAGATACCTGTACAGTACAGGTATCTGCACCCACTTCCGGGATAGCTCTCTGCGGAAAGGGGCGTAGATTACGCCCCTTTCCGAAAGTCCCCCGCTGCCTGCTGGGAAGCACACAGCTCCCAGAGGCAGCGGGTCCATCCTTATTGCGCAGCGCGACTCGCGCATGTGCAGTAGGGAACCGGGAAATGAAGCCGAAAGGCTCCACTTCCTGATTCCCATACCCAAGATGGCAGCGGCAGCACCCGAGAGACGATCGAGAGATCGGCTTCGGGTGCAGACATCGCGGGTGCGCTGGACAGGTAAGTGTCACTATTTTAAATGTCAGCAGCTGCAGTATTTGTAGCTGCTGGCTTTTAAAAAAAAAAAAACACGGACTCCCGGCGGACTCCCGCTTTAAGTTTATTGACCAGTAATTTTCCTGCTCTATTGCCGCTAGTGTAGTAGGATAATTTAAGTCTCCTGGAGGATTTTTCAAAGTCATCCAGAAACAAGAGTCTTAAATCATTGTGAAGGTGTGTTTCGGTTAGTTTTTGGGGTGTACCATGTTTTGCTTCTCAAGTTGATCTATTTGGGAAATGAGTGATTCAGCGTGCTGCCGCCTCTTCCTCTTATCTCTAGCCCCTTGTTGGATCATAATTCCCCTTGTAAACGCCTTTAGCGCGTTTCATACAGTAAAAGGGCAAGAGACTTGGTTATGCTCAAAGAATTCCTTAATTTGTTTTGCTTTCTGATTTCTGGCTAGATCATCCTGAAACAGTCTAGGGCTAGCCCTCCACACAAAAGCAGGTTTGTGTGTGGAAGGGTCACCCACAACCAATTTCCCCTAAGGCATGGCCTGACCAGGTAATGTTATTAATTTTTATCTGTCTTACATTTTAATAATACCCTTTTGTCTACCAATAACAAGTCAATTCTGCTAGATTTGTGGTTATTGGAAATTTCATTAGCATTGATACATCTCCATGCATCATACAACTCAAATGACTGTAATACCATCTTCAATGATGGTGGAGGACGTTTTGGCTTGGGTCTGGGGTAACATTAAAGTCCCCGCATATCACCAGCAAAACCTTTTGTATCTTGCGTATTTTCCGCATTATCTTACGGAAGAATTTTATTTGCCTGGTATTAGGTGTGTATACGTTGACGATTGTGTAGGTGGTGGTGTTACCGGTCTCAAAATATAAATTAAGAGAGTCGATGATTGTAGACGCGATGAGGTAATGTGATCAGCTCGGCGGGGACTGCAAAGAATTACACAAACAGTATCAGATATGACCACTCATCTTCGTGGCTTGAAGCAGTTTCACTTCAGTGACATGTTCATAACCATTACCAATATATAGTACAGATTTTGACTGAAATACTTGAAAACATAGTTACAACAATGAATATTACTATATTTTAATAAACATATATTTTCCTTTTATTCAGTTTTATAAATAATTATCTTTATCTCCCTGGTACACTTTAGCTGTGCAATAATAATACTTACATTGTATTGCTTTAATATAGATATTATTCTGTCAGTAGTTCTCTTTTTTTACCACTAGATGGTGCACATTGCATGTCTGTATGAAGCAATGCATAAGCTTTCCAGTACAATAGGTTTTTTACCCATTTAATATCGTTTTTCAACATGTGCTTTCCAATTTTATGTAACTTTGCATAAACCAGGTTTAAATATACCTATGTATAACAGTTTAGTGCTTACAATATATATTTGTTTTGACTAATACAGTATTTTTATGCTTTTGTGCGCTTTTCACTGTTCCTCACACATGCTGTTCTGAACTTCTAATTACAGCAAAACTATTGCATAAAATCTCCTGAAACTTTTCCTGCAACTGCTCAAGATGTTTAGGAATCCTTCTATCACAGTTTAACATAGATTAGAAATAATTTAATGTACCACTCATGATATGACCACTCATCTTTAATGGCTTGACGTAGTTTCACTTCAGTCAAGTGGTGTGTGGTCTTACATAGACTCTGCTCGTGTACCTTCTCTGCCATCTACTGGTTGTTGATAGAATAGCAGGATGGTATTTCTTTGCTTGTAAATACAATTGAATATGTACTTTGGGGTGTCTGTTTTGTCTTTTATGGGACCATATAAACCCCAGTCCCTCACAGTGGAATTGATATCACATATCAAAATTATAACTCGACCTTGTGGATCACAGATCGTCTCATGGGTTTGGAATGCTACAGTGACTATTACTGCTATCATCACTCCCTTCCTTTTAGTTTTCGCGTTGGTGTTAAAAATGAATGGGAATTTGGAGTGGGTGCATTTAGGTGGTGATAAGGCATGAAAGTGCATTTCTTGAGCACATATTATGTCACATTTGTGTTGTAGAACTTCCTTCCACAAGGATCTCCACTTTCCCAGGTGGTTAAGTCCTTTGGCGTTGATTGTTAAAAAATTAATTGCCATTTTGGAAATTGGATGAATGATGCGTGGTGGATTTTGTGTATAAACCACTTATTGTTAGTAGTATCACATCTCTTTTCTGGTAGGAGAGTAGAGTCTGGTATCTTCTTGGTGGCCATGTTGACTTCTCATGTACAGTTCTGGATGGTACAGTAAACTGAGGATCACTCTTGACTGTTAAGGTGAAAGGAGGATAAACATTTGAATAGAGTATGAACAAAACAGTAGAAGGAAGAAGATGAGTGTGGCACTCAATATTTAGTGGGGAGAGAGGTGATCTTCAGACCAACAAAAAAGGAGAACAGTTCATGTCAGAGGAGACTCCTCCTTAGCGGGTACTACTGCATTCGTCTATAACACGGGTCCAGGTCAGTTGTGAGAGAGAGCGTTCTTATGGTTGACTGTGCGCCAATCATATTCGTGGTGTTGTCATTGGAGTGTGATTGTGTAGTCGGTTCAGGGATAATGCCCCATACTTTCAATAATGCTACGCCTTTGGCCACTGATTCCATTACATGCTCTTTGCCATCTTTAGTGACAATCAGCTTCATTGAAAATCCCCATTTGTAGCGCAGCTTGTGATTTCTAAGCGCCTTGGTAATGGTGTTTAAATGCCTGTGATTTTGGAGAATGTATTGGGATAAGTCAGCATAGAATTGTAAGCCAGTGTATGGTGATGGTATCTGGTCTCTTTGGCGGGAGACTGACATAATTTTTTCTTTTGTATGATAGAAATGCAGTCTCAGAATGACAACTCGTGGTATGCTGGCAGAGAGAGATGTGGGCTTAGGGAGGCAGTGAATTCTATCCACAGTAAAATCGAGTGCTGACATTTCTGGTAACAGTGTGGTGAAGAGCTGAGAAACATAATTGCGCAGGCCTTGCTGCAGGACAGATTCTGGGATTCTCGTATTTTAATATTGTTCCTCCTTGCCCTGTCCTCCATGTCCGCCATTTTGGCTTTAATGCAGTCTATATCATCCTCATTGCTTTCATTTGCGTCCACTAAGGCATTGATAGTAGTAGCAAACTCCCCCATCTTATTCTCCACGTGTGACACTCTGTCTGAAACTGCTTGCAAGTCTTTTCTAAATGTGTGAACACAAGATACCATGTCAGAGTGTAAATAGCTTCTCAGTGATACCAACATTTCTTTGAGTACAGTGTCTAGGACCGGCTGATTATTAGTAGGGAAATGAGCTATAGAGTCTGGGAGCTCCCTAGTGTCATCCCTTGAGTCATGGACAGAGCTCACCTCATGATCTTCATCCGCAGTATCCATCCTGAATCGTGACTTCTCTGGGTTTCCAGAGGATGGTGTAGCTGGATAGGGTTGTGATCCTGTAGGTGGGCTACTTCTTTTTTGTGATTTCCCCTTCTGAGAGAGGCACAGAGAGGATCCCGAGGCTGGTGTGGATGCCAAGCCGGCACCATTTTTCTTGGGCTCCGGCGGGAAGAACTTAGTTTCTGGGGGTGGATCCCCTCTGCCTTGCATCCATGCATGATGGTGCCGTGTTCCCCTGGCTTAGGCAAGCTAGAACGCCTGTTCTGGGTGCCTAAATAGGGCCTGAGTGGTCCGGTATGTGCCGTTGTTTACCCGCTATAGCCAGAGCTCCGCTATTCTGTGGCCATCTTGGTCTCCGGCTGACAGAGTGTTTTTTGATGGTTTTAATTTAAAATGTACCTTGGTGTCCTTCACTAAGGTCTGTACTTTGGAAAATGTCCGCCACAGCCTTGGTCCATGCCTATCCCTGCTTGTGACTCCTTTCAGTGTCTGGTTAAAGCTTGTAGGAGGAGTTCACCTCTGATTGCCCTATAAGACTGCAGGACCCCTGACCCTCTGTCTGGATTTTACTGTTGTGGGTTTAATAACACTTTCAAGTAAGCTTTCCAGCACTGAAGATGCATTGAAAACTGGATCAGCATTATGTAATTTCATTAAAAAACGCTGTGCTGGCATTGCTGTTATAGGTCCACGTAAATGCATTTAGTAAAGGTGTGGTGAATGTGCAATGAATTTAACTATAATCCAGATTACACCAATAAAGTAAAAGTGTATCTAAACTCAACAACATAAATTTACATCAGTGCAGCTTACAAGTCATTAGATGTGTTGATTGCATTTGTTTTTCTTTTCCACACTTTTTTCTTTATTTCAAGGGGCAACTCCACTTTAGTCGGGGAAAAATAGCAAAAAATAATAATAATAATAACGTACACAATTGCTACACAAAAGTCATATTGTAATTTACGTTGCTAAAAATTAGCTTTCCTTTCCAATTTGCAGCGCTGTAATTTTTTTGTAAAATGCAATGTGGCTACCTGGAGGCATTCTGTATACAGATAGTGTACAGAACGCCCCCTCACCCATCCCCTAGAAATGTCATTGCCTACTTGTGTGATTGGCTCCCTAATTTTAAGATACAAGTCAGATTTCTGGTATCCTTTGCAACAAAAATCTAATTTTTGGTGAGATACTCCCAAAGGAAAATCACGTCTTATGCCCTGTACACACGGTCGGAAATTCCGACAGAAAAGGTCCGATCGGATTATGTTGTCAGAAAATCCGATCGTGTGTGGGCTCTATCGGGCTTTTTCTGACGGAAATTCAGACTGAGAGCAGGATCTAAAACATTCCGACAACAAAATCCGATCAGACCTTTTCCGATAGTTTGTAGAGAATTTCCGACGGACAAAGTGCCACACATGCTCAGAAAAAATTACGAGACGAAAGCTATTGGCTACTGGCCTGTACGTAGTCCCATTGTATGAAACGAATGTCACTGCGTTCCGAACGATCGGATTTTCCGACAACTTTGTCCGACCGTGTGTATGCAACACAAATTTCGGCCAAAATCCATCTGAAAAAATCAGAGGGATTTTGTTGTCGGAATGTCCAACAAAGGAATGTACAAGGCATAAAAGGATACAGACTCTGCAACTTTCCTTATTAGAGCCCTCAGGTACAGCAGCTTATTGATAATTATAAAACCAATCCTATCCAGATTCACATGGACACAGACAAACAAACAATCATTTCTCCAGAATGACAAAGGGTAGGAATCTGCAACAGGAAGTAGTAAATACTGCTTTAAGTAATTGTAAAGGGATGCAGACATTGCAACTTTTCTCATAAGATCATTGAGAGTGCACAGGTGATTAAAATGAACCCGACCCTCCCATTCAGAATCAAGTATGCAATCAGTCTGGTGAAACAAATGGGTATTGCTCCAGGGCAAAAACAGGTAGAAATCTGCAACAGAGTTTGTTAAAGTCCCTGCAATGTGCATTGATCACCCACAGGGCGGCGTGCTTTGTATATTTCCGCCAGATCTGTGCAGTAATCAGTGTGAGACTTTGGCTTCTTATAATAAAGACCACTCACTGCTGCCCTCTCACCTTGTACAGAGTGACTGGTCTTGCCTGTAGCCTGTAGTGGGTAGACCTTCTGGGTCCCTCCCACAGCTCTGTTCTTGACACAGGTTATGTACAGCACAGTGATGACTTCACTTGTCACTTTTACAAGGTAATATATGAATTAGCAAAAGCATTTAGTGCTCACAAAATAGATTGATATAATTTGCAGTTATTTACAATATATTTAAATAAAAGTCGCTGCGCTTCGAGTTCGGATTTAAAGTGCTGGAGCAAAACAGCACACACCATTACTGTGAAAATAGTGTGCTAAATAAATTGTACAGGTTCCCAGTAGTAGCATAAGCAAAATGCACTGGTTTTCAGGAAAATAAATATAGACTTTCTATGGCAGATAATGTGTTTTGCCAAGTCTGCTTTGTAAAATTCTCTCTAGTATAACGCCTGTGAAAATGAAGGGCCCTGAAACATTAGAAAACAGGTGGAGAGCAAGAAAAGAGAGAAGCGTGTTAAAATCTATGTTATTGTTGTGTCCCTCTGAGACACACGTGACCTCTATTTTGGCTTTCTAGTTAACTATATATTAATCATATACTCTGCTCATTTAAATTGTGTCCTCATAATTCTTTATATTTCTTGGGTAGTTCTAGTAAGACTGGACTGTGGTCCTATACTGACATCTGCTGGCAATATTGGAGATGGTTTTTCATTCTAGGCTTAATGGATCAGTTCACATTTAGGAGCATTATTATTATTATTAAACAGTTTGCTTCAAAAAAATGAAGACAGACATTACAGTTACATTACAATTTTGTACAAGTGGAATCAGAGGGCCCTGCTCATTAGAGCTTACAATCTAAAAGGGAAGGGTCAATTGATACAAAGGGTAATAGATGTGGGGGGTGAGCTGATGGAGAAAGTAAAACAGTGTATTAATTAGAAGCAGGATAGGGTTTTCAGGAATCATCTCAATATGGATAGATTAGGGGACAGTCGGGCAGATTGGGGTAGGGAGTTCCAAAGAATGGGAGAAGCTCTGGAGATATCCTGGAGGCGAGCATGGGAGGAGGTGACAAGGGAGCTAGAGAGCAGGAGGTCTTGGGAGGACCAAACAGAATGGCTTGGTTGGTATTTTGGGACTAGGTTAGTGATGTAGCATGGGGCAGAGTTATGGATGGCTTTGTAAATTAGTACTTTCAATCTTATTCATTGGGTGAGTGAAAGCCAGTGCAGGGATTGGCAGAGAGGAGTGGAGGACACTGAATGGTTGATAAGGTGGATGAGCCTTGCAGTGACATTCATTATGGACTGAAGGGGAGATAGTCTAGGTCATGGGCGCTCAACCTATGGCCCTCCAGTTGTTGCAGAACTACAAGTCCCATGAGGCTATCAGCAAGGCTGACAGTTACAAGCTTGACTCCCAAAGGCAGGGGCATGATGGGAATTGTAGTTCCACAACAGCTGGAGGGCCACAGGTTGAACACCCATGGTCTAGGTGAAGGTAATCCAATGAGGAGTGAGTTGCAGTAGTCGAGGTGAGAGATGACCATGGAGTGAATTAGAAGCTTGGTGGTGTCATTTTAATAAAAAGGGGCGTATTCTAGAGATGTTGCGGAGGCTAAGGCGGCATGATTTGGACAGGGATTAGATGTGGGCTTGAAAGGACAGTTCAGAGTCTAGGGTTAAACCCAACACTCTGGCATGTGGGGACCGACTGATAGATGTGCCATTGATCTTGACAGAGATGTCAGGGGAAGGGACACGTGGGTGAGGAAAAATCATGAGCTTGATTTTAGATAGATTGAGTTTGAGGAAGTGGTGTGACATCCAGGCTAATATGTCTGTTAGTAAATCAGGGTTGTGTGAGGAGGTGAGCTGAGCTGAGGGGTAGAGAGATAGATTTGGGCGTCATCGGCAAATAAATGGTAGCGGAAGCAATGGGAGGCTATCAGCTGACCCAGGAAGGACGTGTAGATGGAGAATAGTAGAGGTCCAAGGACAGAACCTTGGGGGACCCCAACGGTAAGAGGTGTTGGAGAGGAGGAAGTAGAGTTGTAAGTGACACTAAAGGTGCGGTGAGAAAGGCAAGATTCAAACCAACAATGAGCACAGTCATGGATACCAAGCAAATTGAGTTTTTTGAGAAGAAGGAGGTGATCAACTGTATCAAAGGCATTGGAGAGGTCCAAGAGTAAGAGTATGCAATAATGACCATTGGTTTTAGCTGTTAGTAAGTCATTTGTGAGTTTTAGGAGAGCAGTTTCTGTGGAGTGCTGTGGATGAAATCCACACTGGTTATTCTCAAGGTTATTCAGTCGGTTGTAGACTAAACATTCATGGAGTTTGAAGGCAAAAGGGAGTAAGGCCTTTTTTGGTATAGGAGTGACTAGAGCATGTTTCAGAGGGTTGGGGAAGATGCCAGTAGAGAGGGAGAGGTTGAAGATATGAGTTAAAGAGTATAGGATAGAGCATACTGTATTTAGGGTGTAACATGTAGACATGTGCAATTCGTTTTGTTAGGAATTAGTTTCCGGACAAAATTCGGCATATTCGTTCATTCAGGAGCATCTAAATGAACAAAAGACTCTTTTGACAAATGCGTACGAAAACAAATTATCAGAAAGAACGAAAATCCAAAAGAACAAAAACCCTGAAAAAAAATAAAATACAAAAGCATATGAAGTTACAAATGATCTAAAATAAGGAATGCTGATCATAACATATGATCTGATAAATGGAAAAAAACAAAAACAAAAAAAAACAAATGAAACAAAACACATTTTTTGGTAGTGCACGTGTAACATGTAACATGCTCCTATGCCCCTGCCTCCTGCCTCAAGCGCTTCCCTCTCTGTGACAGTGGGTGGGGGGATCTTCTCCCCTCACCTGCTGTCACTTTTGGAAAACAGCCCTTTGCATCAGTGTGGGTAAGCTTTAGCCATAGGTTCCTTTCATACAAGTGTCATCAGTATCCTGATAAAAACTCATAAAAAAGAAGAACTTCTTTGGTAAACAAAAGAAAGCGTAAAAGCTGAACTTTTTGTATTCGTTTACACAAGTTTGTACATCCCTCTTCAGTTCTGTTTAGTTCAGTTTACATCAGTATAAATTAATTTTTCAAATGTCAGATTTTTTTTTAATGATTGAAGAAAATAGTCAAAAGTGGACAGAAGGGGGGAGATTTCAATTTAGCGCTAAATCCCCTTCAGGATACATCAGATGGCAGGTCCAGCATTCCGTATAAAAAGTTGCGTAAAATCAAGACACTTCTAGCTTCCCTTACTTTAGTAGATACTTGGCGCTTGGCAAATCCCTCAGGTAGGGACTACACATATTTTTCACCCTTGCATAATAAATTTACACGCATAGACTACATTTTTGTTACTCAAAGGGATATACCCCGTATAAAATCTGCTAAAATAGGTGCGCAGACCCTATCTGACCACGCCCCTATATCGTTGCAATTTCACAAAATAAACATACATCGCGGCCCCCACTCGTGGAGATTAAACCCCTCCCTGCTCACGGATAAGGACAACACTGACAAAATAGCAGATATAATTAAATTATATTTTACAGAAAATGTCTCTGAAGAATTGTCGCCGTTTACAATTTGGGCGGCCCATAAATGCGTGGTTCGGGGGGAGCTCATACGGCTGGGGGCCACGAGAAAAAGGGTTGCTGAGAGGGAGATTAATGATTTGATACAGACCATTAGAGACCTAGAGGGGAAGCATAAACAATCCTTAGCAACGGATATAGCAGTAACTTTATTAGAATTGAGGAAAAAATTACAAGCCCATTTGAACCTTAAAGCACAAAAGATCCTTTTCTTTAAGAAGGGGTTCTTCTATGAACACAATGATAAAACAGGCAAACTTTTAGCAAAGGCCCTTAAAGAAACATTATTATCGACGAATATTGCTGCAATTAAAACCAGTGACGGTCAGACAACACAGGATGCTGCGAAAATCGCGCAAAGATTTCAGGAATATTACTCCAATTTGTATAATTTACCGCAGTTACATAAACCTAGCGACCTAAGGGGGACGACAGCAGAGATTACTAATAAATTCCTGGCTGACAGCGGACTCCCCAAACTTACTGAGGAGGAAGCGCGGTCGCTGGAAGAACCGATAACTGAAGGTGAACTCACCGCAGCTATTAAGGAATTAAAAAAGGGGAAAAGCCCTGGACCGGACGGTTTAACAGCCCACTATTATAAAATCTTTATGGAATTATTGATTCCATACATGATTAATACATTTAACCACTTCCGAGACCCACAAACGTTACCAGAAGATTTCCTGAGAGCGCACGTTACAGTATTGCCTAAACCTAATAAAGACCCTCTAGATTGTGCTAGCTACAGGCCGATTTCTTTATTGAATGTGGACCTAAAAATGTATACGAAAATACTAGCGAACAGACTGCGCCCATTGTTGCACAAACTTATAGGTCCCGAGCAGGTAGGTTTTATGCCTGGTAGGGAGGCGAAAGATAACGTGATTAAAGCCCTTAATCTTATACATAGGGCCCAAACAGAACAATTTGAAGGCATGCTCTTATCTACAGATGCAGAGAAAGCCTTCGACCGTGTGTCGTGGGACTTCCTGTATGCGACTTGCTCTCATATAGGTCTGAGAGCACATATGCTATCCTGGATTAAAACTATTTATTATAATCCTACGGCGCAAATTAAGGTGAATGGGACACTGTCAGACAAGGTGCAGATACGGAATGGGACTAGGCAAGGGTGTCCTCTTTCGCCCTTGCTGTTTATACTCACCTTGGAACCATTAATTCGCACAGTTAATTTATCATCCTCTATACATGGCTTCCATGTAGGCGATAAGGAATACAAGTGTGCTGCGTATGCGGATGATCTATTGTTTTTTATAACTCAGCCGCATGTTACTATGCCCAATCTGTGCACTATATTTAAGCATTACAGCTATATGGCGAATTTTAAAATTAATTATAAAAAATCTGAGGCCCTCAATCTTACGCTACAAGAGACCACACGGGAGGCTGTTTTACGTAACTGTAAATTTAAGTGGGAATCCCGCTCCCTTAAATATTTAGGAGTTCATTTGACTCCCAGTTTAACTGAGATATATAGCCAAAATTTTTTGCCATTGTTACCAAACGTGAAAAAAGACCTGGAGAGATGGACACTTAAACATTTCTCCTGGTTTGGTAGGGCAGCGATCGTCAAAATGACAATCCTGCCCAGATTTTTGTATTTTTTCCAGACTTTGCCAATATGGCTACCTGCAAAATTTTTTCAGTCATTGAATGCTATTCTTAGACACTTCTTATGGGCATCTAAAAAGCCACGCATAAGCCTTGCAATACTCACTAGAGATAAAGGCAGTGGGGGAATGGGATTCCCCAATTTCAAAAATTATTATAAGGCCACTCATCTTACCAGAATGATTGACTGGACCTGCCATGCGGATAATAAAGATTGGGTGAAACTTGAAAACGATGTAGGTCCTATTCCAGTGACATACTCCTCTTGGATTTCGTGGGACTTGTGCCCTAAACAGCTTAAGCAACATCCCCTTATAGGGACCACTTTAAGACTATTACAAACAGTGGCTCAAACAACGGGTTTGACTACTTCACCTGGCCCATTAACACCGCTAGTAGATAATCCTGACTTTATACCAGGCATGCATAAACCTATCCGGCACTTTATATGTGGGAATCTGCCCTTATTAGCCACTCATTGTCTTGAGGGTAATAAGATTAAATCAATGTTGGACTTACAACATACTTTGGGTTTAACCGTTTTGGGGCAATGGACGTATAGACAAATACATGATTATATTTTGAGCCCGCGGAGGATCAAACATTTTATACGACCATTAACGCCTTTTGAGGCGGTTTGCCTTCGTGCCAAGGCTTCTACGAAAAATATCTCTCTCACATATGCGTGGTTACAATCCGCAGCACGTCTGGAACCTAATAAACATAAGCTTTTCTGGGAAGCAGCACTAAATGCATCATTTACAAACGACCAATGGCTACAGGCATGTGTATTTGCTCATAAATGTGCAATTAGCACTAGATTACAGGAAACTTCTTTTAAACTTCTGACGAATTGGTATAACACGCCAGTTAAATTGCATAAGTGGTTCCCCGATGTTCCAGACCTATGTTGGCGTTGTAATCAAGCTAAGGGCACTTTACAACATATATGGTGGGAGTGTGACCTAATCAGACCATTTTGGGGCCAAGTGATTAGTATTATACAACAAATAACTGATACACAGATCCCCCTTGACGCTAAATGTTGTCTACTACATATTACTGACCTTTCTATGAGTAAATATAAAAAATCGCTGATTAGATTTCTTCTAACTGCCGCCAAGACAGTGATACCGAGACATTGGAGGAACACTACGACTCCCTCAATTATGGAATGGCTGGGGGAGATAGGATATTTGCATAAAATGGAAGAAATTAGGGCTATAGCCCATGAAAGCATGGGCAAGTATATAGTTATATGGCGACCTTGGGTAGTGTTTAGCAATTCCTCTGTAAACGCCTCTTTGATACAAACATGAGGTGGAGGGGGCATTGTGTGTTCGGGCTAGCAATGCCCGCTTGATTATTTAGGGACAATTGTTTTTTTTTTGTTTTTTTTTTGTTTTGTTTTGTTTTGTTTTGTTTTGTTTTTGTTTTTATATCTATTAGTCACATTTGGCCTTTGTATGATAGGCAATAGGGTGTATTTAGAGTGGTATAAAGTTATAAGGCAGATATGCCGGGACAGGCTTTTACAACCCATTGATATATATATGTTTAGATCCTATTGACGCTTTGGGAATGGTAGGGTACCTATCCTTTTACTAATTGGCCTTTCCATTTTTTTTTTTTTTGAGGGGCTTATTAGTCTAATAGGGATCTTCTGTCAATCTGTTTATATGCAAACAAGAGGACTAAAAGTATGAGTTTGAGTCTGTAACGCTATTGCTACCCTATGGTACATACAGGCAATTGTATTTGCGCTTGTTATGTATTGCTATATTTGTATTGTAACTGGCTATTTCTTTAATAAAATTTAATTGATAAAAAAAAAAAAAAAAGTGGACAGAAGTAAAAATAATGTTTCTTGCTTAAAGGGGATGCAAACTGATGATATAATTTTACATTCGTATAGGTCTGACAAACAGTAAATAGTATTTATTTTGATGAATGCACAACATTTTGACTGTATCGCCCTCTGCGGGTGAAAACAGGTACAATGCATTTTACCGTGATCCTAGCCTAAAGCCCAACTCTAGCAGTTTTTAAAAATGTAATTGCTGGTTTAATAGGAGTTTAAATATTTTGTTTGGGCAAAGCTAGCCCAAATTAACTATTTCCAGTACATAACTATGCAGCAGCTGTGTGCACTGTAATACTGGGGTTGATTTACTAAAACTGGAGAGTGCAAAATCTGGTGCAACTGTGCATGATAGCCAATCGGCTTCTAATTTCAGCTTGTTCATTTAGGCTTTGACAAAAAAAAAAAAAGCTGGAAGTGGACTGGTTTGTATGCAAAGCTGCACCAGATTTTGCAATCTCCAGTAAATTAGCTCCACCGAGTAGTAGCATTAGCTACATGTAGTATGCGATGCTGTGCTCCGACAGCAATACAGACAACTGTGGCTGCCGGTGGTCATTTTTTTTGAGGGGGTGGCAAACAATAACGCCATTCCCTCCCCAGTCCGGTGCACTATCCCATCTATACAGCGCTTCAATGGTGGCTTCCCTTGCTCAGCGGCGGTGGTGACAGCTTTCACTTCCTCTGCTCTCCACGGGGGTCTGGTGATGACAGTGAAGGAGTCCCTGGAATAGTGGACTTCTTGCTGGAGTAGCAAACCTTCTGGGAGACAGCTCCTCCCATATTTTTCACAGTTTGTACTTTGATAGGGCTCTGTCTATCAATTGTTATTGATGATATATAATAGCGGGTTGACCGGAACGGTTGCAATGCGCCTCCCTTAGTCATCGTGAGGATGGGGTTCTCCTTACAGAGACAACACAACTTACCTGGGATGAGGGAAGATCTCTCTCTCCTGGGATCGGGGTGGGGGGTAGGGTTGCCACCTTTTCTTCAAGCCAAACCCGAACACTTTAGCAGTACAATTTTTTTTGTGGAGTATACACTTTAGGATTATAAAACACCTCAAGTGCCTCAAGGAGAGTAGAAATGCAGCATGCTAGGTGCGCCACGATGAAGAGCGAGTGTTTGCCAAATTACATTGGGAGGGGCTGAAAGGGACATTGTTAAAAAAAACACATTCATGTACCAATAAATTAATAAATAAAATGTAATTTAAAAAATATGAACTAGCCTACCTTAAAAGCCAACAGTGTCAGTCAGTAGAGCAGTAGACGGTGTCAGTAGGGCATAGGATGGTGTCAGCAGGGCAGTGGATGGTGTCAGCAGGGCAGTGGACGCTGTCAGCAGAGCAGTGGACGCTGTCAGCAGGGCAGTGGACGGTGTCAGCAGGGCAGTGGACGGTGTCAGCAGGGCAGTGGACGGTGTCAGCAAGGCAGTGGACGGTGTCAGTAAGGCAGTGGGCGTGGTCAGTAGGGCAGTGGACGGTGTCAGTAGGGCAGTGGACGGTGTCAGTAGGGCAGTGGACGGTGTCAGTAGGGCAGTGGACGGTGTCAGTAAGGCAGTGGGCGTGGTCAGTAGGACAGTGGGCTGGTCAGTAGAGCAGTGGACGGTGTCTGTAAGGCAGTGGAGGGTGTCAGTAAGGCAGTGGGCGTGGTCAGTAGGACAGTGGGCGTGGTCAGTAGGACAGTGGGCGTGGTCAGTAGGGCAGTGGACGGTGTCAGTAGAGCAGTGGACGGTGTCAGTAAGGCAGTGGAGGGTGTCAGTAAGGCAGTGGACGGTGCCAGTAGGGCAGTGGACGGTGTCATTAGGGCAGTGGGCGGTGTCAGTAGAGCAGTGGGCGGTGTCAGTAGAGCAGTGGGCGGTGTCAGTAGAGCAGTGGGCGGTGTCAGTAGGGCAGTGGACGGTGTCATTAGGGCAGTGGACGGTGTCATTAGGGCAGTGGATGGTGTCATTAGGGCAGTGGACGGTGTCAGTAGAGCAGTGGACGGTGTCAGTAGGGCAGTGGACGGTGTCGGTAGAGCAGTGGACGGTGTCAGTAGTTTTTTTAATTATTGTTTCTACAAATTTTTTTATTTTTACCTTTTTTAACAGTCTTGTTGGGGTGGCTTTGGTGAAATATCAGGAGACTAAACAGACCCCTGATAGCGCACTTTTGAAACAGAGAAAGGGACTGAGTGTGGATTCCCCAGTTCCTTTCTCTGAAGATTAATAAACATGGTAAATTGGAACAAATTGACTTTTTCTGATTCCCTCAATCTCTGTGACTGGTCCCCTGCAGGTTCAGCGAAAGTTGTGACAGGCTGTGGTCACACTCCATCATCTTCATTGTACCATACAGGGTTAATGTTCCTATATGGTATGCAGTGATGCTGAGGCTTAGGGAGGAGGAGGAGGAGAGCAGTGCAGCTGGAACATGGAAACATAGAAGTAAAAGTGGTAATTTCCCCTTTTCCTGGAGATGGGCTGTATAGTATTCTGTACATCTCTTGTACTCTGTATGTCTCTTGCTGTTTATGCTCATGACAATGTCAGGAATATACTGGGACTTTTCAGGTTCTACACAGCAGTATTCCACATTATCAAAAAGAATCATTTTAAATAATATATAGTGTGTGTGTGGAATACATTTATGTGGAGCCTGAAAAGTCCCAATATATTCCTGACATAGCCAAGATCTTTACTTTCTCTTTCAGTAAAGCTGCACTGCAAGATGCACAACAGGATTACAGCACAGGATCACACAGTTTGGAGGGCAAAACAGGTTGGGACTCAGGGGAGGAGAATATGCAGTCCTCTGTTCTCTTCAGTCTGCCCCCCCAGGGTGAGCCTGGATGTCTGCTGGGCAGAAAGCAGTGATCAGGCTGCAGTCGGTGTAGGGTCGCTTGCTCCGCCCACCTGTAGAGGACCTCTATTAAAGCCTGATCCAGCCTAAGAGGAGCCTGTGCCCAGGAGAAAGGGTGTGCTGCTGCCATAGAAAGGAAGCTGGCAGTAGACATGGGGGGCATCCTCGTTTATGCTTTTGGATTCTTCAGCTGCCACCCCTTGTCTGGGATCGCCCACCGGCTCCCTCCTGCATGCAATCAGCGGCAGGCAGTGTGGGCTCACTGAAGTTCTTTGGATCCCCCCTCCACTCAGCATTAGTGTGGGGTGGACTGACACTATGCCACTAGTGGGACAGCGGGGGAGGGGGAGACACATCATCCACAGAGTCTCATCACTCTCAGGCAGTCCGGTCTGAATGATGTGTATGGGTCTGGAGCAGATGAAAACACATACACATCATTCAAAAAATGGACTGTCTGGGTAAAACCCGTACAGGTGGCAACCCGGGGGGGGAGTGGCAGGTCTCTTCCCCACTCAACTTGTATACTTGAAAGATATATGCATTTATGTACTAATCAACCTTTCTCTTTCTCTTTTTTCTCTCCCTTTACTTTCCTCTATCCCAATCATCCAGCTCTCAACCTACTTGATGTCATTCCTGGGTCTCAAATCTGTGAATTAAGCCCTGCAACGGATCATCTGCGGGTAGCGGCACATCAGCCAGGTCCATGGCTGATCAAACTGTCAGGTCACCTGAGAGCAGGTGACAGATGCACTCTGTAGGAGTCGGAAGTGCACTGCTAAGTGGACCCTAGGACTGACTGCTGCGGATAGTACCCAGGGATGTTCAGGAAGCAGGTCTACTGGATCACTAACACAGATCCCAGTGAGAACTAGAGCATAGATTCCCCAGGGCGCGGAATCTAAGAGCCAGAAGGTGTTCACCAGAGCCTCTAGTGGTGAGGATGGACTGCACTGCAGTCTGGCTCCAGGTCGCGGCCCCTAGGGTCTCACAGCTCATGCTCATGGTAGACTACAGGAGAAGGAAGCAGCAGGCTAGAACAATGATAGTAAAGGGATAAGGCTGAGGTCAGGGCGACTAGCAGACAGGAACAACAGGGTACAAAGGTTCAGGGTCACAGGCAAGCAGGGATAGTCGGGGACACGACAAAATGGTCTGGGTCACGAGCAGACAGGAATAGTCGAGAACACACCAAGGTCAGTAGCAGAGATAAACAAAGAGCACACGGAAAGCAGCAAACAAGAAGCCAAACACACAATGAATACATAATGGTTGATCATCACCCCTGGCTTGCAGTGCACATGTTCATATAGTGTTCCCTGATAGGGCCTGGGGTGGAGCCATGCTTAGAGAAGAGGTTATAAAAACAGCCAGGTGAGAGTGGCTGGCCTCTTAGTCTGAACACATGAGGAGAGGTAAGCTGACAGAGAAAGATTACTGCATAACCATGACACTGCTCAAGATCATACAAGGGTCTACCCATCTCCGAATCACAAGCTCGGGCTACCAGGGAGCGTGTGAGTATGACACTCCACCGAGACACCTTTCCTCTTGGGGTAAGATACCTCTCACTTTCACTTCTCTGATTCATGACTGATCCAGCACAAGCTAATCGGACATTAACCATTCTTTCCCATAACAGCCAGGGGTTAAACTCCCCTGGTAAAACGTAGAAAAATGCTCCAACTATACCACACCTTAAAGGCGGATATAATTCTCCTTCAGGAGACGCAGACATTTTCCATCCTCTTATAACATTCCTTCAAAGATTCCCACAATTGAATTTTTGGCCATCACTGACAATAAAACAAGAGGAGTAGCTATAGGATTCACCAAAAAAACCGAAACTTTACATTATCAATGGTTATCAGAGACCCAGGGGCCGATTTCTTCTGATTGAGGGATCGATAGACAGGGGTAAATACACATTTGTCTCTTATTATACAAGGGTCAGGGAACATTTTTTGAATCTATATTGACTAAATTAAAACCACATTTTAAAGAAACTGTCATCCTGGGGGGAGATTCTAGTCTACCTTTTGATATATGTCCCTATCCATATAATGTCCCTTGGGAATCCGAGAGACCCCATGAATGTCATCTTGATGAATCATTATTGAGCAACCCAGTCCACTGTACCATTCTCGAGAAATCCCTACAGGACTTCTTCCTTGATAATGACGTAATGGTGTAACTTCCCCATCAACACTTTGGGCAGCACACAAGATGGTACTAAGGGGTAAGTTAATTCAACTGTCCTTTCAAATAAAATGTGAACACAAAGCAAAAGTCCAGAAACTTACCAAGGAGTTCCTAGAAATAACTAAATCACATAAACGCAACCCCAGATCTGACTCTTTACTCAAACTGGAGACAGCTCAAGTACAGCTTAACCTAGCATTAACCAACGCAGTGGAGAAAAACCTCAGATGGATGGGTGCGAAATTCTATTACCAATGTAACAAAATAGGAATTAAAATGGCAGTGAAATTGAGCCCCAAGACACGAACATTGTCTTTTCCTAAGATCCAAACTCCTACCGGAGACCTGACCCAAAATCCTGTCTGCATCATGAAGTCCTTCCAAGAATTCTACTCCAAACTTTACACAGACAGTAAATCCCCTACCACTAACAAAATAAACTTGTTTCTTCAGGGGTTATCACCTCCCAAATTAACAGACACACAAAGGAAAATCACTTAAACAAGGCTCAGCCTCAGGTCCGGACGGTTTCTCAGGATGTTACTACAAAAAACGTGGACCTACCCTAGCTCCCTACATGATACGGTTCTATAACTCTCTACGGGGGGGGGGGGAAGACCCCACGGATAAGGATTTAAATACAGCCTTTATATCGGTCATCCCCAAACCGGAGAAAGATGGAAGCGAGGTAGGCAACTACCACCCAAATTTCCCTGATAAACAAGGGCATTAAAATTATGACAAAAATCCTGGCAACCAGAATGTCTAGTTTTATAGCTATGTACACAAATACCAGGTGGGCTTGATCCCAGGGAGACATGGCCCGGGCCAAGTTAGAAGAGCCATAGATATAATTTCCTTATTACACCCACATTGGGAGGAGGGGCCCCACAAGAAGGCTTTCTGGTTTCCATTGATTTACAGAAAGCTTTTGATTCTGTCTCAAGGCCATACCTCTTCGACATTCTGGAATGGCGGGGATATGGTCCCAACTTCATGGGAATTGTTCATGCTCTTTATTCCATCCCAAGTGCACAAATTCAGCTAATGGGCCATTATTTTGAAAGTTTCAACATTCTTAAAGGCACTAGACAGAGGTGCCCCCTCATATTCGCACTAGTTATTGCTAGTGCGAATATGCACTAGCAATAACTATCAGGACCAACCCAGACATTAAAGGGGTCTTTTGCGGTCCCCAAGAACACAAAAGTGCTTTATTCGCAGATGATATTGTCAATGTATCCAAATCGATTGCACTAAATATCGCAGTCCCTCAAAACCGGGTGGATCAATTGAAACATCACTACCCTTTGCCCTGGGCTAATGAATCCATACCATACCTGGGAATTACACTCCCCAACAAAATAGACAAACTCTTCGTCACAAATTACCTTCTGATGTTTAAAAAACTGGAAGAGGACCTAAAGGCTTGGTCGAAGTGAGCGCGGTAAAGATGACACTGATGTACCGTATACTCTATCTCTTCTGTTCACTCCCCATATAAACAAAAAGATTATTTCTAAATTCCAATCAATAATCATCAATTTTGTCTGGGGGAAACAAGGACACAGCTTCTTGAAAGATATTCTCTTCCGGCGCAGGGAGGGTTAGGACTCCCAAACTTAGGGTGGTATTACCAGGCGGCACAATTGACCCAATTTTTCACTGTGTATTCGAAGAGCCCCACACATTAGACTTCCTGATATGGTGCCCCCTAAAAGAAAGATGCCCCATCTTAGCTCCAACTCTTTCACATTCCTTGTCGTTTTGTGATGTACTCCACAAGCAGAACACCCTAGTCTCTACCATAAAACCCCTCGCCCATCTTTTTCAGAACCAGAACTTTTAGCCAGGGATGAACATTCTAGCCTTTAAGTGGTGATTAAACAAGGGATTGTTTAGAATATGTAATTTCTTTACCTCATCTGGGCCACTCACACTGGGTTACTGCTCCAACCAACTGGAGATGCCAAACGCAGAGATAGATTCTCCCAGATTAAGCATTTTCCACACACCTAAGGCCGCGTACACACGGGCGGACTGTTCGCCCAACTTTGTCCGCTGAACAGTGTTTGGGCGGACAGTCCGCTCGTGTGTGGGCTTTCAGCGGACAGTTTCAGCGGACAGTTTGACGAACAAGGTTTTACGGAATTTCCGAAAAACTGTCCGCTGAAACCTTGTTTCAGCGAACAGTCCGCCCGTGTGTAGGCTTGTTCGTCAAACTAAGTTCCGCGCATGCTCAGAAAGGATTTACACGCCGAAAGTTATAATGCAGTCTATAGGACGTCGTATTTTTCGTCCCGTCGTACGTGCCGTTCACGTCATCGCGCAAGGTTTCAGCAAACTGTTCGTTCGTCGTGTGTGGCCATGTCCGTCCATGCTAATTTTGAGCGGACTGTTTGCCGAAACTGTTTGACGAACAAGGTTGGGCGAACAGTCCGCGCGTGTGTACGCGGCCTTATGGACAGACAAACCTAACCCCCCAGAACCACCAGCCTACAAACAATGGTGCTCCAGCCTCATGGATCAGAGAGGTGAGATTTCGATCATATATGCCTCTTTGGCGAACAAGACCAGCACACCCCTGTATGCTTAAGCTTGGGAGTCTGATCTGGAACTACAACTGGACCCAGGAAAATGGTTTCTCTCCTTTCAAAAATCATATAAAAGGTATCTTGAATACTGGTCTAGTTGACGCTAAAGTTAAGATTCTCATTAGATGGTACTATGTTCCCTCTAGATTGGCAAGAATTTATCCAGATGCCCCTCCTTTGTGCTTCAGGAATTGTAAACAAGTGGGTACTATGCACCATATCTGGTGGACCTGTCCATGCATTAGAGGCTTCTGGAATAGGTTCTTCCATCCACTAAGGAAGGTCAATGGAATAGCAATTCCCCAGAACATTAAAATTGCGCTCTTGAACCACAGAATAGACAACACTCCCAAACATACCCAAACCCTGATATTGTTTATGCTTCTGGCAGCTAAAATTACTGGAAAAAGGGCATGAAAGAAGCCCAGGGTATCAATACTGATCACCAAATGTAAGATCTCTTGGATCATGACCCATCCCTCCGGGGTGGCCTGTATGAGATCTCTGGGGTACCCTGAACTGGAACCATAGTTGCTCCTTCACCTGACTGCCCTCATTCTACTTATGGGTGTATTCATCACTGTATTGTAAGCATCTACTGTTACTTACCTAACCCATGTCTGTAAGTCTCTCCTTACAGGCTATGTTGGCCTGCAGGAGGGGGTAATATTTAAATATTTAAAATTTCAATAAACATATTGAACGAGAAAAACTGAGCATGTGCAGAGCTGCCAACACTGCTCTGCAAAATCCCTAGCTGAATTGGTGGCATGGACAGAAGGGGGAGATATAGAACAGCAGATTCAACCAGATTTTCAACCACCTCCCACATGCCTCTAGGCAACTAACTCTTTGGCAGAGCCTGGAGCACATGGCCAGGCATTAGACTCTAGGCCTCATCCAAGGCAGCTGTTCCTCACACATCCACACCAGACCAAGGTTGGCGTGAGAGGACCCAGATCACTTGACTTCCTCCAAATACACTGTATGGTTTCTCCTAGCATGCTAAGTGGCCATGAAACTCCTACTGCCTGGGTGAGAGAAATATGCATATTCATAACTCAGATTTGCTGCAGTGCATCTAATGTTGAAGGCAACAGTGCCACCTATTGACAGAAGAGATGAACCACAGCTAAACCAGGCTTAGGAGAAAATCCAAATGATCACAAAGTTAGTTATCACCTGGCACAGTTAAATTTAATAGTAGCCCCTGTTTAAGACAAGGGGGCTACACGTGATTATAGGAATCAAGGAACTTAGCCTTGCAAATGAAAAAAATCCTCTGCATAGTAGCTAGGAGTAGGAATCCATATACTAGCACAGCACTATAGGAACAATCAGCCTGGTAGAGATTATGAAAATAATCTATCATTCAGCAATAGGGTCAAACGGTCTCCAGAATTAACGTGGAGTCCCACCCACTTTTACAACTTTATCTTAAAGGAAAGACCCCACCCCTCCACCACTCGTTTTTGGATAAGTTTTTTTTTTTCTTTCTTGCATTTTCTGAAGTACTGAGTGTACTTCCGTCCTATCTCGCCGCAGCCCAGAACGTTATTTCCTTCTGCTCCCCCTCTGCCTTCTGGGACCTGTGTGTGTCCCAGAACATGACGGACCATTCAGACGGCACTGCGCGACTCACACATGCGTACTAGGAAACCCTGAGGTAGGTTTCCCTGAGTTAGAATGGGGGCACCTGCAACCGATCCGATGGATGGATTGGCCTCGTGTTTGTAGCTGCTGACTTTTTAAAGAAAATATTTTGCGGCTGGAACACCGCTTTAAGCCTCATACACACAATAAGAATATCTGACAAATGATCATCCATTTTCTTTAGTTTTTTTTTTTGCATGCTAGTCTCATATGGAAAACCAATAGGTTACTAAAGTTATGAATGTTCTTGTATGATGGAATACAACTTCGGAAGGGATGTAATGTATTTTGAATGTAGCGCCCTCGGGTTTTGTCAGGGCGCTCCTCGCCAAATTCCTTGTCAGGGGTAGCTACAATAGTCAATTTGTTATAGATCCATTGATTTCTCCTTAAGTTTGGCATTATTGTACTTTTCTCTTTTACCACTAGGTGGCTGAGCACTTGGTAGTATTAGATATGAGAAGGGCAAACAAAAGGTCAGGCTATGGGTATGTGGGTGTCCCGGCCAATGGGCAGGGGTTTTCTTGAATCCCTTGGCCTGCTGGGAGAGCCTATATATTCGGGTGAGGTCAGGTGATCTGTTCTGTGCCACCCGGACTGCAGTCTGGGTGGATGTGTGTTGTCTGCCCCGGCTGCTAGGCCGGAGATTGGGCCTATCCCTAGGGCATTTGGCTGCCAGGCTGTGTGAGGGCCTATCCAGAAGTAAGAAGGCAGCGCAGGGTTGGGACTGCGGCTTGCAGTCCAACCAAAAGTGACAGTTCTGCTGACTGGAGAACCTGTCAGTAGTCGGAGGTAGAAGGGAAGCTTTTGCCACGAAAGGACCAACCATCTTATTATCAGGGACCACAGTGAGTAACTGAAGCAAGTACCGGAGCAGTATTCCCACCGAAGGGCACAGTGGAGAATCGGGAAACATCAGGTGGTGATCAAGTCAGGGACCCAACCAGTGGAGGTGATGCTTGCAGAGCAGCTGTGGGAGTCAAGCTAGGAACTGAGCCTGTCAGCAGGGGTGAAGCTTGAAGGTATCCAAAGTGCCAAGCTAGAGACCCAGCAGGGAAGCATGGGTGACGCTGGAGGGAGATACCACCGCAAAAGCCTTGAGGAACTGTGAGCTCCAATTCAGTGTCAGTGAATCAGAAGGTCCAGTGAGAGACCGGGAGCTCAAGGGGCTGAAGAATTACAAGTATAAAATTTAGTAAAGCTCAGAGAACTGTCATGTTTGAATTAGGAACTCTTAAAAGGACTGTTACCATAGGAGACAGCAATCCTGCATGTGCAGAAGTGGCACCTTGCTGGGGCCTTTCCCTGCACGGCTGTCCTCCTATTGAAGTCTTGGAGTCTGCAAATTGAGTTGCAACTATCTAAGGGTGTCCTGTCAATAACCCTCTTTCCCCCAAAATATGGACTGTCAAAAGAAATAAAACCTCTTTTACATCCAAAAAGTGGCGCCCAATGACTTTCACCATCTTTGCAACCACTATGCCTCGCAACCCACCACATATTGAAGGATGTCAGCTATCTTTGGCCTTGGAGGTCCTCATTATACCAAAAGAGGTAAAAGACCTTGTTACATAAAATATTCTTTAATTTCCGAGTGTATCGCCGGTACTCCTGAAGAGTATACACAATATTTTGGAAATTTAGTTTTTTCTAAGACCATAGTCGGGTCTTAGAGATAAATTATGTAAATTGTGATTCTGGCATCAGTTTGGCTCGACTGTATTGTGTTCTGCCAGGTCATAGGTGCATGTATCATCTTTGACAGGCATTGGAACGCAGTCTGATTGGACGCATTGGGTATCAATCTCTCTCTGAGCCAATCAGTCGGAGCGTTGTCTCGCTGTGTATTCTGGGAGAGGGTACTTAAGGTGCTGAGGTCACGGGTTCTGGGTTCCGGTCCAGAAGTATGTTCTGACTCCAGGGCTCCTGGTCCTCCTGACCAGCCCCCAGAGGCTCTCATGGCCTGAGGTGCGGATCCATCTGTTTCCAAGTCTCGGGACTGGCTAGTCCGAGGCACAGTAACTGGAAGGAGGATTTCAAGGTGGTCCAGTGCCGTCTCGGGTTTGGAGAGGCCCAGCAACTCAAAACGCAACCAGGGGAGGACTCTTCAGAAGAGGGCCATGCACGAGGCTGGCTGCTCGGTAAGAGCCTGGAAGCTGAGCTGAAAGGACACCAAGCGAATCCGCATTCTTAGGGTATCGCCGGACCGGCTGCAAGATACTGGTACTGTAAGAAAGTTTCTAATTTCATCCTTCGGTTACACTTAAGTTTCTGTGCTAACTTAAAGTTCTACAATCAAGTCTGTGGCAGAGACTTTGTTAATCTTAAACCACCCGTCGGCTGCTAAATCCACAAACAGGGATTTATCCGGTAGTTGAAATATCCAGTTGCAAATGGCTATTCCCTGGATCATCTAGAGAGAGACATTTCAAGTGTCATCAGTTTACAAAAGGTACCCGAGCTTTACTACCCATACCCTCTATTGCCAACTGAGAGACTGTGTTCTGTTCAAAGTTTTATGCAAATAAAATTCCTAAAAAAGGATTCAAGTGTCGGCCTCTGCAGTTATTGGGCCATCAACCTTGGGAACCCCTAGACAAGAACAAGGTGCAGAAGGTAAACGGTAAGTCCAGCAAAACCAGCTGCTCCTTCGGGGGTCAGTGATACACGAGCATGTGTTGTCTTACTCACGCAATTGTATTCATGCAACTACTATACTATTTACATTGTTTGTTCAAAAATAATTAGTTCTGGTATTGTACAAGAAACATTTTTCCGCTTGTCCCTTCGGATATTTTTTTGCATGAACTGTCATGGTTGGCTCTTCGAAGGCTTTTTACTAATGATCAGATTATTGTATTGTCAATCAAAGTCAGTGAGCCAATGAGGAGAGAGAGGGGGTGGACCAAGACGTGGCTCCATGTCTGAATGGACACACAGAGCAGATTGTGTGCCCCCATAGCAAGCTGCTTGCTGCGGGGGCACTCGGCAGGAGGGAAGGGCCAGGAGCACCGGGCGAGGGACCAGAGAAAAGGAGGATCTGGGCTGCTCTGTGCAAAACCACTACACAGAGCAGGTAAGTATAATGTTATAAAAAAAGACTAATATCACTTTGAGATTGACCAAGAAATAGGTAAGTGAATACATTCAAATGGAGAATCCTCCCAGAACGAGAGAAAGAGATATTTCACTTTTCACTTTTCAATACAACCCTCCCCCAAGGACCACTTTTCTGCAAATAATTAGTAGGACTAATTGGTGCAAGGGCGTAGTTTTTTGCATTGGCCAGATTCCGTACTGTAACTCAGGAAACAAATTGAAAAGTACTGAGGAATAACACAGAAAGGGACTCTATGCAATATAGAGTCCTCCAATTATCCTGCAATTCCATAAGAGAGAAGTATGGGTTTTTGTTTTGTTTTTAGAGCCATACTTACCTAGGTGGATGTAGCATCAGTCTTATGCTGCATCTGTCCCCCGGCACCTCTAACGCTGAGAACCAAGTGATCAAACACCGTCGATCACTCAGTTCTCACAGCTGCGTGAGCAGAGAGCTGGTGACAGTCAGCAGCTCTCTGCTCTGCCCCCGCCCCCCTCCCCCCACGCTGGAGTGCTGGGCTGTGGAGGGGGGGAAGCGGCCGGATCAGGCTCTCAGCTGCCCGCTGGGTGGATCCCAACTACATTTTCCTGATGACGTCCGAGCCTGGACCGGCTCTGTGATGTCAGCAGAGAGAGGATGGGTCACAGCAGTGCAAAACAAATTGGTTGGTTCCCATTAATTTCCTTCATTTTGGAAGGATTTCCATTTTGGTTGGTTCCCATTAATTTCCTTCATTTTGGAAGGATTTCCTCTCAATTCTTGTTGTGGCTATGGGACAGGAAGTGAATGGAAATCCCCCTGACAGGATACAAAAAGCACCGAAAAACTTGGCAGGGATTATAACCCTTGCTTACCCCATCCAAAATGAAAAAAAGAAAAAGAAATAGTTCTACTTTAACCACTTCCGGACCACCCACCGTCGTTATACGTCGGTACTTTGAAGAGGAATATCGTTATGGCAGCAGCTATCTGCCATAACCCCAGTATCCTCTTCTTCAGCAGGCGGTCCGCTTCAAGATAAAAGTGGTGTCTGCGGCGGATTCGCCACAAGATCACTTTTATCGGTGGCGGGAGAAGGCCCCCCTCCCGCCACGCTCCGGTGCCCTCTGCCGCTTACCGGAGCCGTCAGCAGCGGCAGACCCGATCGGATGTTGCCCCTTGTTGGACATGGAGACAAGTGAGGGGAAGATGGCCCCCACCCGTCTCCATATCATAGCAGAGCAGAAGCAACGTCAAAAGGTCACTTCTGTCCATAGCTCTTAAAGGGAAATTTTTTTATTGCATTTTAGAGTAAATATGAGATCTGAGGTCTTTTTGACCCCAGATTTCATATTCAAGAGGTCCTGTCATGCTTTTTTCTATTATAAGGGATGTTTACATTCCTTGTAATAGGCATAAAAGTGACAATTTTTTTTTTTTTTTTTCAAACACGCCCAGTCTCACGGGGCTCACATGCAGAAATGAATGCATACATGAGTAGCACCCGCATATGAAAGTGGTGTTTAAACCACACATGTAAGGTATTGCCGCAATAGAGCAATAATTCTAGACCTCTGTAACTCAAAACATGAAACCTGTAGAATTTTTGTAACGTCGCCTATGGAGATTTTTAAGGGTAAAAGTTTGTCGCCAATCCACGAGCGGGTGCAATTTTGAAGCGTGACATGTTGGTTATCAATTTACATAACATTTTTTTGCAAAAAAATAGGGGCTAACTTTACTGTCTTATATTTAAAATTTTTAAAAAGTGTATTTTGTTCCAAAAAAGTGCGCTTGTAAGACCACTTGAGCAAATATGATGTGACAGAATGTATTGAAATGACCACTATTTTATTCTCTATGATGTTATAAAAAAAATGGATAATGTTTGGGGGTTCTAAGTAATTTTCTAGCAAAAAAAACCAAACAGTTTTTAACTTGTAAACAAAAAATCTCAGAAAGAGGCTCGGTCCTTAAAGCGGAGGTCCACCCTAAAGTGGACCTTCCGCTCATTGGAACCCTCCCCCCCTCCGGCACCACAATTGGCACCTTACAGGGGGGAGGGGGGTGCAGGTACCTGTACAGTACAGGTATCTGCACCCACTTCCGGCGTAGATTCTGCAGAAGGTACGCCCCTTTCCGCAGAATCTACGCCCCTTTCCGAAGGTCCCCCGCTGCCTGCTGGGAAACACACGGATCCCAGAGACAGTGGGGACCATCCTTATTGCGCAGCGCGACTCGCGCATGCGCAGTAGGGAACCGGGAAATGAAGCCGAAAGGCTCCACTTCCTGATTCCCATACCCAAGATGGCGGCGGCAGCATCCGAGAGACGATTGAGAGGGCGGGTAAGTGTCATTATTTTAAAAGTCAGCAGCTGCAGTATTTGTAGCTGCTGGCTTTTAAAAAAAAAAAACGGCGGACTCCCGGCGGACTCCCGCTTTAAGTGGTTCCAGTAGTTTGTTCTCCAGCCATGAATGTCTACATAGAAACATTACAGGGTAAACAGCAAGTTTTCAGAACTGTGCTCCTTTTATCAGACTGACATGTTTTCCATTTTATATAATGCTTTTCATTTTCAGGATAAATCTTATGCCTTGTACACACGGTCGGACATTCCGACCACAAAATCCGTCGGATTTTTTCTGATGGATTTTGTTGCATACACACGGTCGGACAAAGTTGTCGACAAATCCGATCGTTCTGAACGAGGTGACGTTCGTTGCGTACGACGGGACTACGTAGAGGCTAGTAGCCAATAGCTTTGGTCTCGTAATTTAATCTGAGCATGCGTGGCACTTTGTCCATCGGAATTCTCTACAAATGATTCGGAAAAAGTCCGGTCAGATTTTGTTGTCAGAAAATTTTAGATCCAGCTCTCAAACTTTTTCCGTCTGGATTTCCGAGCCCACACACAATCAGATTTTCCGCCAAAATAATCAGATTAGACCTTTTCCGTCCGAAAGTCAGACCCTGTGTACAGGGCATTATTGTTACACTTTGACCTTCGCATAGTAAACCAGTTATTGTATCCTTCAGATGTTTTTCTGTCTCCAACTCACCTTACCTAACTTTGAGATGAAAGTATTTCCAAGGACTTATTGGCTTACACAACACAAAGCATTTTTATTCTGTCCGGACTGATCCCTGACTTCTGGAGTTCATCCCCTTTGTGTACTGAGTGTGACTTAGCAACCTGTGCTGCTCCCAGTAGCAGTTGTACAAACACACTAATAAATCTCCGGACTGCAGGAACCTTCTGTTTACTTGTGAGTAGCAAAAACTATTTATTTTTCCCTATAACAGCTACTATTTTAAATAAATTTTATTATTTTTAATCTTCTAAGAAATCCCATGTTGTGTACTCTATGGTGACATTGTTGTATATGTTGACATCCTGCCAGCTTTGACATTTTATTCTGTTCAGAGTAGATATGCTAATAACAATTTCATGTGAAAAAAATACAATGACAAGTCTTTTCAAATGGGATGATAACCATAGTTCCCAACTGTCCCTGATTTTGAGTGTCTGTCCCTGATTCAGAACAAAGTCCCTCTGTCCCTCTTTCCTCCTCATTTTGGTCTGATCTATATAGTTGTATATACAGCTACTTATCTATCAAAAAGTGTTTCCCAGTGCTAAACCTTTCATTCAATTTCTAAATTGCTACATTTGTAAATTCCAAAAGTCAATATAAAGCAACAGTAGTGGTAAAAATAGCACTTGTATGTTTTCTCGGCAGCCTCTTTAATACAAAGTCCCGCCTCCTATGATGGACAGAACAGTTGTCCAATGGCAGCGCAGGAGATGGGATTTCTTATTATAGAGGCCGCCATGTAAACAGGAAATACTCCTGTGTGTACGCCTCCTCCCTGTCCCCTCCAAGGCAGCCAGCATATATATCTTTTGTGGCCCCGGAGCTGGGAGATCATTGGGGGCCACAAAAGATATATATGTCCAAATAACCAGACGGGCAGTTCGAACCCGTAACGCGGGCCGGACTTTGGACATGCCTGGTTTAACCAATCTTTTTTTTTTGTACAATTCTCCTTTAAGGGGGTGTGGCAGGGGGAGTGTCCTGTCTCTACATATTTTTGCCAATATGTTCCTCGTTACCATCTCAGAAAGTTGTGAGGTATGCCCAACTGTACTAAACTTATCTAATTTCTCAATTTCTGCATTTGCACAGTTCAAAAGCCAATATCGGTGGCGGGGGGGGGGGGGGGGGGGGGGAGTGAACACCCATGCAAACAGATTCTGCTGTGAACCAAAAAAATTGATCCTGTGCGAGTTTGGCCTGAATGCGATGTGAATTCAACCATACTATTTGTACGGCTGAAATCGCATCGTATGCGACCGGCCCTAAAGCCTAATACAGCGGGTTGAGCGAAAAAAAAAAAAAAAAAAAGACAGCTCAGGTTGGAGCCGCTGTACTAACAAACTGATATCAGTACAGTGATCTCCCCTGCTGTGCTACTGTGTTTGGACACCCCCCTGCCAGAACACTCTGGTGAGAGCATTGACTGGGAGGCATCGGCAGGCCTTTTTTGGTCATGACTCTTCATCAGAAGGTGACCAAACAGGAACGAGTTGAATATTAGGCAGCTTCTATTGAACCGCCCGACATTTGGCCCATGTATACTAGGCTTTAACTTTTTTTTGGAAAATTATTTTTATTTGTTTACAACATAATACAAACATAGATACCCAATTAAAAGAAGAAAAAAAAGAAAAGAAGAAAATTTTTTATTATAACAACAATCACTGATTCAGGTAACTAAAAAAAAACAAAAAAAAAACCCAAGAAGGCCGGAAATGCCCATCCACCCCCAACCCCTAGTGCAACACCTTAAAAAAATAAATAATGAAAAGCATAAAATAATATTTTTTTTATGAAAAACATCCTAGGAAAATATCAACATGAAAATACCTACGTCATCAAAATCACACTCCATGTTAGCATATTGACTCACCCATAAGGGGTTACTAGTTACTATAACTTTTGCGCAAACCAATCAATATAAGCTTATTGCAATTTTATTACCAAAAATATGGAGCAGAATACATATTGGCCTAAACTGAGTAATACATTTGTTTTTTTATATATTGTTTTTGGATATGTATTATAGCAGAAAGTAAAAAAAATGGAAATTTGTATCAAATACTTACCGTAATTTTCTTTTCCTGACGCCAATACATGGCAGCATGCATAAGATATAGCTCCGCCCCTATATCCACCCACAGGACCCATTTAGCTCTATAAAAGTCTGACTGCGAGCTACCTCCCCCATTCTCCATATGAAGCACAAAGATCAGAGGGAGGGTTTGTATCCCGCCATGTATTGGCGTCAGGAAAGGAAGATTACGTTAAGCATTCGATACAATTTTCCATTTTCCTGACGCCAACATGGCAGCATACATACAGTAGGATAAATAATGAGCTTTTGAGAGGGAGGGTTTAATGCTGCAAACTTAGCCTTTATTTAACAATAGACATAGAAGCTTGGATAGTTTTCCTCCCAAATTCCACTATAGTAAGAGCTGCTGGATGCACCCTGTAGTGTTTCAAGAATGTATGATGTGATGTTAGTCTAAGTACCGCTTTCATGAAGTGCTCCACCCACAGGTTTGTTGCCCTTCTTTTGGATAAAAGCTGAGGTTGCTGAAACTTGCATCTTAAGTAAACTTAGGCTAAGCCTCAATCCAATCCGGATTGCAGGAAAGACAGGATTTGAGATACATTTGGGTCACACAGATGTCCAGCTGCAAAACTCATGAACCTATTCCATATTCTGGAGTAGGCATTGGTTGACCCCTTTCTAGAACTTTGTAAAGTTCAAATAACCTCTGGAGAACATCCCAACTCTTGTAACCCCTGCCAATCTCCAGGCCGATAAGGCCAGTCGTGATGGTTGCGGATGTAGGATATCCCCCTGCGGCTGGAGATGAGGAGTCACCGGCAGAGTGATCGGTGGGCACACACTGAGATCCATTGCCAGAGAGAACAATGGTCTGCGAGGCAAGTAAGGTGATACTGTGATGACTGTCAAATTCTCTGTCAACAATCTCCTCAGGAATTTCAGGATTAAAGAAATTGGAGGTAAGGCATAGGCCAGTTGCGCAACCCAAAGATGGGTGATCAAGGTGTCCGCCTTTTCCGCTAATGGATGAGGGTGGCGTGAGAGGGGCCGGCCCACCTTGCAGTTGGTTAATTAGGGAAAAAGATCCAGCTGTGGCACTCCCACTAGTGGATGATCTATTTTAACACTCTGGGGTGAAGGGACCATTCCTTGGGATCCTTGAATTGTCTGGATAGGCGGCCTGCTTCCAAGTTCTGACAGCCTGGAAGATATATAGCCCTCAATTCTGGGATATATTATTGTGCCAATGTCATGGTCGGTTCCACCTCTCTCAAGAGGGATTGGCTGTGTGTTCCGTTTTGTCGCTGTATGTAGGACACTGCTGCTGTGTTGTCCAAACGGAGCAGGACTGGGTGATCCTGCATGTGAGGCAGCAAGGTGGCCAATGCCATGAATGCTGCTTGAAGTTCCAGAATATTGGAAACCAGGCCCTGAGTGGGAAATTCCCCTTTTCCCTGGATCTTGAGTTGTTTGCAGGTGGTGCCCCACCCTGCTGCGTTGGCATCTGCGTTAACAATGATCCATGGCTCTAGCCCTAATGGACAACAAAGTTGTTCGCAGGTGGTGCTCCTGATTGGCTGGGTTAGACAAACTCTCTTCCACTGCATCAGGAAAACTGGAGTTAGTACTTACCGGTAACTCCTTTTCCGGTGGTCTTCCAGGACAGCCCTTGAGAGATGGAGCTCCTCCCATCGACACAGGAAACACATTGCCACAGTTCAAAAGGCGGTCCCTCAGGTCCCTGGTCAGTCATTCACCAAGAACCGAAGGATGGAACTGAAAAACATATAAACCATAACAGGTAATAACATTAGTACATCACTATAATCAAATAAAGGGTGGGATCGTGCTGTCCTGGAAGACCACCGGAAAAGGAGTTACCGGTAAGTACTAACTCCAGTTTTCCCAAGTGTTCTTCCAGGACAGCCCTTGAGAGGATCCCCAAGTACTAGTATTAGGGGGGGACCACGGCTTGGAGGACTTTCCTCCCAAAGGCCTGATCCTGACTAGACATTAAGTCCAGTCGGTAATGCCTTGTAAAGGTGGAAAAGCTTGACCATGTGGCTGCTTTACATACCTGCTCCGGGGTGGCACCAGCTCTTTCTGCCCAGGATGCAGACAACGCTCTTGTGGAGTGAGCTTTAACACCCTCAGGAGGATCTCTATTCAAGGCCTTATACCCCTCTGCTATAGCTAGCCTAATCCATCTAGCTATGGTTACTTTTGAAGCTTTCTGTCCCCTACGCTGTCCGGAAAAAAAGGACAAAAAGGGAGTCTGAGATTCTGAATGGATTTGTTATTTTAAGATATTCTAGAATACACCTCCTCACATCCAATAAATGAAAACGTTCCTCTTTCTCATTTGCTGCATTTTGACAAAATGAAGGGAGGACAATATCTTGGGACCTATGGAAGCTAGATGCTACCTTTGGTAAGAACCCAGGGTCTGTCTTTAGTATGACTCTGTCTTCTAGGATCTGTAGGAATGGTTCCCTGATGGATAGGGCTTGGATTTCACTGACCCTACGGGCTGAAGTGATTGCCACCAGGAGAACTGTCTTAAATGTAATAAGCCTTAGGGAGGCCTCTGAGATAGGCTCAAAGGGTGACCCCAAGAAAGCTTTTAGTACAACTGCTAAATCCCAGGATGGGACTTTGGTGATTCTGAGTGGCTTACGTCTAGCGACTGCCTTACAGAATCTAGCGACAAAAGGATTTTCCTGTAAGCGTTCATCTAAGTACACACTTAAGGCAGCTATCTGTACCTTAATAGTACTTAGGGTTAAACCCTTGTTTACACCTTCCTGTAAAAACTGTAGAATATTAGCCGTATTTATGTCACGGCTATTCAGCCAGCTATTAAATTTTTTCCAGACTTTTTTGTAAATAGCCCTCGTGACTGGTTTGCGACTCTGTAGTAAGGTCGCAATTACCTCATCCGACAGGCCCTTACTCCTTAAGATTTCCTCTTCAGTAACCACGCTGAAAGCTTCAGTGTGGCGACCTGTGGATGGTAAAGAGGTCCCTGTGACAGGAGGTCCTGTCTGTAGGGAAGTCTCAGAGGCGGACAATCTGTCAATTGTAGCAACGTTGTGAACCACGGTCTCCTGGGCCAAAAAGGTGCTACTAGAATCAAACAGGTTTTCTCCTTGAGGAATCTTGCTAGGACCCTCGGAATGAGATGAAGAGGGGGAAATGCATACGCCAGACTGAAAGTCCATGGAGTTTGCAAGGCATCTACCGCCAGGGGCTGATCTCCTGGGTTTAGCGAGAAAAAATTGGGAACCTTTGCATTCTTTTTGCTCGCAAAAAGGTCTACCTCTGGTTCTCCCCAGTGAGTTGTTATGAGATTGAATGCCTCTGGGTGTAAGGACCATTCTTGGTTCGAAATCTTTTGTCGACTCAAGAAGTCCGCCTTGTTGTTCAGCTCCCCTTTCAGGTGAACTGCAGAAATGGATTCCAGATTGGCTTCTGCCCACTGGAGAATGCGTCTGGCTACCAACATCAAACGAGGACTTCTGGTACCTCCTTGTTTGTTTATGTATGCTACAGCCGTCGTATTGTCTGAACGGACTTGTAGATGGTGACCCTGTATTGTGGGGTGAAAAGCTAGAACAGCTCTCAGGATTGCTGTTAGCTCTTTCCAATTGGAAGAAAAACATTTCTCCTCCGGGGTCCACTTGTCCTGGACCCAGCTTGAGCCGAGGTGGGCTCCCCAGCCCCAACTGCTCGCATCCGTTGTTAGTGTTGAAGTGATAGGAAGGACCCAATGAACCCCTTTGTTTAGGTTCTCCCTGTCCTTCCACCACCAGAGGGAGCGTTTTATCTTTAAAGGGATCGATACCTCCTCCTCCAGATCTCTGCCTTTTAATTGTTCTAACAGAAAACCCTGAAGGTCTCTTTGGTGGAACCTGGCCCATTGTACGGCTGGAATGGCTGCCGTCATAAGACCTAAGACCGACATTACTTCCCTCACCGTACATTTGGGGCTGCATTGAAGAAAAGATATTCTCTGCCACAGATTCAAAATCTTTTCTTCCGGCAGTATAATTTTCTGATCTACAGACTTGATCCAGTAACCCAGATACAGGATCTCCTGTGTTGGAGTTGTCTTGGATTTCTCCTGACTGACAATCCACCCTAATCGACTCAGGCTGAGTTGAGTCAATTCCAGATCCTGAGAAAGACGACTCTCCGAGTGTGCTGTTAGGAGCAGATCGTCTAGATAGGGGATAATTGAGACTGATTGAAGCCTCAGTGGAACTAAAGCCTCTCCGAGAACCTTGGTAAAGATTCTTGGGGAGGATGATAGACCGAAGGGAAGTGCTCTGCACTGAAAGTGGTAAACCTTTGTGTCTATCTGCACTGCCATCCGAAGGAATTTCTGGCATTCCTCCCTTATTGGAATATGCAGATAAGCGTCCCTTAGATCCAGGGTTGCCATAAATATCTCTTTCTGCAGGAGATTCTTTATGGAATAAATGGACTCCATCCGAAATCTCTTGTAACGGATGGAGCGATTCAGTGGTCGGAGGTTCATAATTAGTCTGAATCTCCCTGACGGCTTTCTTACCACAAAAATGTGCGAGTAAAAACCGTCTCCTTGTTCCTGAATAGGGACTGGTGTCAATACCTCTTGATCCACCATTTCCCCTATTAGTAAAGGTAAGGCCCTGGCCTTTTCTGAGTGACTTGGAAGCTTTGTCACCAGAAACTTGGAAGGAGGGTTGCTGTGAAATTCCAGCGCATGACCCCTTTTTATTATATTTAAGACAAACTCGTTCGAGGTTGTCTTTTCCCATTGTGGAAGAAATTTGCTTAATCTTCCTCCCACAGGAACCCTGACGTCACTGGGGTTTGGGATCCTGATTGGGGCGGCTAAACAGTATGCCCCCTTTTCCTTTCCCTTTATGTCCCGACCAATGTTTTTTGGGGGTTGAACTCTTCTCTGATTTAGAGGGTTCCTTAAAGGGACGAAAAATTTTTCTTTGAAAATTTTTCTTTTTTGCGGGAAAGGTTTTCTTTTTATCCGCCGTCCTTTCTAAGGCGGAGTCTAATTCAGGCCCGAAGACTAAGTCTCCTGTAAAAGGGACGCTGCACAGGCGGGTTTTAGACGCCGTGTCTCCCCCCCAGGTTTTCATCCATACTGACCTCCTTGCTGCCACTGAAAGTGCTGCAGACTTAGCCGTAAATTTTACGGAGTCCGTGGAGGCGTCAGAGATGAAACTGGTGGCCTTAAAAAGCATAGGGAAGGATTTCAGAAGCTCCCCCCTAGGAGTGCCTGCCTTTAAATGTTCTTGTAGTTGCGATAACCAGAACTCCAGGTTTCTAGCTACACAAGAAGTGGCTAGAGCTGGTTTTAAGCCTGCCATAGAGGCATCCCAGGCCCTCTTTAAGACAATGTCTGTTCTCCTGTCCATGGGATCTTTCAGGTGGCCCATATCCTCAAAGGCCAGATCAGCCTGCTTTGAGATTTTGGACAGAGGGGCGTCTAGTTTAGGATTTTTATTCCAGACCGCCTCTGGGCTCTCATCAAAAGGGAACCTTCTCTTAAGTGATTTAGGAAAGAAAACCTTTTTATCTGGTTCAGACCACTCCTTAAGGACAAGGTCAGAAAGCACCTTATGTATAGGGAAAACCCTTGCTTTCTTTCTCCCCAGAGCCTCATACATTTGATCATGTCTGGATAACTGAGTTTCTTCCTCCTCAATTTCCAGTGTATCATAGATAGCCCCCATTAGCTCATCTACTTCCTCGAGAGATAATCTATATTTTGAGGCTTTAGATGCTGCTTGATCCTCTTCCTGACCCGAGTCAGTGTCAGAGGATTCGGGGCTAATCAACGTGGGGCTAGGCTCCCTGACCATACGGGGCTCCCCTGAGCTGGGTGTTGTAAGGCATGGTGAGGAGGAGATTATAGTTGTTTTACTCGTGGAGGTAGCTGCAGCTGATCCCACGTCAGTGATTAACTCCCGGAGGGACTTAAAGGTCGACGCCATTTCCTCTTTAAAGGAGCCCAAAAATTTTGCTAAAGGGGAATCTGCCTCAGATTTAAGCAAGCTTGCAATGCATTGCTTGCATAGGGCTTTGTTAGAGCCAGAGGACAACCTATTCCCACAATTAGGGCACTTTTTGCGGCCTGTCTTGTCTTCCCTTGGTATCTCTTTAGCCTGAAAATAAGAAGACAAAGGATTTCTTAGCGTCAGCACCATGTCCCTCTTAGAATCACCACTAACAAACAATCTCACTGTGAGTAAACCGCCACCGTGGGGCACTACAGGGCCCAGCCTACAAACACCACCGCTCCACCAGAGTAATAGCATGCCCAGCAGCCTACCTGGGATTGGCTGGTGCCTGTCTCTGCCGGAGTATCCTGGGGAATAGCCTCCATGGTCCCCCTCTGACGCTCCGGATCCCGCCGCTAATCCGGTATAGCTGGACGCTGGTCGGGCTTCACAGGCACAGCGCTGGCTCTCCCTCTCCTCCTTGTACCCTTAGAGACCCGGAACCGGAAGTCTCGGCACGCAGTGATGACGCGGTTCCGCCGGAAGTGACGCTCGGCGTCTCCGACCCCACCGCAACAAGGAGCAGAGATGGAAGGTTCCACTCACCGCTCCTGGGGGAAACCGGCGCCATTCTGCCCCTGGCCACCTCAGCACTGGAAGGAGGAGGGTAACGGGTCTGCTCCGAATCAGCTGGACGGTACCCGAGCCACAAAAAAAAGGTATGGACCCAATACTGCAGCCAAAAAACAGGACCCGGTCCCTTAGGCCGCGTACACACGCGCGGACTGTTCGCCCAACTTTGTCCGTCCAACAGTTTCGGCAAACAGTCCGCTCAAACTTAGCATGGACGGACATGGCCACACACGACGGACGAACAGTTTGCTGAAACCGTGCGCGATGACGTGAACGGCACGCACGACGGGACGAAAAATACGACGTCCTATACACTGCATTATAGCTTTCGGCGTGAAAATCCTTTCTGAGCATGCGCGCAACTTTGTTTGACGAACAAGCCTACACACGAGCGGACTGTTCGCTGAAACAAGGTTTCAGCGGACAGTTTTACGGAATTTCCGAAAAACCTTGTCCGTCCAACTGTCCGCTGAAACTGTCCGCTGAAAGCCCACACACGAGCGGACTGTCCGCCCAAACACTGTTCAGCGGACAAAGTTGGGCGAACAGTCCGCGCGTGTGTACGCGGCCTTATGGCTAACAGGTTCTCAGGCAGCCCCTGAGAAGGGCCTCCAGGTTCCTGGCAACATGTTCCTCCGACGGAGGAAACACAAATGACTGACCAGGGACCTGAGGGACCGCCTTTTGAACTGTGGCAATGTGTTTCCTGTGTCGATGGGAGGAGCTCCATCTCTCAAGGGCTGTCCTGGAAGAACACTTGGGAAACCTTGTTCGAAAACTCAAAGTTTCCAGTGAGCCCAAGGGATCATCGGGATACAGGAAGACATTGTCCCTAGAAAACTCATGCATTGGTATGCTGACATCACTGGTGCAGCCAGTGTTGGAGCTTCTTCCTGATTTTGGGAAGGTTGTGAAGTGGCAAAGAAACTGTGGCTGCCTGAGTATTGAATTGAGGCCCCTAGATTGAGACCTTATTCTGTGTAGGCTCCAGCTGGCTCTGGTAATGCCTGTTCCTCAAGGCAAATCTGAGGAACTGCTAGAATGACTGAAGGATCTGCTGGTAGACATTCGGCAAGTCCACTGAAATCCTCTAGTCTTCTTATTGAATAACACTGAAATCCTCTAGTCTTCTTATTGAATAACCTGGATTACTCCATCTTGAGTCTCTCTATCCAGATAAGTTGCTTCAGCTCCTTGAGGTTGTTCTGGAGGCGGTCGTTTGACCGGCCAATAATGGCCTTGCGCCACTGTGGACTAAATTCTGCTGATTTTGGCAGTGGTCGTGCCAGATCTGGGCCCTTTGGGCAGCCTGGCTCCAACTGCCTACTGGACAGGCCTGGCATTAAAAGGGCTTCTGTGTATCTGAGGGAGCCTCAGGGGCCTAAGCTCTCTGCGATCTTACGAAGGTTGACTGTGTACCCCTTCAACCTCTTCTGGAGTCCTTGGATGGGTAAAAGCCTCCAAAATCTGGGTACCTGTTTTGCGCTCCTCAGGGTGGTTACCCCTTCTGGTGTCTTGACCTTCGATCTTGGGACAGAAGACCTGATTTTCCTCCTGTAACTAGTTCGTAGTCTACAGTTTTTTGGCCAAACAGCGTCTTCCCATCAAAAGGCAGTTTACAGCAATTCTACTTTGACGATGGGTTGGCCACCCAGGGTTTTAGCCACAATGCTGTGACTAAGTTGAGCATGACTGTGGAGGACCATCGAATGATGTCTATAGCTGCCTCACCTGCAGAGTCCGCAGAGAGTTTTATCTCATCAAGAGCCTTGATGATTTTTTTCTTTTGGCAGCTGGTTTTTGATCGCATACTCCAAGTAATGTCTTCAATTGGAAGTGTCACATTCTTGGCCAGATTGGTGGGTAAGATAAATAAGACCACAGCCTTCTCCATAAGTGGATACAACTTCTGCAACCCATTGGTTGAGGAGGATTTTCTCTCCCTTCTCCCATTCCTCCTGAAACAGGCCTCTTATTTATGTCATAAGAGGAAGGGTAGCTACCTGTTTCTTTAGATTCCTCCTATGAAACCCAAAAGCTTGTTCACAATTGCAGCAGGCTCTGCTATTGCACTGAAAAGCGATCTGTGCTTAGGACACTTTTCAGAGGCATTTGATATTATCACGTAGAGGGGACAAGTGTTTCCCTATGCGATTTTCAAAGAGCAATTTGCACACAACGTTACAACTCGCATGGGGGCGGCCCATTCTCTTGGCTGCCCTACATCTGCAAAAAGAAGCCCCTGCTCCTATCTAGGGTGTGACAAGCTTCACACAATGTTTTTAAAAGGCACGTTCTCCCACTTGACAATCACATCGCATTTGGGGTGCCCTGAAAGGATAAAGGCACCTAATGCGTGTTGTGCAGCGACTGTGGAGGAGGTTCCGGATCCTCCAATTCTAAGTGCAAATTTATTTATATTTTTTTAACAGAAAAGTTTTTTTATTAAAAAATTAGCATTACAATATAATCAGCAATAAACTCCAGTGCAAATCAAAGCCTGAACCTTCAAGATACTCTGCCGAGGAGGAGGCAGTATCTTCTCCCTCTGCCTGGAAGTTTGGCTGTAATCAGGGGCGTAACTATAGGGGGTGCAGCAGTCGCGACCGCAACTGGGCCCTGTGCTGCAAGGGGCCCATGCAGCCCCTTTACATATGGCCGGCAGCAGCATAGGCAGCTAGGTGTACCAGTGCACCATGCACACGGGTGGCTGGAGGTGGAGGGTGACTAGTAGAGCTCCATGCTCGACTATTGCACTGCTCTTTAGTTGTGCATTCCCCGCATGACCTGTGTCCTCGGCCGGCTCCTCAGAGTACCCCTCTCCTGCTCCATGCATTGCCGCTCAGTCCGATGTCTGTTCTCCCCAGCCAGAGTCCAGCCCCCCCGCAAGTCCGGCCCACACTGCACTGCATACTTCTCCCGGGTAAACAAACTTTAAGCACACAGATGCAGTGCAGTCCTATGAGAGCCGACTCCCAGAGGATACTGCAGGCTTGTCTGCCAACCCCCCTCCTCCCCCATCATACACAGATGATGAAAGGTCTTTCTGGGAGATATGCTGATCGCCCGTCCAGCACACTGGATGGAGCCCAGGCCAACATGGATGAGTGCGTGGCCTGCAGCTTGGTCATGGTGAGTGAGAGGACCCCATTCCCCACACACCATTACATACCCACTCCATCTCCCCCTGGGGACAGGAGCCCCTTCTCACCTGGGGGCAGTAACTTCATCTGCCCTGGAGAAAAGGACCTCATACCTTCTGGGGACGAGGACCCCATCCTGCCTAGGGACAGTCCCCCAATGGGGCACCTAAAAATAAAAAAATAAAAATAATAAAAAAAAAACTACTGATGCCAGTGGTGGAACTACAGGGCTCACAAAGGTCATACCTGTGACCACGCCCTGGAGTTCCACCACCGGACTCAGAGGGAAGGACCCTGGCTGGGGTTCAGGGGGGCCCTTCATGGTTTCTTGCATCGGGGACCTAAGGGTTCTAGTTACGCCACTGGCTGTAATACTGGGTCTGGGGAATCAGCCTGACTAATCCGCTGGGCTGGAATCAACCTTGAAGTGCCAGGTACCCCTCTAGTTAGAGAGAGTTGAATGGCTTGGTTTAGACCTGGTGCAGGGCTCACACTCTGTTCGTCCGCGACGACTGGAAATTTCTGCCAGGGAGTCATGGACTACTTTCTTGAGCAAGGTTGACACCTGCTGACTCTCATACTCCTGGTCTCTGGCCTAGCTGCCTGAAGCAGTTGCTGCATAGTAGCTTTCCTGGCATAGGGTCATCTCCAAATGACCAACATTTGTCTTTCGGGCGCTGAGCCCTCAGAGGAGAAGCTGTGCGATTTCTCTTAAGAATACATTTGTGCCCTTTGTACTGGGGTCTGCCAGGGCTGGAGGAGTCACTTTCTGCCCTGGAAAAATCCTGGAGATCCAAAGGGCCTCTGGACCTCCTAGAGTGGGAATGTGAGAGGCCGGGGGGCTGCAATAGACAAGAAGGCATGCTTGTCCAGGCATAATGCACTCCTTTTTCCCGCATCTCCTTACTTACCCAAAGTTAACCCTTACCTGGTATTGCAGTGGTCTTTGTTATGTGGTGTTAGGCTCATGCCTGGCAACAGAGAGAAATAAGGGAAGCGAGAGCGGGAAAAACAAAATACATATATACCCCCCTTTTTTCTTTTTTTCCCCTAGTATTACATTCTTTCTCCCGCTCCCTTCTATCCCCATTACTAGAATAGCAAGACTTACTTGTCATTGACTGTTCCTCAGAATGAGACGCTGTCTCTCTGCATGCCTGAATTGCAAAGGCATCCATTTCCTGGCCATTTGTGCACTTTAACCACTTAAGGACCGCCTCACGCCAATATACGTCGGCAGAATGGCATGGCTGGGCACAATCACGTAGCGGTATGTGATTCTTTAAGTGCCCAGCTGTGGGTCGGGAGCGCACCGGCGGCGCGCGCTCCTGACCCTGTCCTGTGCTACGTGACCGTGGCTGTGGGACCAGCGGACCCGATTGCCGCTGGTGTCCCTCGATCAGGTCACAGAGCTGAAGAACGAGGAGAGGTCTATGTAAACAAACCTCTCCCCGTGCTTCCCTGCGTGGCTGTCACTGATCTTCTCTTCCCTTTTATAGGGAAGGACGATCAGTGACGTCACATGCCAGGCCACACCCCCCTACAATTAAAAAAAGCACATAACGTCATACATAACACTACACTGCCCCCTAGTGGTTAACTCCTTCACTGCCGGTGTCATTTACACAGGAATCAATGCATTTAAATAGCATTGATTTCTGTATAAATAGCAATGGTCCCAAAAATGTGTCAAAAATGTCTGATGTGTCCGCCATAATGTCGCAGTCACAATAAAAATCGCTGATCACCGCCATTACTAGTAAAAAAAAAAAAATATATAAAAAAAATGCTATAAAATTATCCCCTATTTTGTAAATGCTATAACTTTTGCGCAAACCAATCAATAAAACGCTAATTGCGATTTTTTTTTTTTACCAAAAATATGTAGAAGAATACGTATCGGCCTAAACTGAGCAAAAAAAAGTTTTGTTACATATTTTTTGGGGATATTTATTATAGCAAAAAGTAAAAAATATTACATTTTTATCAAAATTGCAGCTCTATTTTTGTTTATAGTGGTGATCAAATACCACCAAAAGAAAGCTCTATTTGTGGGAAAAAAAGGACGCCAATTTTGTTTGGGAGTCACATCGCACGACCGCGCAATTGTCAGTTAAGGCGACGCAGTACCGAATCGCAAAAAGGGCCTGGTCCTTTGGCTGCAAATTGGTCCGGGGCTTAAGTGGTTAAATAGAGCACCTGAGAGAGAGACTTAGTCCTCTCCAGCCTCTGTTCTAATCAAAAACTGGAGTTAGTACTTACCGGTAACTCCTTTTCCGGTGGTCTTCCAGGACAGCCCTTGAGAGATGGAGCTCCTCCCATCGACCCAGGAAACACATTGCCACAGTTCAAAAGGCGGTCCCTCAGGTCCCTGGTCAGTCATTCACCAAGAACCGAAGGATGGAACTGAAAAACATATAAACCATAACAGGTAATAACATTAGTACATCACTATAATTAAATAGAGGGTGGGATCGTGCTGTCCTGGAAGACCACCGGAAAAGGAGTTACCGGTAAGTACTAACTCCAGTTTTCCCAAGTGTTCTTCCAGGACAGCCCTTGAGAGGATCCCCAAGTACTTACCAGATTAGGGGGGGACCACGGCCTGGAGGACTTTCCTCCCAAAGGCCTGATCCTGACTAGACATTAAGTCCAGTCGGTAATGCCTTGTAAAGGTGGAAAAGCTTGACCATGTGGCTGCTTTACATACCTGCTCCGGGGTGGCACCAGCTCTTTCTGCCCAGGATGCAGACAACGCTCTTGTGGAGTGAGCTTTAACACCCTCAGGAGGATCTCTATTCAAGGCCTTATACCCCTCTGCTATAGCTAGCCTAATCCATCTAGCTATGGTTACTTTTGAAGCTTTTTGTCCCCTACGTTGTCCGGAAAAAAGAACAAAAAGGGAGTCTGAAATTCTGAATGGATTTGTTACTTTAAGGTATTCTAGAATACACCTCCTCACATCCAATAAATGAAAACGTTCCTCTTTCTCATTTGCTGCATTTTGACAAAATGAAGGGAGGACAATATCTTGGGACCTATGGAAGCTAGATGCTACCTTTGGTAAGAACCCAGGGTCTGTCTTTAGTATGACTCTGTCTTCTAGGATCTGTAGAAAAGGTTCCCTGATGGAAAGGGCTTGGATTTCACTGACCCTACGGGCTGAAGTGATTGCCACCAGGAGTACTGTCTTAAATGTAATAAGCCTTAAGGAGGCCTCTGAGATAGGCTCAAAGGGTGACCCCAAGAAAGCTTTTAGTACAACTGCTAAATCCCAGGATGGGACTTTGGTGATTCTGACTGGCTTGCGTCTAGCGACTGCCTTACAGAATCTAGCGACAAAAGGATTTTCCTGTAAGCGTTCATCTAGGTACACACTTAAGGCAGCTATCTGTACCTTAATAGTACTTAGGGTTAAACCCTTGTTTACGCCTTCCTGTAAAAACTGTAGAATATTAGCCGTATTTATGTCACGGCTATTCAGCCAGCTATAAAAAAAATTCCAGATCTTTTTGTAAATAGCCCTCGTGACTGGTTTGCGACTTTGTAGTAAGGTCGCAATTACCTCATCTGTCAGGCCCTTACTCTTTAAGATTTCCTCTTCAGTAACCACGCTGAAAGCTTCAGTGTGGCGACCTGTGGATGGTAAAGAGGTCCCTGCGACAGGAGGTCCTGTCTGTAGGGAAGCCTTAGAGGCGGACAATCTGTCAATTGTAGCAACGCTGTGAACCATGGTCTCCTGGGCCAAAACGGTGCTACTAGAATCAAACAGGTTTTCTCCTTGAGGAATCTTGTGTCCCCTACGTTGTCCTAGGACCCTCGGAATGAAGAGGGGGAAATGCATACGCCAGACTGAAAGTCCATGGAGTTTGCAAGGCGTCTACAGCCAGGGGCTGATCTCCTGGGTTTAGCGAGAAAAAATTTGGAACCTTTGCATTGTTTTTGTTCGCAAAAAGGTCTACCTCTGGCTTTCCCCAGAGAGTTGTTATGAGATTGAATGCCTCTGGGTGTAAGGACCATTCTTGGTTCGAAATTTTTTGTCGACTCAAGAAGTCTGCCGTGTTGTTCAGTTCCCCTTTCAGGTGAACTGCAGAAATGGATTCCAGATTGGCTTCTGCCCACTGGAAAATGCGTCTGGCTACCAACATCAAACGAGGACTTTTGGTACCCCCTTGTTTGTTTATGTATGCTACAGCCGTCATATTGTCTGAACGGACTTGTAGATGGTGACCCTGTATTGTGGGGTGAAAGGCTAAAACAGCTCTCAGGATTGCTGTTAGCTCTTTCCAGTTGGAAGAGAAACATTTCTCTTCCGGGGTCCACTTGTCCTGGACCCAGCTTGAGCCGAGGTGGGCTCCCCAGCCCCAACTGCTCGCATCTGTTGTCAGTGTTGAAGTGATAGGAAGGACCCAATGAACCCCTTTGTTCAGGTTCTCCCTGTTCTTCCACCACCAGAGGGAGCGTTTTATCTTTGAGGGGATCGATACCTCCTCCTCCAGATCTCTGCCCCTTAATTGTTCTAGCAGGAAACCCTGAAGGTCTCTTTGGTGGAACCTGGCCCATTGTACGGCTGGAATGGCTGCCGTCATAAGACCTAAGACCGAAATTACTTCCCTCACCGTACATTTGGGGCTGCATTGAAGAAAAGATATTCTCTGCCACAGATTCAAAATCTTTTCTTCCGGCAGTATAATTTTTTGATCTACAGACTTGATCCAGTAACCCAGATACAGGATCTCGTGTGTTGGGGTTGTCTTGGATTTCTCCTGACTGACAATCCACCCTAATCGACTCAGGCTGAGTTGAGTCAACTCCAGATCCTGAGAAAGACGACTCTCCGAGCTTGCTGTTAGGAGCAGATCGTCTAGATAGGGAATAATTGAGACTGATTGAAGCCTCAGTGGAACTAAAGCCTCTCCGAGAACCTTGGTAAAGATTCTTGGGGAGGATGACAGACCGAAGGGAAGTGCTCGGCACTGAAAGTGGTAAGTCCTTGTGTCTATCTGTACTGCCATCCGAAGGAATTTCTGGCATTCCTCCTTTATTGGAATATGCAGATAAGCATCCCTTAAATCCAGGGTAGCCATAAACATCTCTTTCTGCAGGAGGTTCCTTATGGAATAAATGGACTCCATCCGAAATCTCTTGTAACGGATGGAGCGATTTAGTGGTCGGAGATTCATAATTAATCTGAACCTCCCTGACGGCTTTTTTACCACAAAAATGTGTGAGTAAAAACCGTCTCCTTGTTCCTGTATAGGGACTGGTGTCAATACCTCTTGATCCACCATCTCCCCTATCAGTAAAGGTAAGGCCCTGGCCTTTTCTGAGTGACTTGGAAGTTTTGTCACCACAAACTTTGAAGGGGGGCGGCTGTGAAATTCCAGCGCATGACCCCTTTTTATTATATTTAAGACAAACTCGTTCGAGGTTGTCTTTTCCCATTGTGGAAGAAATTTGCTTAATCTTCCTCCCACAGGAACCCTGACGTCACTGGGGTTTGGGATCCTGATTGGGGCGGCTAAACAGTATGCCCCCTTTTCCTTTCCCTTTATGTCCCGACCAATGTTTTTTGGGGGTTAAACTCTTCTCTGGTTTAGAGGGTTCCTTAAAGGGACGAAAAATTTTTCTTTGAAAATTTTTCTTTTTTGCGGGAAAGTTTTTCTTTTTATCCGCTGTCCTTTCTAAGGCGGAGTCTAATTCAGGCCCGAAGACTAAGTCTCCTGTAAAAGGGACGCTGCACAGGCGGGTCTTAGACGCCGTGTCTCCCCCCCAGGTTTTCATCCAAACTGACCTCCTTGCTGCCACTGAAAGTGCTGCTGACTTAGCCGTAAACTTTATGGAGTCAGTGGAGGCGTCAGAGATGAAACTGGTGGCCTTAAAAAGCATAGGGAAGGATTTCAGAAGCTCCCCCCTAGGAGTGCCTGCTTTTAAATGTTCTTGTAGTTGCGACAACCAGAACTCCAGGTTTCTAGCTACACAAGAAGTGGCTAGAGCTGGTTTTAAGCCTGCCATAGAGGCATCCCAGGCCCTCTTTAAGACAATGTCAGTTCTCCTGTCCATGGGATCTTTCAGGTGGCCCATATCCTCAAAAGCCAGATCAGCCTGCTTTGAGATTTTGGACAAAGGGGCGTCTAGTTTAGGATTTTTATTCCAGACCGCCTCTGGGCTCTCATCAAAAGGGAACCTTCTCTTAAGGGATTTAGGAAAGAAAACCTTTTTATCTGGTTCAGACCACTCCTTAAGGACAAGGTCAGAAAGCACCTTATGTATAGGAAAAACCCTTGCTTTCTTTTTCCCCAGAGCCTCATACATTTGATCATGTCTGGATAACTGAGTTTCTTCCTCCTCAATTTCCAGCGTATCATAGATAGCCCCCATTAGCTCATCTACTTCCTCGAGAGACAATCTATATTTTGAGGCTTTAGATGTAGCTTGATCCTCTTCCTGACCCGAGTCAGTGTCAGAGGAATCGGGACTAATCAACGTGGGGCTAGGCTCCCTGACCATACGGGGCTCTCCTGAGCTGGGTGTTGTAAGGCATGGTGAGGACGAGATTATAGTTGCTTTACTTGTGGAGGCAGCTGCAGCTGATCCCACGTCAGTGATTAACTCCCGGAGGGACTTAAAGGTCGACGCCATTTCCTCCTTAAAGGAGCCCAAAAACTTTGCTAAAGGGGAATCTGCCTCAGATTTAAGCAAGCTTGCAATGCATTGCTTGCATAGGGCTTTTTTAGAGCCAGAGGACAACCTATTCCCACAATTAGGGCATTTTTTGCGGCCTGTCTTGTCTTCCCTTGGAATGCCTGAAATAAGAAGACAAAGGATTTCTTAGCGTCAGCACCATGTCTCTCCTAAGAATCACCACTAACTGCAACCAAACAATCTCACTGTGAGTAAACCGCCACCGTGGGGCACTACAGGACCCAGCCTACAAACACCACCGCTCCACCAGAGTAATAGCATGCCCGGCAGCCTACCTGGGATTGGCTGGTGCCTGTCTCCACTGGAGTATCCTGGGGAATAGCCTCCATGGTCCCCCTCTGACGCTCCAGATCCCGCCGCTAGTCCGGTATTGCTGGACGCTGGTCGGGCTTCACAGGCACAGCGCTGGCTCTCCCTCTCCTCCTTGTACCCTTAGAGACCCGGAACCGGAAGTCTCGGCACGCAGTGATGACGCGGTTCCGCCGGAAGTGACGCTCGGCGTCTCCGACCCCACCGCAACAAGGAGCTGAGATGGAAGGTTCCACTCACCGCTCCTGGGGGAAACCGGCGCCATTCTGCCCCTGGCCACCTCGGCACTGGAAGGAGGAGGGTAACGGGTCTGCTCCGAATCAGCTGGACGGTACCCGAGCCGTTTAAAAAGGTATGGACCCCAAGCTGTAGCCAAAAAACAGGACCCGGTCCCTCATGGCTACAGATTCTCAGGCAGCCCCTGAGAGGGGCCTTCAGGTTCCTGGCAACATGTTCCTCCGACGGAGGAAACACAAATGACTGACCAGGGACCTGAGGGACCGCCTTTTGAACTGTGGCAATGTGTTTCCTGGGTCGATGGGAGGAGCTCCATCTCTCAAGGGCTGTCCTGGAAGAACACTTGGGAAAAAGGGCCAGTACAATCAGAAGGGAAGCCAACACCCATCCACACATAATGACACTTTTAAGCTGGCTACACATCATGCAATGCTCTGCAGATTTTCTCCCTCAGATTTACCAAAACCACATAATACGAGGTCAAACCTTAAGAGCCCCAATTTGTATGCAATCAGGCAGTCCCCTACACTACATGGTCCCGGCAAATCTAAAGGAAAAAAAGACATGAATATCTGCACAGTGTGTATGGGGTCTTTAGAGACATAAGAGCAAGAAAAATAAAAAACATTTAATAGAAATTGACAGACCTGGAAAGAGTTCCATAGGAGAGAAGACATCATGCAGGCCCATATGCTGGATCCGGACTCCAAAACAGGCATGCCACAAAAGGATTTCGTCTCTGATTAGAGAAAACCTTGACCCCCAAAAAACACCAGAAGGGGTTCCCCATCTTGGTGTATTTAGCAGCCTAATGCCTTGTACACACGGTTGGACATTCCGACCACAAAATACCTCGGATTTTTTCCGACGGATTTTGTCCGAAACTGGTGTTGCATACACACGGTCAGACAAAGTTGTCGTAAAATCCGATCGTTCGGAATGTGATGACGTTAGTTCGTTATGATGGGATTACGTTGAGGCTAGTAGCCAATAGCTTTGGTCTCGTAATTTGATCTGAGCATGCATGGCACTTTGTCCGATCAGAATTCTCTACAAATGATCAGAAAAAGTCCGATCTGATTTTTTTGTCGAAAAATTTGAGATCCTGCTCTCAAATTTTTTCCCTCTGAATTTCCAACGGAAAAAGTCAGATAGAGCCCACACACGATCGGATTTTCTGACAATATAATCCAATCGGACCTTTTCCATCAGAATTTCCAACCGTGTGTACAAGGCATTAGGTGTGGGACTGCGTGCTGGGAGAGGCTTGAACCCAGACAGACTCCGACATAATCGGCAGGTAAGAGCTTTATCCTGAGTGTAACGGTCTGTAGGTGTTGATCTTTGAGGACAAAAAGGAGAATGGGGAGGTTATAGAGCTAAACAGATCCTGTGAGTGGATATAGGGGCAGAGCTATATCATATGTATGCTGCCATGTTGGCATCAGGGAATATTGTTTTTTGTTAAAAACTGGCGGTCTTTTTTTTTTTTGTTTATAGAGCAAAAAAAAAAAAAAAATACCACCAAAAGAAAGCTGTATTTGTGGGGAAAAAAAGGACATCGATTTTGTTTGGGTACAATGTCCCACGACCGCACAATGTCAGTTAAAGCGATGCAGTGCCATATCACAATAAATGGCCTGGTCATTAAGGAGGTAAATGGTCAATAAGGATGAGCAGGAAGAGGGGAGAAAGACCAGAATGCAATCACTCAAGCTCTGGTTGGAGCATGCATAACACAACACACAGAATTTTTCTGAAATGGAAATGAACTATATAGGCATTTATGTATGTAGTAATTTAGAGATATGGTGAGGGGGGGGGGGGCAGCTTACCATATTTGAAACTCCAATAAATTATAAGTAGTGGTTTATTGCCGTCTGTGCTTGTTGGGAAGTTTTCCCTTTGTGTCTGGTGCTGGTGACAAGTGGTCCTTGGGGAAAGAAGTTACTAATTGATTAACCTATTTTTTCTAATTTGACAGAGATTAAAGATGATGAAATCTTACAATAAAAGACAACTTATTGATTTCAGCCAGTATAATACAGGTAAGCTTTAAAGTAAATCTGTGAGGAGCCTGGACAAGTCACACTGAACAAATGATAAGTAAAATAATTAATTTAGGTTAATTTCAGTAAAAAAAACATGTTCAATAGATCAGGGATGTATGCAGCTGTAGTAAAATGTAAATCAGAACTTTTTTTTTCTTTCTGAAAAGTCTAGCTTGGCCCCACCTGTTTCTGTCCCACAAACATAGCTCTCAACTGTCCCTGATTTCGAGGGACTGTCCCTGATTTGGGACAAAGTCCCTCTGTCCCTCTTTTCTCATTTGTCCCTCATTTTGATCTGATCCATATAGTAGGTACATTTTTGCATTTGTAAATTTTAAAAGGCAATATAAAGGAATAGTAGTGGTAAAAAAAAAAAAAAAAAGCACTCGTGGGTTTAACTAATCATTTTTTTTGCATAATTCTCCTTTACTTTTGAGAATAGGTGTCCCTCATTCTATCTCAAAAAGTTGGGAGGTATGCCACAAATCTCTCTATTGCTCACTCTAGCAATGGGCAGCCTCAGCAGCCAATGGAGAGGATTGGAAGGTGGGAGTGTGGAGCCAAACTCAGCTTTTACAAGAAAAAGGACAAAAGAAATTGGTATTTTGTATGTCTAAATGTACTGATTGTTTTGACATGAGGTTTTTAATTGACTGATTTTGTCTGATGATATTGCTAATTGCTAGAGGAATGTAAAAGGGGGCACAATTAATTTGGGGTGCACCTTCATGGGGTTGCCTCCACCTTTTCCCCCTATTATTTTAAGCATTAGCATTGATTTTATGTGCAATGCAATTCCAGGGATGCTGGCCCTTTAAATATTACTGCTGACCTTTTAAGCAGGTAAGAATGGGCCAATAGGATTTCCTGGAATCTTCTGGAAGTGCTGGGGCTCAGTCATACCTCCCAACATTTTGAGATGGGAATGAGGGTCACCTACTAACAAAAGTAGGTAAGCATAAGACATACCCCCTTCCACACCCCCTTAAAGGAGAATTATAGAAAAAAAAAATTTAGTTAAAGCGGTAGTAAACCCGCAAAAAATGTTTCTTTTTTTAAACCTGCAAAGCAAAAGGCATAATGAGCTAGTATGCACCGCATACTAGCTCATTATGAAATACTTACCTTAGAACGAGGCCCCGACATATGGCCCGATCCATGCCGAGGGAGCTGACATGCTCCCTCGGCGTTTCTTCCGGGTATCGCGGCTCCGGCGCTGTGAGTGGCCGGAGCCGCGATATCGTCACTCCCGTGCATGCGCGTGGGAGATTTCATTCTGGCCGGCCGGCCACTGCCGGATTTTCAGGCCGAGAATCCCCTTGTGCGCATGCGCCGCTGCAGTCAGCGGCGCATACTGAGGGGAATATCTCCTAAACCGTACAGGTTTAGGAGATATTTTTTTTTACCTACAGGTAAGCCTTATTATAGGCTTTCCTGTAGGTAAAAGTTAAAAATGTGAGCATACAACCACTTTAAACCCACAAGAACTTTTTTTTTTACCACTACTATTCCTTTATACTGGCTTTTGAAATTTGCAAATGCACCAATTTAGAAATTGGATGAAAAGTTTAGCACTGGGAAACGCTTTTTAAAAGATAAAAAATGCATTTTATATACAACTATATGGATCAGACCAACATGAGGGAAAGAGGGACATTGTTCCAAATCAGGGATAGTGCCTCGAAGTCAGGGAGAGTTGGGAGCTATGCTCAGTATATAAGGAGCCCACCACCGCAGTGATCTTGCTGCTGTTCAAAGGATTGGTATTCAGAAGAGCTACCCACTCTCCCTTTCCGTTGCGTCCACTTTATGTGGTACGTCACCTTTGCATCAAAGGGCGACTTTTGTTATAAAGTTGATGTAAGGTAATTTGCTTGAGTCTTTAAGGCTAAGCAATTTTGTGAATGATAAATAAATTTGATATGAATTTGTAATATTGTTATGGAAAATTATATTATATTTTAAACCAATAAAAGTGCCGTGGCAAATTCATGCCAACATTAGAGTGTGGTGTTTTATTATTAATGGGTTAGATTGTGTTTGGAGATGGGGAAAGATGGTGCGGAGTGCAATTCCATAAAAGAAGAATTGCAAACGTAAGGGGCATATTTTATGTGAGATCTTCTGCTAGCTCTACCAGCAAGAACATGCATTCCATGCAGAAAATACACATATGTCTGAGTGAATAAAGCCTACAGGTAATCTGTTTATGTGGGGGGGGGGGGGGGGGTTTCCATCATATTCTCAGCCTGAATTTAGAGGATTGGCACTTGTCTACAGCGGTTTAAGAAAATCTGTGCTCATAGAAACATGGAGGCTGTAATTGTCAACTTCTCATTCTTAAAGAGGAAGTAAAGGCTATTAAAAAAAAAAATGCAACCTGCAAGGCAAAGGCATAATGAGCTAGTATGCATAGCATACTAGCTCATTATGAATAATTTGCCTGAGAACAAAGCCCCCGAAGCGGTCCTCCGTCTTCATCTTTGCCGCTGCCATGTATGACTTCCGGGTCTCGCTGCTCCGGCGCTGTGATTCACCGGAGCTGCGATGATGTCACTCCCGCGCATGCACACGGGAGCCGACATGAGCGGCATATCGCAGTGATCTGCGGCCTGCTCAGTGTGCTGCGTGCCGCTGTCTACAGCGCATGTGCCGTAGACAGCGGTGCCTGTCTTTTGGCAAATATCTCCTAAACTGTGTAGGTTTAGGAGATATTTCTTGGACCTACAGGTAATCCTTAATCTAGGCTCACCTGTAGGTCAAAGTGGTTTGTAAGGGTTTACAACCACTTTAAAGTATAACTAAAGGCGAAATTTTAGAGAGTGGAGAGGGATTAGAATACTTGTCAGTTTTTATTGTTGGCTGTGTCCCCTTTAGGGAGAATCATCCTCTCTATTTGTCCTATTCACCATTATCATTAAGAGTGAAAGTAAAATAAAAAAAAACAAATTTTGGGTTGGCCCCAAAAAGTAATAGAGGGGAAATCTTCTGAAGGGGTTCTGGAGATCTGGGGTCTCTAAGGGATTTCCCCTCACTTCCAGTTTTGGCTATGGGACAGGATGTGAAGGGAAATCTCCCAAATGGGCAAAAAATATACTGGCAGGAGTTATAATTCTCCCTAAAGCCTCGTACACACGATCGAATTGTTGGCCAACAAAGCACCAGCCTTTGGTCCGAAGGGCGTGTGCCTGGATTTTGTCTTGCATACTAACGGCACAGAATGGTCTGCCAACAAACACGAACCTAGTGATGTATTACAAGGAATTTCAGCTCTTGAGCGCCACCCTTTGGGCACCTGCTGCTAATGTCGTGTTTGGTGAGCATTGATTCCGAGCGTTTGTACTTTGGACTTTTGTGTGACGGACTTGTGTATAGACGATAGGAAAATCCGACAAAAATTAATTAGCCTGCTATCCAACATTTGTTGGCGTAAAGTTGGCCAACAATTGTTGGATGGAGCGTACTAACAGTCGGATTTTAGGAAAATAGTCTGTCATCACACAATTCCCTGCTGAAAATCTGATCGTGTGTACGAAGCTTTACTCTATCCACAATGGAAAAAGTTATGCTTATAGATCTACTTTAAAGTGTTTGTTGTCTGATCATCATGCTGGCCTAATGGCTTCAATTATTTCTAATTACCTAGCCTCCTAATCAGGAGTTCTGGCTTTACTTTGATTTCTGTTGCTGCATACTTCTCCCAGATCATTGGCTCCGTATTGGTTGAAGTTGGGATCAGAATTAGAGCACAGCTTTTTTTTGTCTTTGTAACACTTTAGAAATTGTACAGCACAAAGTACCTTGACAATGGTCACTTCTCCAATCTTCCTATATATAACCGTTGGAAAATCCATGATAGGAGCCTTCCTTCTCTTGTTCCATTACCCATAATTTGACATGAATAAATGGTCACAATTGTAGTCCCGTTCTAATTGCCAATGTTGGTGAAGTTGGTTTGATGTACACATCTCCCCACCATCAGCTATGAAAAAAAAAAAAAGGAATTGAACTATAATTCAACCCACCAGAGTTCCTAAAAATACCAATTTCGGGCAGACTGCCACAAGTAGCAGCCACCTTCTAGGTAGTAGTGTTTACTAGATCCTGGGCCTCTGTCATGGTGTGGATTCTCAATGTCACCAGTGGTATGCTTTCATTCCTTTTAACTGAACATCCAAACGTTTCTTGGGTGTTGTTATTTCGAGGGATTATATTGTAGTGAGTATTATTTTCATGAATTCTGTGATATTTATTTATTTATGATTTACTAAAACTGGAGAGTGCAAAATCTGGTGCAGCTGTGCATAGTAGCCAATCAGCTTCTAACTTAAAGTGGTTGTATAGTAAATTTTTTTACTTTTACCTACAGGAAAGCCTGTAATAAGGCTTACCTGTAGGTAAAAAAAAAAAATATCTCCTAAACCTGTACGGTTTAGGAGATATTCCCCTCGCTAACTGCAGCGGCGCATGCGCACAAGGGGATTCTCGGCTGAAAGCCCGGCAGTCGCCGGACCCTGCCGGAATGAAATCTCCCGCGCGCATGCGCTGTGAGTGGCCGGAGCCGCGATACCCGGAAGAAACGCTGAGGGAGCATGTCAGCTCCCTCGGCGTGGATCGGGCCAGATGTCGGGGCCTCGTTCTAAGGTAAGTATTTCATAATGAGCTAGTATGCGGTGCATACTAGCTCATTATGCCTTTTCCTTTGCAGGTGGCAAAAAACAAACAAACACATTAGCTTTAAGCTTGTTCAATTAGACCTCTTTCACACTGAGGTGCTTTTCAGGTGCCTTCGTGCTAAAAAAAAAAAGACATCGAAAAGCTCCTGAAAACTGTTTTCCATTAATGTCAATGGATGCTTTTACACTGGGGCGATGCGCTGGCGAGGTGGTGAAAAAAGTCCTGTAAGCAGCATGTTTGGAGCGTTTAAAAAAGCGCCTCAAAAACACACCTTTCCATTGAAATGATTGGGAAGTGCCTGAAAAGCATTCTGTTAGCATTACCCATTACCTAAAAGTGTTTTTTTGTTGGCTGGAGCTGTCCAGATGTATAGCCAGGGGCTTGACTGTCTTACTCACTCAAATAAAAAATATTTTTAATCGATAAGGTTGCTTTATATAAGTGTATATAGAGTCGATCACATTCAGTAGGTTGATAAAGTCTAATGGGATATTTTTGGTAGCTCCAACCTTTATGGGAGTGGTTTTGGGTATTTTTGTTATATAATTGTCGCCATTTTATATTTTGTTTTTTCTGTACTGCCTTTAACCGGTTACTTGCGTGTTGTGTAATTTGCGGCCCAGATGTCAGGAAGGGCTAATGTGCTGGCTCTTGGGTTTTTATGGCTCTGCCCCCTTCAAGTGGGCTATAAATACAAGGAGAGGCAACCTAACCTGGTCCTTGGATAGGGAATTGTATGGAGGATTGCTGCCACATGTAACTCGGTTCTGATTTTTGAGGCTCTCCCTTGGTAGGTACCCAGCTGGGGGAACAGAAGGTGTATTCATGGACTTTATTCTATGAACTTGGCACTATTTATAAGGTATGACCTGGGGCAGCCTGAAGTTAGAATCAACTAGAACAATGTATGGAAGGAATATGTGAAAGATCTTTCTGTACCAACAAGTGTTTGAAAAGATTTTAAGTAAAAGTTCAAAAATGTGCCTGGTCTGAAGTTATTTAAAAAGGGGTGCATGCATGGCATATTAAAGAACAGAGCTTAGTTTGGGGATGAAGAGAAGATAGTGAAGAGACATTACATAAGCAGAAGGGGGAGGGGCTATATTGTCATTGCTAGGGGTAACTGGGTTGATGTTGGACGCTAAAGCAGCCAACCAGCAAGTAATAGTGGGTGACTTGGCAAGTGTGATGGAGGGCCCTAGTAGAGAGGGGGTTCTTAAGTGGGGCCCACTTCCTAGAGATCGGTGCCCCAGAGATCCTAGAGATCGGTGCTATCGCGGCACAGAGTATCCCATGTACCTAGCCTTAGAGGTCATGGATGATGAGTTAGAGGTTACGCGGGTGAAGAAGCTCATGATAATGTGATGAAGTGACTTTCCCCTGTCTTATGAGAAGTCTTATTATGTCACTGGGAGTGAGGCGACATGTCGGGTTGAGCCGGTGAAGTGTAGTACAGACTCCACAGTACCCATTCAGAATTGCTACATCCATTGGGACAAGTTACAGAGCCCCCCAGTATGAGGTGTGCACCATAAAGAGAAGGAACATACAGTAACTGTGCAAATAAAGTATGCTTGCTTCTAAGTAATAGTGCCACTGCCACCTTAATGATGATTTCACAAGACAGCGGCTTCCACCAGTGAATACAGGCATTAGTGAGCACTACTGAGTCCCCCATTTGGCGTACAAAGCCTCGCGCACATACTTTTGTTTATATCTTATATAAATCTGACTTGCTTACGAATAAATCTGACTCCCTGGTAGAAATTCACCAGATTAATGTGTGTTCTTTTCTTCACTAGACCTGTTTAGATCAAGAGAGAAGCCCAAAAACACGGGGATTGATCAAAGTAAGGTGGACCTTCTGGAAGAAGAACTGAGAAAAGGTTATCATCAGGAGGCTTTAACTCTCAATGCTGTAATGGAGAACATGACACGCCTTTATCTAACACGGTAAAGTGGGGCGAGAACTCGAATCAGCATCATTGCTAGGGATAAGCAAATCCCTAGTTTAAAGCAGTCATGAAGTCTGCTTTTTTACTTGTACCTACAAAGCCTATAATAAGGCATACTAACTGTAGGTACAGTGATTATCTCCTAAACGTGTACCGATTAGGAGATATACACATTAAGGATGAGCCGAACACCCCCCCCCACCCCCGGTTCGGTTCGCACCAGAACCTGCGAACAGACCTAAACTTTGCGTGAACTTTAGAACCCTATTAAAGTCTATGGGACTCGAACATTCAAAATCAAAAGTGCTAATTTTAAAGGCTAATATGCAAGTTATTGTCCTAAAAAATGTTTGGGGACCTGGGTCCTGCCGCAGGGGACATGGATCAATGCAAAAATAAGTTTTTAAAATGGCCGTGTAATTTTTTCTTTAAATTTCGTACCTGGGGGGTGTCTATAGTATGCCTGTAAAGGGGCGCATCTTTCCCGTGCTTAGAACTGTCCCTGCACAAAGTGTCATTTCTGCAGGAAAAAAAATTATTTAAAAGTACTCACGGCTATAATGAATTGTCGGCTCCCCGTAATACAGATAACAGTCATTGAAAGTCATTGATTAAAAAAAAAAAAAAAAAAAAGTGTGGGGTTCCCCCAAATTCAATTGCCAGGCCCTTCAGGTCTGGTATGGATGTTAAAGGGAACCCTGCATCAAATTGAAAAAAAAAAATTATGTGGGGTTCCCCCCAAATATCCATACTAGACCCTTCAGGTCTGGTATGGATTTTAAGGGGTACCCCACGCCAAATTAAAAAAAAATGACATGGAGTTCCCCCTAAAAATCCATACCAGAACCTTTATCCGAGCACGCAACCTGGCAGACCGCAGGAAAAGAGGGGGGGGCGAGAGGCAAGGCAAGGGCGCATACTACCAGCAATGCATACTATCACATCATTACATTAACCTGCAGGGGAACAATTATTGTTTTCAAGTATATGTATATATATATATATATATATATATATACACACATACTACAGTGCTCTCAATAAGGCAAAATAATAACCTAAATAATCACATAACATTTCATTAATAGGTGAATGTCCATATATTAGTGAACGATGTGCTCCAATCCATAAAGTGCAAAGTGCTCCAAAATTCGAGGTGCACAACACCCCCTCCAATGTCCCCACTCACCGGATGGAATGGACCCCTAGCTTTTCAGTCTAGGGGTTGTTTCAGGCTTAAAATGGTGGCCAGGGTTGGCAGATTAACACCGATTCACAAAGCAGATCTATTCAATTAGTATCAGGTTAGGCAGGCTGTTGTACTACATAGGCAATGGTAGAGCTAAAGAACATTGTCTAATTAGATTGTATAGTATATGGCCAGCTCTAGCATACAAGGACGTGCATTGTGCTGCAACAAGTATCTGTTTGCTGAGACTCTGCTTACTATATGTCCAGTTGTGTGACACGTGCTTTGTAGTTCATATACTATTTGCGGCTTTAACCTTGCAGGTTTCAGGAACTGGAGAAAGAACTGATAGGCACCCAGCAAGCATTGGAGCACGCCGAGAAACAACAGTGGGAAGCACAGAGAACCCAGACCGAGCTTCTCCATCACAACTGGGACCTCCTGAGAAAACTCCAGCAGCTTCGCCAGACACTGGAGAGGCAACAGAACAGAAAAAACAGGAGGCAAAAGTCCCCGTCTGAGATCGCACATTGGAAACTAGTAGACTTTCAGCGCACAAGACATCCTGTGTAATAAAAGTCGATTAGGCATGTTCATAAATATTGAAGCTGAACTCCGGGCATGAAAACTTTTATTGAAATAGATTCCTAAATAATCACAAAGGATATAAATCTACTATGTGTGCACCAAAGAGCTTTCCAAACCCAGATATTACTTTGTAAAGGTAGCAGTGGCATTATCATGTGCATAGCCTGTGTGCAGAGGGAAGAGATCTGGGAGGGGCAGTAGCTCCACCCACTACAGGAGGGGGCGGAGACAAGACCAGTCACCCTGCACAAGGAAGGAGAGCAGCACTGACCGGTCTTTATTACAGGAAGCTCCTTGCACAGAGGGAAAGTCTCATTTACTGCAGATATCTGGAAGAAATGCCCAAAAAACACCAAAATTCAAGGAAGAATACGCATGATGAATGGATTTCGATGATATTTGCTTATCCTGGACCTCCATTGGGTAAAAAGAGAATATCTTTCTGAAAACACTCGGTGCTTTTGAGTCATTTTTTTATTATTAAAAAAAATTTAAATAAAGTATTAGGATTGCACCACCAATACTGTTATTTTTATCCGTTAGTATGAGTACCGATACTTTGCAGTGCGATCGGCATCAAAACAAAACAAAATTCACACCCCAAAGAATCGCATGTGATTTCTCCCCCCCCCCCCCCCCCCCGCGCCACTGTCCATGGGTATGGGGTGTAGATCAGTGATTCTCAACCAGGGTTCCTCCAGAGGTTGCTCGGGGTTCCTTCAGCATTGGGAAATTTCTGCCTCTCAGATAAGTTCCCACTCACACCATTGATCTTTTTAGCTATCTGTAAGGAGGTAATTCTTCCCAATGACCTCATGTGTAAGGGCCATTCTTCCCACTGATCATCACACTAATGTATCATGAGTTGTAGATCTCTCATTTTTAGCAGGGGTTCCTCCAGACCGGAGAACAATTTCAAGGGTTCCTCTGTGTTGAAAAGGTTGAGAAAGGCTGGTGTAGAGAATGGGAAAAGTGCCATCTAGTGGGCAGTTTATTAAAAATGTTAGAACAAACAGTACATATCTGGCCAAATGCAAAATCTGCATATGTGTTCTGGACCCACCAATGATAGGAAATCACGGCCAATGGAGGAGCAGTTCCGGGACCCCATGGGTATAGAGCGGAAGTGATGTCAGCTTGAGGGTGGACCAGCCCTGTGAGCACCCCCAGCAGCCGTGATCTGCTATCATCAGCGGACCGGGACACCTATGCAAGTTTTTCATTTGGCCAGATATGCACTGTATTATTTATGGATTATCTGCTGAGTCAATGTGACCCGGTGTGGTGCCCTTTCATGATAAATCAACAGGTTAAGTGATATTAAACTCTCCGTTTTTTTTTTTTTTTTTAATTCTTTATTTACGGATTGCAGGTAATACAACGATAAACTATAAAAGACATAGATCACTCAGTTTTCCAGTTTAACAAACGTACATAGTCAACCAACACTTTGAGGGGGGTCAGGGGAAACCTATCAGCTTGCAACAGCCGTGGCCCCAGCCGTGGCTAAACCATCACGTTTACTTAGTCAAATGTTCTGGCACCCCAGTGACCACTTAGAAATCAGGGCAAACCCTGGGGCGATGCCCCTCCAGGCCCAGGCCGAGGGGCTTCTGACATCAGTCCCTTCCAGTTTGTCCGGCAAAAAACAAAAAATAAAAAACTCAGCCGGGACCCCACCGAGGGTCACCAACTCCTGGCTGGGAAACCGAGAAAACAAAAAGGGCAGGTTCGTGCAATCACCTGGTATTTTAACTATATGGGGGAATTAGGGGACAGGGAAAAAAAAAAGGGGGGGGGAGCAAGAAGTGAGGAGAAGAGGATGGGGGTAGAAAGAGTGAAAGTTATGGGGGGTTAAGAGTGCTACGGATTCAGATAGGAGAAAGTGAATCAGAGTGGAGTACGAGAAGGGATAGAAAGAAGGAGGACTCCGATGGACTCCCACGGCCGGGCCCCCCCCCCCGTATACGTGCCAGAGCCTACAGATAGGATCTGTAAGCGTCGGAAAACCTGAACATGCTCCAGGGCAACCATCGAGCAGTGTGTTCTTCCTCCCTATCGCCCAGTGCCGAAGTGAGCTGTTCCATACGGCAGATGTCGCAAACTCTCGCAAACCAGTGAGACACCATTGGAGCGGCTTGCTGCTTCCACACGCTAGGTATGCATGCCCTGGCTGCACTCAGAAGATGTTTTAAGAGAGACTTGTGGTACCTCCTGCTCGAGAGTGGGGTCAGATTGAGGAAAATTGCCGCCGGGTTGTTCTGAAGATCGACAGCTGTGAGGTCAAAAATGATAGCGAGAACCTGTCTCCAGAAATGGGTCAGTTGTGAGCATTCCCAAAAAATATGTAGTAACGTGCCAGTCTGTTCACCGCATCTCCAGCACAAAGGACTGTGACCGGGAAACATAGCTGCCAGGACAGTGGGGGTCCTGTACCATCGGGTCAGAATCTTATAAGCTATTTCCTGGTATTTACTACATAGGGATGATTTGTGCGCAAATAGAAGTGCGCGACTCCTCTGGTCCAGCGAAAGCCGGATACGAAGGTCCCGCTCCCATTTGTCCAAGAAAACCAGAGTCCCCTGGGAGAGTTGATCCAGTAGGATGCGATATGACAGGGAAAGAGACCCTCGGGTCGGTCCCTCCCCCAAGCACAGCTCCTCAAACGATGTTGGGGGTCTGCGGAATTCACCACTGTTCGGCAGGGATTTCAAGAAGTGGGAGAGTTGGGCGAGTTTCCACTGTCCCAGGGCCGTGGTTGCTAACACTTCGTACTTAGTGGAGACTGCTGTCCACTCCCAGGGCCAAGAAAAGAAGAGGCCCGCACCAAGTCCTGGACAAGATCGAGGCGGAACGATTTTTCTGTCATGCCTGGTTCAAAGCGTGGGTGTCCAATAATGGGGGTCATGGGCGAAGGGAAACTGGGTACGCCCGTCAGCTTAAAGTATCTGTCCAACTCTTGTAGTGTTGGCTCAATGAGAGGGTGCGCTCGTGCTGCTCCCGACCAGCTCGGACCACTCCAGGGCAGACCCTCAAGTGGAAATGGTACGGATTCACGTTCCAGTCGAACCCATAGCTTATCCCTCAGATGTCTGCACCAGTCGACTACTCTGTTCATGTGCACCGCCGTATAATACCACGCCGGGTCTGGGAGGCCAATCCCTCCCTTGTCTTTTGGTCTAAGCAGTAAAGTTCTGCTGAGTCTCGGAGGCCTGCCCTGCCATACGTAGCGAATAAAGACTGTGCGCATGGCTTTAAAAAATGATTGGGGGATTTTTATCGGTAGGGCTTGTAGTAGTTACAAGAGTCTGGGCATTACATTCATTTTGAGCACGTTACATCTCCCAAACCAGGAGGTCGCCAACTTTGACCACCTCTCTAGATCTATGGCAAAATTTTTTTGGAGCGGCTGAAAATTCAACTGAAAAATCAGATGTGGATCCGGGGGAATCTTGGTACCTAGATATTGTATGGCTTCGGTAGCCCAACGAAAGGGAAAGTTAGAGCTTAAACGCGTCTGGGCGTCCGTAGACAGGGAGACATTGAGTGCCTCCGATTTCTGTAAGTTAATTTTAAAATTTGACAGGGTGCCATACCGTCTTATTTCCGCTAAAAGATTCGGCAATGTAATGTGAGGCTCTGAGACATAAAACAAGAGGTCATCAGCAAAAGCTGCGACCTTGTGGTGATGTGAGGGTGTGTCCAATCCCTTGATGTCTGTGTTCTGTCTGATATGATTTAGTAAGGGTTCAAGCGACAGGACAAACAAAAGGGGGGACAACGGGCACCCCTGCCTCGTTCCATTGCCAATAGTGAAACGCGACGAGGCAAATCCATTGACCCTAACCACCGCCGTCGGAGACGAGTAGAGGGCTGTAATCCATGAAAGCATGGGGGAAGGCACACCCAGACTTCGCAGGGTGGCTAGCAAAAAAGGCCAGCTCACCCTGTCGAACGCCTTTTCGGCGTCCACAGAGAGCAGCATAATTGGCAGTTTAAGGCGTCTGGCGCGTTCTATAACATTGATTGTCCTGGTCGTGTTGTCACGGGCTTCCCTGTTGCGGACAAACCCCACCTGGTCCAGAGGTATCAGACGTTGGAGAATGGGCGCCAACCGCTCCGCCAATATCTTAGTGAAGAGCTTGAGGTCGCAGTTCAATAAGGAAATGGGCCTGTAGTTTGCGCAGAGAAGAGGATCCTTCTCCGGTTTGGGTATGACCGATATGCTGGCCTGTAACAGCTCTGGCGGGAAGGTCTGGCCCTCCAATAGGGCGTTAAAAGCTGACACAAACGGCGCGGACAACAGAGAGAGGAAGGCCCTATAGTAAGGGACCATAAACCCATCCTGGCCTGGTGCCTTGCCCTTGGGAGAGTCTTTTAACGCTGCCGACAATTCCTCCGGTGAGATTGGTTGCGAGAGAAGCTCCATCTCTTCCTGAGTCAGTGACGGGAGGTTTGCCAAAGCTAGGTATTCGTCAATGGCCGTCGTGCTTGCCTGGGGAGCGTCCCCTGAGTCCCGGGGGTGTAAGTTATAAAGGGCTTCATAGAAAGATCGGAAGCACTCCGCTATCTTTCTGGAATCATGTAGCTTAACCCCCGTAGGGGAAGCTATGGTCGGAACGAAGGACGCGTTGCGATTGGGTGCGCAGAGAGTTCGCTAGGGACCTACTACACTTGTCTCCATATTCATAGTACGTCCTGCGGACCCACATAAGTCTGGTTCTAGCCTGAAAGAGAGAGAAATCCCTGACTTGCTCTCTAAGATCCCTCACCTCTCCTTCCAACGCAGCAGTCGGCTGGGATTTGTGTCGTCGTTCACATGCATGTAGTTTGGCAATAAGGTTGGAGAGAGCCTCAGTTTTGGCCACTTTAAGTCTATGACCATGTTTAATAAGAATGCCCCTAATGTAGCATTTATGAGCTGCCCATAACATGAGGGGGTTGGAAACGGAATCACGGTTATGCTCAAAGTAACTTTCTAATTCCCTAAGTAGGTCTGCATGGGTCTCAGGGTCTTTCAGGAGAGACTCGTTCAGTCTCCACCAGGACTGACTACGGGACTCCTGTTGCAGCTGCAGCATCAAAGAGATCGGAGCATGATCGGACAGGGCTATGTGGCCTATCTGAGCGTCTGTGACCGCCGGGATAGCGTCGTGAGCGACTAGGAACATATCGATACGTGAGTAAGAACCATGAGCTGAGGAAAAGAACGTATAGTCTCTATCTTGTGGGTGGAGCGTACGCCACACATCAATCAGTCGGTGAGAATGTAGCAGGTCTCTTATGTGCGAACGCGTTCGCGCAGATATCGCAGAAGTGCCCGAAGAGGAGTCTCTGCGGGGGTCTAGGGTGAGGTTAAAGTCTCCCCCCACGACCAGAGTACCCTCTGAGAATGCAGCCAGAGCATCCAAGCACGCTTCCAAGGCCGGCAGCTGGTCCACATTCGGCATATACAGATTGGCCAGAGTAAAGGTTTGCGAATGAAGAGTTCCCTTAATGAAGAGATATCTCCCCTCACTATCAGCTTGGACAGCCAGCAGGCGCCACGGCAGATTTTTAGCAAGAAGAACACACACTCCTCTCGATTTGGAGGTAGGCGACGTACTGTGATAAGCCAGGGGGAAGTGCTTACTATAAAGCCGGGGTATTTGGCCTGTCTTGAAATGGGTCTCCTGAAGGAAAGCTATTTGGGGCTTCAGCCGCCACAATTCAGTGAGACAGCTGGACCTTTTTTCAGGTACATTCAGCCCTTTCACATTCCAGGAAACCAGCTTCAGGGCCATGACGGCAGCGGTACCCGGCCGGAGGACCCCACCAAAGTCAGAAGTAGAAATAGGGGTCAAGCACCAGGGAAGAAAAGAAGAAAGAGGAAAAGCAGTAGTTAGTGGGGATGGAGAAGGTATAAAGGGGGAGGGTAGGTCGGGGAGTTGCTAATGCTCCTATCGGAGAGAACCTGCCGGTTAGGGCAGAAAGGCCTAGTGGGGGAAGAGGTAAGGCACTGCAGAGGGAGGAACTCGTCGGTGCAGTACCCCTCCAGCAGTCCATGGTCCATGCAGCCACAGTTGGGCGTGCACGGAGCTTCTTTGGCATCGTAACTTCGACATCAAACACATCATAGTACATTTTTGCAGTTAGTATCAGGCAGTCAACAACAGTAGAACAGTGCAGAATTAGACCAAAATATTTAACTTTGCAACACAGCGTATAGATAACATTATCTATTAGCTAGTATCAGGAGGTCAACAACAGTAGAACAGTGTATAATTAGACCATCATATTTAACCTTGCAACACAGAGTAGAGATAACACTACACCACCCAGGTTACCCGCCCCCCCCCCCCCCCCAAAAAAAAAAAAGGGGGGGGAGGAGAAGGGGAGGGAGCAGGAACACTGGCCAGGGGCATCCGGGGGACATCCCCCGGTAGTCCAAAAAAAAAAAAAAAAGAACTCCGAGACCTGGGCTCCTGTAGAGGAACATAGAGAAACAGTGTCTAGAATGTTAAACAGTACCGCCAGCATCCCAGGGCCCCGTCCAGCAAGCGCCGTGTCCATCACTGGCCGTGCAATGTCTTTCCTCTCCCCGTGTGGGGTCGTCGGAGGGCGATGACCCGCTGCAAGGTGTATAACACTAAGCTGGACGCTCCAACTACCTATATTGATAGAGAAAAAGAGAACAACAAGGAAAAAGGGGTGCAACACAGGTACAGCGGGAGATTACTGTGCTCCTTCACGGTTCATGATCTTGAGGGGCCTGCGATCTTTGACGTTGGGATCTACGGTGGCGTCTCATTCTCTGTGGCCTGTTAGAGGGGTTGCTCGTCGGGGCTGCGGCTCCCTGGGGAACAACTGGAGCCAACCAGTCGGGGGTCGGAACCGAGGGCAGGTCCAAAGCCTCCAGGAAGGACGGGACCTCAGAAGGGTGTCGTAGCGCAAGGGGTCTCCCATTTCTGCGCACTATGAGGTGGAACGGATGACCCCACTTGTACGGTATCCTCCGTTCAGTTAGGTGCTCCAAGAGGGGTCGCAGACAGCGTCTCATCTGGAGGGTCTTGCGAGAAATATCCGGCAGAAGGGTGACTTGGGCCCCGTCAAAATCAATGCTGCCTTTGCGCCACGCCGCTTGCAGGATGTCCTCCCTAACCGAGTAATTGTGGAGACAGCATAAAACGTCACGTGGCCGGTTCTCCGTGGGGTTCCTGGGGCCCAGGGTTCTGTGGACTCTATCAATGGTTATTACTGTGTCAGCAGCGCGGTCCAGACAGGCGTTAAATATAGCAGTAACTGTGGCTTTGAGGTCTGCTTGGCCCGTGGCTTCGGGCAAGTCTCTGATCCTGATGTTACGCCTGCGGTTGCGATTCTCAAGGTCATCTACTAGTAGTTGCAACTGTGCGACTCTGTCAGCAAGGATATCATGAGCGACTTTCAGGTCAGAAACATTGGTGGTCAGGGAGGTTACATCCGTAACCAAGGTGGTCACCCGCTCGTTCGTAGCCGACACATCACGTTTGACCCCTGCGATTTCATGTCGCAGAGTTGTTTCAATCCGGGCTGCCATACAACTAAACTCATCTTTAGTGGGGATGTTTTGCAGCAAAGTCAAAATGGCCCTGTCCCCTAAGAATACCTGTGCAGCAGGTAACTGAATGGCCCCCTGTGTGGCTGGGGCAGGAGCAGCCTGATCATGCGGTCCGGGGGTGAGGCATCCACTATGAGAGGGTCCCTGAGACAGCTGTGAATTATGGGGGAACCAGGGTGGCAGGCTGCTGCGGTCTGGGCTGTCTAGTGAGGCCATGGATAGTGAGCGGGGGAGACATGGGGACAGGTCACTCGGCGGGGAGAATGGGGGCAGGTCGTGTCCCTGCACAGCCATCCGCTCACCTTCTCTCTGTGCTGCATGTCCTGTAGCGCCGGAGGCCGCGGGCGCCATCTTGGATGGATCCGGCGTGGAGACCGGGGGCTGCATCGGGACGAGATACTTGTCCATCGCAATAGCGGAGGGTGTCACTCGGCTGGCAGAGGTCCGCCGTCGTGCGGGGATGTCGGCGATGCCGAAATATGCGATCGGCCTGCGGTACGGACGTGCGGAGGGTTCACGGACCGGGAGCTCCGGGAGAAAGTGTCCTCACTCCTGCATGCCTAGGCCACGCCCCCTGCTTTCTCAGTTTTTTAAAGCACTTTCAGCAGCTGATTTATTCACCTGAGTATGTAGCTTATTTATCTTTTAATGCTTGCCTATGTTCCAGTTTACACAGGTGCCATGACTGCTGCATCAGGTTTCCTGTTTCAGGGTGGCTCCTTTCTCTTGCAGCATCCTATGGAGCCACCCCTGCATGCACGGCCTACAGATGTGCCTTTCTACACTGTGTGCGTCCATAGAAACACACAGCCCCAAAGCCTAGAATAGGAATTTATTGCTCTGCTCCTCTCCCATTCCCTTACTCAAACCAACAGAATGACTGGAGACTGCACTGTCCACTGTTAACTCTTTCCTGTGAAGACTGAAAGTTCAGAAAAGCAGCAATGAGAGTGTAGGAGTCATCAACATTGAAAGTTGTAAAGTCCTGGGGTAAGGATTTCAACCAGTTTCGGACAGCATGCTGTAGCATTACTGCTACAGTGCAGGCCGGCTGCGCAGAATCTGCTCTTCCAGGTAGGAGGAATGAACCTACTGTGCTGTGATTAGTTGCAGCACAAGCCAATCAGCGGGTGCGGCCAATAGATGACCACCGGCAGAGAGAGAAAGAAAGGGGGAGTGGGAGGCACAAGGCGGAGAGAAGGGGAGAACAAAAGAGAGGCGGGAAGGAGAATCCGGATTGGAAGGGGAGGAAAGAGAGAAAGGAGGGGAGGGGGGTAAGGGAGAGGGGGTAGAAGGGGGGTGAGAGAGGGAGAAAGAAAAAGGGGTAAATGTAGGGAAGGAAGAGAGAGGGGGGAAGGAGGGTACAGGGTGGGAAGGGGAGTAGGGGGTGAGAGAGAGAGAGAGAGAGAGAGGGGGAAGAAGGAGGGTTTGATTTTCAATGAGTATCATTTATATTGATTTATACAGTGTAGCGGCCATAACCCGTTGCAGGGCAGCCTTGACTTAATGGGCTTACCAGTTACCTTCTCTTGGCCTGTTCTTCCACTTCTAGGGGTTCCCAGGGTTGATACCCAATGACTTGCACACGGACACAGATGAAGTCCTTTTTCAAGAGGTTTATTTTGCAGTAGAACTTTCAAATAACACAGTCTATTAGGGAACAGAGGGCACGGGTGAAGAACTCAGGCACCTTAAACTTCAGTTCTAGCAAAGTCTCTATTTCTACCCAGAGAGTAGCCACTCGCAGCTGGGTACTTCAAGGCTGAACAGATCTCTAGCCAGAGATCATGGCAGTCAGCACGTTGACTCTAAACTTGAACAATCAACTAAGGGTGAACAGGAACCTTTTTTCTCTGTACCTGGAATGCTTACCGTCTCCTCAATGGTACTGGAAAAGTGTGAATTCATCAATGTCCTTCCCAACTCAGTAACCAGGCACTTCTCAGGATGCCACTTGCCAGCCCTCCTCCGAAGAGTCCTCCCCCCCCCGGTCACTTCCACGAGCTGCGGTGTCCCTCCAAGCCAAGAGCACACCCGGACACTTTGAATCCTCCCTCAAAGAGCCTCGGACTAGCCAGTTCCAAGACTGGGGAACAGACAGATCCCTACCCCAGACCAGACAGGTCTATCAGGGGCCACTGACAGGAACATGTTGCGGGATGTCGAACATCCCGTGACTGGGACCCCTCACGGGGCTACCCCGGTCCTGGAACCAGAACAGACCACACGGGTCTCACAAACAACTCCGGAACCTGAACGCGTGACCCACACCCCCTTACGTACCCCTTCCCAGACTCCTCACTCCCACTGATTGGCTCCGAGAAGGCCGATACCTAAACATCCAACCAGACCTGGTTCTGGCCTGTCATGTGCACCTCACCGTTCACATGACCAGGCAGAACTTCCATACTCAGCCTGGCCAGACTGGTGTTAGGCCTACCTACAATAATTAACCCTCAAAACCTTTAGTGTTCTAAAGCCACAACCTAAATTGACATGCGTATGACATTTGATCCCAAATGTCATCCGCTACATACAGTATAGAGCCTACAGTTTGTGCAGCGCTTTACAATGTACCTATAGTCAATAGAAAAGGGTAATAAAAGAAACCCTTTAACAGTCCTCATCTAATCTAATGCTGGCCATACACTATTGCGAAAAATCCACCAAAATTCAGTGATTTGGCCAATCCGTTGGTTTTTCAGCCAGTTAATGGGCACAAAATTGATAATCGTTGAGACATTTTTGAGCTGAAAAACAAAGGACAAATTTGGAAATTTTCTGCTGAACGAATGATAAATTGAAAGGTTATGCTGGCCATACACTATACGAAAAATCGGCTGAAATTCGGTCATTTCGAGAGATCGTTGGTTTTTCGGTCAGTTAATGGGCACAGCATGGAAAATCCTTGGGACGTTTTTGAGATGAAAAAACAGAGGACAAGTTTGGAAATTTTCTGCTGAACGAACGATACGCACTAGGTATATGTAAAAAAAAAAAAAAAAAAAAACAATAAATTGATTAATTTATGTCCACTAAACGATTTATCGGTCATTACATGATGGCACTATCGTTTACTCTCACGGCCGAATGATCGTTTTTTTCTAAAATAGGTTCAGCCAACTTTTAGTATAGTGTATGGCCAGCATAAATCTGCTTCCCGTCCGAACTGTCTGCACTAGGCATATGTAAAAAAACAAAAAAACAAAAAAAAACTAACAAAAAATGTATTCATTTATGTCCACTGAATGATTTATCAGGCATTACATAATGGCACTATCGTTTGCTCTCATGGCCGAATGTTTGTTTTTCGAAAATGAGTTGGGCTGATTTTTATATTGTATGGCCAGCATTATTTAAAAAAAAAAAAAAAAAAAACGACCGCGGCAGGACTCGAACCTGCAATCTTCTGATCCGAAGTCAGACGCCTTATCCATTAGGCCACGCGGCCACTGCTGTAGTACAGAACTCTGCACTTTCAACACAACATATACTATTCCCGTCTATAGGCTTTACTAATCAACATTGCACATATCGTCGCTCCATTTCCTTTTACCCCTTACAGGCCAGACTAGTTGCTAACAGAAGTAAATGGATGGTGGATTGGGGGACGCATTCTCTTACTGCAGGAGGTCAGTCTGAGCGGAGAAACACGTGGGGGGAGGTGAGTGATGTTATAGACAGACACGTGTGGGGGGGTTCAGTGTACACAGGTGTGGGGGAGGGGAGGGTGTACACATCACACTGCAAGTCTGATCTGAGTACATTACAACAATGGGGGGGGGGGTGTTATGAAATCTTCTCACCCACTCAGTACAGAGCCAATAGAATCCCCCTTTACACCAAACTCCAATATTATAGTAGATATTTAATTATATTTATTTTATATCCTATGTATTTGTTGTCTGTTTATTTTATAATATAGTTTATTATGTATATTACATTTATTTACTTTGTATTATATTAAGGTGACCAGATTTTTAAAATGAATTCCGGGGACTTTTTACTAGTAATGGCAGCAATCAGCGACTCGTAGCGGGACTGCGATATTGCGGTGGACAAATCGGACACTTATGCCGCATACACACAACCGGTTTTCCCATTGTAATAAACTCTGAAGGTTTTTCCGACAGAGTTCCACTGAAACTGTCTTGCCTACACACGATCACACCGAAGTCTGAGGTCTAGAACGCGGTGACGTACAATACGTACGACGGGACTAGTAAAAGGAAGTTCAGTAGCCAATAGCTTCCGTCTTGTACTTGCTTCAGAGCATGCGTCATTTTTGGACGGTCGGAACAGCATACAGACGAGCGGTTCTCCCGATAGGAAACGGTTCAGTCGGAAATATTTAGAACGTTCGTTCTATTTCTAGGTCCGTCAGAATTTTTGAAAAAGAAAAAAAAAAAAAAAAAAAGTCAGATGAGGCATACACACGATAGGAATATCCAATGAAAAGATTCTGTCAGACTTTTTCCGTCAGACATTCCGCTCCTGTGTACGTGGCATTAGTGACACTTTTGACACTTTGTGGAAACCAGTGACACTAGTACAGTGATCAATGCTAAAAATATGTACTGTCACTGTACTAATGACACTGGCTGGGAAGGGGATAACATCTAGGGCAATCAATGGGTTAAATGTGTGCCTAACAAGTGTTTTTTTACTAGGGAAGACCTAGATCCCTGTACCTTTTGTTTACGTAGGCAGACCACTAGGCGAGTCCGCCGGATCCGCTGATTGGCTCTCATACTCAGAAATGCAGGATCACATATATACGTGATCCTGCGCAGCGCGACCCCCCCCCCCCCTGTAGCAGTAAATCTGCTATCAGGAGATAGGAGACTGGTTAAAGATAGAGGTCGACCGATATGGTTTTTCTCTGGCCGATGCCGATATTTAGAAATCATGACGGCCGATGGCCGATATATGATGCCGATATGTTAGGCCGATTTTTATTTTTATTTATTTTTTTATCCCCCTTCATCTCATAAAACCTAACAGACACCTTTCCCACTGGGGTGTTTTTTTTAGGCGCTTTTGGGCTAAAAATAGCGCCTGTAAAGTGCCTGCAAAACGGCTCCCCTGCAGTCTGTGTGAAAGACAGCGTGCTTTCACACTGAGGCGATGCAAGCAGCACGTTTGGAGTGGTGTATACCGCTTCTGCACCACTACTGCCCATTGATATTAATGGGCACCACTGCCCAAGCGCATGCAATGCGATTTGGCAGCGGTGCTTCACGGGCGCATTTAACCTCTTCTTCGGGCGCTAGCTAGGATTATATGCGCCCCACTAGCAGCCGAATAGCACCGCTAAAATGATGGTAAAGCACTGCTAAAACTAGCAACATTTTACCATCAACGTCTGGCCGCTCCAGTGTGCAAGCAGCCTATAAAATAAAAACAAGTACTCAAAACTTTTGGACGAAAAAAAAAATGGACTAACTTTACTGTTTTTAGTTTTTTTTTTTTTTTTTTTTTAAATCGTTTAGTGTATTTCCCCCCCCCCCCCCCCCCCAAAAATGCATTTGAAAGACCTCTGCGCAAATGCCGTGTGACATAAAATGTTGCAACAACCGCTATTTTATTCCCTAGGATCTCTGCTAAAAAATCTATATACTTTTTGGGGGGGTCTAAGTGATTTTCTGGCAGAAAATACAGGACTTTTACTTGTAAGCAACAAGTGTCAGAAAAGATTTAATCTTTAAATGGTTAAACTGAGAACTTCTACACACAGAGATGATTTCATTCATTCAAATGTAAACATTGTATCTTTCTGTTCTTTTCTTGGCAGACTGCCCAGAGTGGAGGAAAGACATTTCTATGATGACTCAGGCAACTTACACTGACTTCTATTACAGAAGTCATTTCCAAGTCCCGCTGTTCTAAATCGGCCTTTTTATCAGCTCAATCGGCCGATGCCGATTAATTAAACAACAGCAAATATCGGCCGATATATCGGTCGACCTCTAGTTAAAGAGGAAGTAAACCCTGATGGGTTTACTTCCTCTTTGATTCCCTTCAAAGGTAAAGCATAATGGGCTACTACCCTGTTTTCCCTAAAATAAGACCTAGTGTGATTTTCGGTGATAGCTGCAATAAAAGCCCTACCCCCCAAATAAGCCCTAGTTAAAGTCCTTGTAGGTCTTCTTTTCAGGGTAGGGCTTATTTTTGAGGAAACAGATTAGGGCTTATTTAGGTGGTAGGGCTTATATTGCAGCCAACACCGACAATCACGCTAGGTCTTATTTTAGGGGAAACAGGGTAGTTAGTGGGCCCTGAGGACAGGGTTGATGACCACTGCCATAGAAAATACAATGGCAACTTTTCAATTTTTCGACCGCTTTTTTTGGGGGGGGGGGGAAACCCCAGTAAAGTTAGCCCAATTTTGCATAATGTGAAAGATGAAGTTCCACCAGGTAAATAGATACCCAACATGTCACGCTTCAAAATTACACACGCTCATAGAGTGGCGCCAAACTTCGGTACTTAAAAATCTCCATAGGCAATGTTTTACTGGTTACGTGTTTAGAGTTACAGATGAAGTCTAGGGCTAGAATTATTGCTCTCGCTCTAATGTTCGCGTTTTCATATGACTTACGTGTGAGTTTGCTTCTGCGTGTGAGTACACGGGGACAGAGGTGCTTTAAATTTTATTTTTTTATTGTTAATTATATATTTTATATATATATATATATATATATATATATATATATATATATATATATATATATATATATATATATATATACATATATTCACACTGGGGCGGTGCGGGCAACGGCGGTAAAACAGCGCTAACATTTTTTAGCTCCACTTTACCGTTGTTTTAGTGGCGGTATTTTGTCCCTGGCGGGGCGGTTTTACCCCCCTGCTAGCGGCCAAGAAAGGGTTAAAATCACAGCAAAGTGCTGCTGCAGCGATGCTTTGCCGGCGGTATAGCTGTGCTGCCCCATTCATTTCAATGGGCAAGAGTGGTATACACACTGCTCCAAAGATGCTGCTAGCAGGACTGTTTTTTTTTTTTTGCACTGTAGCACCTGCAAAGCACCCCAGTGTGAAAGGGGTCTTAGACCCCATTCACACCTGAGCGTTTTGTAGCTGACGCCTGAAGCTACAAAACGCTGGAGGGGAAAAAATCCATTATTCTCAATGGAGATGGTTCACATCTCTACTCCAAGTCGCCTGAAGCTCAAACAAGTTCCGGACCCTTTTTTGTCGCGCGAATCGGGCTGATTTGGGCGTTTTTCTTCTTTTAACATTGTTGACCTTTTGCCCTGCACAAATTCGCGACAAAACGTGGTAGAAAACGCTTGAAAACACTACGCTCAAGTGTGAATGCAGCCTTAAGGACCCTTCCACACGTTTGGTCCGCTCGGATTGCCTGTCCGTTTTTTCAGGTGGATCCGAGTGGGCCATCCATTGACTCCTATGGGGAGGTGGATGTCAGTGGAGATGTGTTCGCTCACACCCGCCTGCCATCCGATCCGCTCCAGACAGACGAATGGAGATACATCTGCCATCTGTGTGGGCGGATCGCATGAGATCTGATGAAAACGGACATGCTGTCAGTTTTTGTCCGATCTCCCCATAGAGATTAGTGGGGTTCTGACAGGTTCCTCCCCACTCGGTGAGCAGAGACGGACCTGTCATCCGCCGGCTCAGCGGAGATAACTGAGCAATCTCCCGCTGAGCTGGCGGACTCCGCCGAGCGGATCCGCTCCATGTGAAAGGGGCCTAAGTGGGTAAAGGAATCATCGCGATATTGAAGAATCGCAGCACTATATAAACTCTTTTTGTTATGCGTTGTCATTTGTTATAGCAGATATTGTTGATTATATTGTAGACAATTTTTTTTAATGATTCTATATATTTTACTGATCATAGACCACACAGGAACTTCCCATACTAAATATTAAAGGAGTACACACCTTTTTCTTGCAGCAGTCAAAACGTAATTTAACTTAAATTAATTTGAGCACACCACAGCGCGGGGACACTCATAGTATTTAATATATGCTTATTGGTATTGTTTTTTTTCTCCAAAAATATATAGAAGAATACATATTGGCCTAAATTGATGAAGAATTTAGTTTTTTTTTTTTTGGATATGTATTATAGCAGAAAGTAAAAAATATAGTTTTTTTATTTTTTGTTTTTTTTCAAAATTGACGGCCTTTTTTTGTTTATAGCACAAAAAATAAAAAACGCAGAGGTGACCAAATACCACCAAAAGAAAGCTCTATAAATATTTGTGGCTGAAAAAAATGACATTTTTGTTTGGGTGCTGTATTACATGACTGCACAATTGTCAGTTAAAGCAACACAGTGCCGTATCGCAAAAAATGGCCTGGTCATTAAGGGGGTAAAACCTTCTGGGGCTGAAGTGGTTAAACGCTCCAGCGGAATCGCTTTTTCAGCGCAAAACTAGTTGAGCAGGATTGTATCATCCTAGGTGGCAATAACCCCCGACTGTACGCTACCATATTGAGTATTCATGATTGTCATGCGTTACAATAGCCCATGTCGGGGAATCTAGCAAACCTTATGGGTGAAACTGATTTAATATGTGATAAACATTAATGTTTGTAAGATTTGACATGATGTTTTTTTATTATGAATTCTTAAATAAAGTATGTACGCATTTTATTAATTTGGGTGTTGGTGCCTGAAAAGTCAGTTTTCGGTTCCTTCTTGGCAAGTATGCATCTGGTCCAGAGGAACATGGGTTACTTGTGTCCAGGGGGGATAACAATACTTTATATCAGGGATATGCAATTAGCGGACCTCCAGCTGTTGCAGAACTACAATTTCCATGAGGCATAGCAAGACTCTTAGCCCTTGTACACACGGTGGGAGATTCCGTCGGAATGTGTCCGATCGGAGCGTTTTGTCGGATATTCCGACTGTGTGTGGTCTGCATCGGACTGTTTCTGTCGGAATATCCGTCAGACCAACTTTTCCAACTTGCCGGAAATATTTTCCAACAAAATGCTCCGATCGGACATACTCCGATCATGTGTAGAGAATTCCGATCGGACAAAGTGCCACGCATGCTCAGATCAAATTCCTACACCAAAGCTATTGGCTACTAGCCTGAACGTAGTCCCGTCGTAACGAAATAACGTCATCACGTCGGATTTTCCGACAACTTTGTCCGACCGTGTGTATACAAAATCCGATGGATTTTGGTTGTCGGAATCTCAGACTGTGTGTACAAGGGCTTAGAGCCACACGCATGACACGCAGAGGCAGAGGCATGATGTGACTTGTAGTTTAGCAACATCTGGAGGTCCGCTAATTGCATATCCCTGCTTTATATGAAAGACGGGTATTCTTTTGAAGGTGCTTCTGATTTATTTTTATTTTTTTATTTCCCAGGGTTCTATGAATTCTGTTATCTAAATAAACCATAAAGCAGGCAATATGGACAGATTGCTAAGGAAAAACAGGTATCTGATAAGCTACTGGAAGATAAAGAATTTGAAATGCTGCATGTGTACAATGGCTTCACATTTACCGAGTGAAGATGGTGCACAGGAAGCTCAGCAGAAGCGCATGAATCCTCTTAATATACAGATGCTCTCCAAAGGACTCCATGAACAAATATTTAGAGGTAAACAAGAACAATACTCTAAAGAAAGCATTCAGAAGAGCATAGACCATCTACAGAACCATGGCCTATGGGATCAAGAGACCTCTACTCTCCAGGATGTGGAATTAGAGCTGCCCAGGATGTACGGCGGTAACATTGATGAACATTTCCGAATTCTGGCACAGAAACAGAATTTTCCATACTTGGAAGCAGCTAATGACCTATTACAATGTCAGTTACCAGACCTACCCCAAGAATGGGCCTGGCAGACCGGATGGACTAAGTATACCAAAGGAGGAGGAAGAGAGCAGGTTGACTTCCCAGATGAGAAGGCTCTGGTGTTTGATGTGGAGGTCTGCATGTCTGAAGGACAATGCCCAACTCTAGCTGTGGCGGTCTCCCCCCAGTGCTGGTAAGGCAAGGTTTGTACCCCAATCTAGATTTAGCAAATAACTGTAACTGAACTTTTTTTTTCTTTAGGTACTCTTGGTGTAGTCGGAGATTAATAGAAGAACGATACACATGGTCCAATGAGATATCATTGTCTGATCTCATCCCACTTGAGACATCGCCAAAGTCAAACATTATGAACAAGCACAACTGGTCTGAGAGATTAGTGGTGGGCCACAATGTCAGCTTTGACAGAGCGTACATTAAGGAGCAGTACTTTATAAAGGTGTGTAATGTATATAGTTTTGTGTTTGCATATAGAAAATAATATGTACAATCATCGCCCACTTTATTAAGTACACCTGTTCAGTTGCTTGATAACAACACAAATTGCTAATCAGCCAATCAAATGGCAGCAACGCAAAGCATTTAGGCATCTAGACGTGGTGAAAGCGACTTGCTGAAGTTCACACAGAGCATCAGAATGGGGAAGAAAGGGAATTTAAGTGACTTTGAATGTGGCATGGTTGTTGGTGCCAGGCGGGCTGGTCTGGGTATTTCAAAAACTGGTGATCTGGGATTTTCACACACAACCATCTCACGGGTTTATAGAGAATGGTCTGAAGAAAAAGAGAAAATATCCAGTAAGTGGCAGTTGTGTGGAGGAAAATGCCTCGTTGATATCAAAGGTCAGAGGAGAATGGGCAGATTGGATCGAGATGATAGAAAGGCAACAGTAATTCAACTAACCACTCGTTACAACTAAAGTATGTAAAATACCATCTCTGAATGCACAACACATTGAAACGTGAAGCAGATGGGCTACAGAGGCCAAAGACCACACCGGATATCACTCCTGTCGGCTAAGAACAGGAAACTGAGGCTACAGTTTGCACAGGCTCACCTACAATAGAAGATTGGAAAAACGTTGCATGGTTTGAGTCTCGATTTCAGCTGCGACATTCAGATGCCTTGTATCAACGGTTTAGGCTGGTGGTATACTGGACAATAAGGTCACTGTACTCCAATGGCCTCCACACTCACCAGATCTCAAGCCAATAGAGCATTTTTGGGATGTGGTGGAATGGAAGATTCGCTTCTTGGATCTGCAGCAACTGTGTGATGCTATCATGTCCATATGGACCAAAATCCGAGGAATGTTTCCAACACCTTGTTGAATCTACGAAGAATTAAGGAAGTCCTGAAGGCAAAAGGGGTCCAACCGGTACTAGCAAGGTGTATCTAATAATGTGGCCGGTGAGTGTATATTGTAGTACTAGAAAACAAAGAAACGCTATTCAGTGGGCTGTTATAGTTCATAGACTTAGATAAAAAGAAAGGAGTGCCCGGTGTCCAGAGAAATGTGACTTCTATAATATGATTCATTGACCTTTTATTAAAAATTATCAACATGTACATCAAAGCCAATGCGTTTTCAAGAGAATAGACTCCCTCTTCTTCAGGGCTCCTTGCCGCTCCTGGACTACCATGGGGGAAGGTTGAGCAGATATGGGCTACTGATAGGCCTGGTAATTCTTTACATGTACTTTCACTTAAATGTTGAACTGCAGCATAGTGATTGTAATAGACTGGGATAATGTGACCTGGTTTATTGTTGGTACAAGAAAAAAATACAATGCATCCAAGTTTTAGTCTTTCATTGTAAAGCTTGTTTTACTGTTTATTGCATTGCAACTGTTATATGTTATGTATACACTGATGCCATGCATACACGAATAACACAGCTATTGTATGTACAATCAGAACAGAACTATTCCTGATGACTGCAGGACAATTTATCCTTGGAATTGTATACCTGTGGTGTCATTTTTGATAGCTGACTATGCAAAGTGGTTTATGGAAGATGTGTAATATTTGTGATATCCCATTCACTCCTCCAGTGTTTTGTAGCTTGAAGCTTAAAGGAGAATTCCAGCCTGAGCTCGTTAGGCTGGGCTTCTCCTATGGGTCACAAGAGTGCAATTTGTTTTGCACTTCTGTGACCCGTCTTCAGAGGAGAATGGTCTGAAGTCCGCTCTCTGCTGACCTCACAGGAATCGGTCCAGGCACTGCGTCATCCCGACTCTGGAAGTCTGGATCTGCCAGATGCCTGGACTGAAGGCCGTCTCAGTGAGCCGCTGAGACAGCCGCTCCTCGCCCCTCCACAGCTCAGCACTCCAATGTGCGGTCATCATCGGTGGTGTTCAGTGGCGGCAGGGGAACAGATGCAGCATCGGTCTGATGCTGCATCCACCTAGGTATGTGTGAATTATTATATTATATTTATTTATTTTTATTTATTTGTGTATTTATTTAACATTTTTATTATTATTATTATTAGTAGTAGTAGTAGTAGTAGTAGTAGTAGTAGTAGTAGTAGTAGTAGTAGTAACACCCTAACAATAAATAACCCTAACCCCAACTCCTAACCCTAACTTCATCTTAACTCTAACCCCTTAACCTAATGAAAAAATATTGATAATAAAAGCTAAAAAAGCTGAAATGCCTAGCAAAAAATCATGCAACGGATAATCGTTTTCTCTACTGGCTAATAAAAAATTGGCAAAGCTCAAAAACACTATAAACCCCCCCCCCAAAAAAATAGGCTCTAGTACTTTCCACTCTACTTGTTCCAAGGTTTATTATTTGCTGTGGTCAGATGATTGTTGTCTATCAACAAGTCACATTTGCCAGAGATGTAATATATGTTGCAATAAAAAAAAATATTAAGACCCCTTTCACACTGGGGCGTTTTTCAGGTGCTTTAGCATTAAAAAAAGCGATGTAAAACGCCTGAAAGAAGCCTCATCTGCAAACCCAATGTGAAAGCCCGAGTGCTTTCACACTGAGACCCCTTTCACACTATGGCATTTTTCAGGCGCTTTAGCGTTAAAATAATCGCCTGTAAAGTGGCTGAAAGAAGCCTCAACTGCAATCGCTTTTAACCCTTTATTTGGCCACTAGCAGGGGTTAAAAGTGCCCCAATAGCGCTTGAAAAACACTGGTAGACCCCTTTCACACTGGGGCGTTTTTTAGGCGTTTTTCAGGCACTTTAGCGTTAAAAAAAGCACCTGTAAAGCGCTTGAATGAAGCCTCATCTGCAATCCCAATGTGAAAGTCCAAGTGCTTTAAGAGCCCTTTTACACTTCCAGCGCCCTAAAAAACACTCGTAAAGCGCCGCTTAAACTAGCGGCACTTTACCAGCATTTTTCAAGCGCTAGTGGGGTGCTTTTAACCCCTGCTAGTGGCCATATAAAAGGTTAAAAGCACCCACAAAGAACTGCTGGCAAAAGCGCTTTGCAGGTGCTTTTCAGGCGTTTTGCAGGCGCTTCCCATTGATTTAAAAAAGGGCTCTTAAAGCACTTGGGCTTTCACATTGGGATTGCAGATGAGGCTTCTTTCAAGCGCTTTACATGGTGCTTTTTTAACGATAAAGCCCCTCAAAAATGCCTAAAAACCACCCCAGTGTGAAAGGGGTCTACCAGCGTTTTTCGAGCGCTATTGGGGCGCTTTTAACCCCTGCTAGTGGCCAAATAAAGGGTTTAAAAGCGCCCACAAAGCGCTGCTGTCAAAAGCGCTTTGCAGGCGTTTTGCAGGCGCTTCCCATTGATTTCAATGGGAAGGGCGCTTTAGGAGCGGTCTATTCAACGCTGCAAAGAAGCTGCTTGCAGAATTTTTTTTTTTTTTTTTTTGAAGCCCTGCCAGCGCAGCGCCTCAGTGTGAAAGCACTCGGGCTTTCACATTGGGATTGCAGTTGAGGCTTCTTTCAGGCTCTTTACAGGCGCTTATTTTAACGCTAAAGCGCCTGAAAATCGCCATAGTGTGAAAGGGGTCTCAGTGTGAAAGGACTCGGGCTTTCACATTGGGATTGCAGTTGAGGCTTCTTTGAGGCGTTTTACATGCGCTTTTTTTAACGCTAAAGGGCCTGAAAAACACCCCAGTGTGAAAGGGGTCTAAGGGGTTGTAAAGGTTTGTGTTTTTTCACCTTAATGCATCCTATGCATTAAGGTGAAAAAACGCCTGGAAATGATGCCTCCCCATTGGGAGCCATTGGCTCGGCTGCTGTGAATCACATTCAATGACGCGGCCGTCATGGGGGGAGGACCGAGTCATACACTCTGTGTCTATGAATGCAAAGCGTGGTGACAGGGAGCGCGCCCGCAAGCTAACCCCCTCGGGACAGAGCTTTCCAGAGGGGAGGTGCCGAGATAGCCACCAAGGGACCCCAGAACAGGAGGATCGGGGCCACTCTGTGCAAAACGAACTGCACAGTGGAGGTAAATATGACATTCTTGTTATAAAAAAAAAAAAGCACCCATACAGCCCCTTTAAGGTGAATACCATGAATTTATGACTAAAACAATTATTTTTTCTTAGGGCTCTAAGATGCGCTTTATGGACACAATGAGTGTGCACATGGCTATCTCAGGCCTAACAGGATTTCAGCGCACTTTATGGATGGCCAGTAAATACGGGAAGAAAAAGGGATTGCAGGAGGTCAAGCAGCACATCATGAAAATTCGACACAAGTATGATGGCCCAGCTGTAAGTCTGTTAAACACTTAAAGTGTCATTAAACCCAGAATATGAAAAACTCTCATTACATGCTATATAACAGTGTGCGCATACTCACTAAAGCATTTGTTTTGTGTAGAGTAGAATATACTTGGTTAAATCTGCCTTCAGCTGTCCGTCCCATCTTCTCTGTGTCCCCACTGTTGAGATTTTATAAACCAGCTTGTGTCCTCTACAGAGCATTCTCAATTTCAGTTTGATTCTAGGCTCTTAATTTTCCTCCTTTTTCTTATCTATGCAGCCGACGTGACTATAGAGCAGTGATGGCGAACCTTGGCACCCCAGAACTACATTGATGCTCATGCACTCTTCAGTGTAGTGGAGCATCATGGGAAATGTAGTTCCAAAACATCTGGGGTGCCAAGGTTCGCCATCACTGCTATAGTCATACATGTGGGCGTATACACAGCAGTAAATGACCCTAGTCCTCCCTCCTCCCCCCCTCCTTTCCTCTTTCTTCCTGTCATGCTTGTGGCTGTCAGAGTCTTGCTATGCCTCATGGGACTTGTAGTTCTGCAACAGCTGGAGGTCCGCTAATTGCATATCCCTGTCCTAGACTCTGCCTACACTACTTGTTCATGCATAAAAATACACATTGTACAACAGTTTTTTTTTTAATATTTATAATTTCCTTTTTGAGTTGCTCTTCTTAAAGTGGTTGTAAACCCTTACAAACCACTTTGACCTACAGGTAAGCCTAGATTAAGGCTTACCTGTAGGTCCAAGCAATATCTCCTAAACCTATATGGTTTAGGAGATATTTGCCCGAAAACGGGCACCGCTGTCTACGGCGCATGCGCCGTAGACAGCGGCGCGCAGGCGCACTGAACGCGGCAGTTCCAAAAATGGAGCTGCCGCATTTGTCGACTCCCGTGCGCATGCGCGGGAGTGACGTCATCGCCGAATGATAGCGGCGGAGCTGCGAGACGCCACCAGCAAGATGGATGCGGCGGACTACAGGGGACAGCACGACTTCGCTGGCTCCCGTGTCAGGTAAGTGACACATAATGGGCTACTATGCGATGCATGGTAGTCCATTATGCTTTACCTTTGCAGGGAAAAAAAGAGGAAGTAAACTCATCAGGGTTTACTTCCTCTTTAACCACTTGACCTCCAGAAGATTTAGCCTCCCCCTTCATGACCAGGCCATTTTTTGCAATACGGCCAATCAGTAAGCCTGTTGCCAGTTTCTCAATGACTGTGTTTGCATGGGCACATCAGCCCATTTACAGTGCATCTGGAAAGTGTTCACGGTGCTTCCCTTTTTCCACATTTTGTTATGTTACAGCCCCATTCAAAAATGGATTCAGTTCATTATTTTCCTCAAAATTCTACAAACAATACCCCATAAAGGCAACGTGAAAGAAGTTTGTTTTTGAAATCTTTGCAAATTTCTTAAAAATAAAAAAAATGCAAATGCAAAAAATCCCATGTACATAAGTATTCACAGGCTTTGCTCAATACTTTGTTGAAGCACCTTTGGCACCAATTAGAGCCTCAAGTCTTTTTAGAGTTTGGTGCTACAAGCTTGGCACACCTATTTTTGGGCAGTTTCTTCCATTCTTCTTTGCAGGATCTCTCAAGCTCTATCAGGTTGGATGGGGAGCGTCGGTGCACAGCCATTTTCAGATATCTCCAGAGATGTTCAATCGGGTTCAAGTCTGGGCTCTGGTTGGGCCACTCAAGGACGTTCACAGAGTTGTCCCATACCCACTCCTTTATTATCTTGGCTGTGTGCTTAGGGTCGTTGTCCTGTTGAAAGATGAACCTTCGACCCAGTCTGAGGTCCAGAACGCTCTGGAACAGGTTTTCATCAAGGATGTCTCTGTACATTGCTGCATTTATCTTTCCCTCAATCCTGACTAGTATCCCAGTTCCTGCCGCTGAAAAACATCCCCACAGCATGATGCAGCCACCACCATGCTTCACTGTAGGGATGGTATTGGCCATGTGATGATTGGTCCTTAGTTTCCTCCAGACATGACACTTGCCATTCAGGCCATACAGTGCAATCTTTGTTTCATCAGACCAGAGAATATTTGTTTCTCATGGTTTGAAAGTCCTTCAAGTGCTTTTTGGCAAACATCAGGCGGGTTGTCATGTGCCTTTTACTGAGGAGTGGCTTCCGTCTGGCCACTCTACCATACAGGCCTGATTGGTGGAGTGCTGCCGAGATGGTTGTTCTTCTGAAAGGTTCTCCTCTCTCCACAGGGAAACGCTGAAGCTCTGTCAGACTGACCATGGAGTTCTTGGTCACCTCCCTGACTAAGGCCCTTCTCCCCCAATCGTTCAGTTTAGCCAGGTGGTCGGCTCTAGGAAGAGTTCTGGTGGTTCCAAACTTCTTCCATTTACAGATGATGGAGGCCAGTCTGCTCATTGGGACCTTCAATGCTGCAGAAATGTTTCTGTACCCTTCCCCAGATCTGTGCCTCAATACAATCCTATCACGGAGGTCTACAGACAATTCCTTGGACTTCGTGGCTTGGTTTGTGCTCTGACATGCACTGTTAACTGTGGGACCTTATATAGACAGGTGTGTGCCTTTCCAAATCATGTCCAATCAACTGAATTTACCACAGGTGGGCGCCAATCAAGTTGTAGAAACATCTCAAGGGTGATCAATGGAAACAGGATTCACCTGAGCTCAATTTTGAGTGTCATGGCAAAGGCTGTTCATAGTAATGTACATGAGATTTTTTTTTCTTTTTAATGAATTTACAAAGATTTCAAACAAACTTCTTTCACGTTGTCATTATGAGGAATTGTTTGTAGAATTTTGAGGAAAATAACAAATTTAATCCATTTTGGAATAAGGCTGTAACATAACAAAATGTGGGAAAGTGAAGCGCTGTGAATACTTTCCAGATGCACTTTGAATAGGCTGCTGTACTTATGGAAAAATCGGGGAAAAAGGTCCTTGCACTCTTTCCAGAATCGCAGCCTCAGGGAAACCGCAGAGAGCTATGAGGTTCCCAGCACAGGAATCCATGCTGCAGTTTCCATTGCTTTGGGCTATTAACAGCAGCGTGTTTTTGATGGTAATATATTCCCTGCTTAAAATTAAGGTAAAAAAGGTGTCAGTAGTTGTCTCGCCCCTCACCTCAATAAACACCTTTCTTGATCCAGCGCTATGCCCACCTGCAGCGGTGCTCTCCCTTTTTCCTCTTCTCCCAGGACACAGAGGCAGCAGTGGGAGCCATTGGTTCCTGCTACTGTCAGTCAAATCCTGTGTGGAGGGAGCTGGGGGAGGGGACGTGGGTGGAGCTGCGCTGTGTATGTCTACGGATGCACACAGCCTGGCTTGGGAGTGCGCCCACAAGAGTGCCCCCATAGCAGCTGGCTTGCTATAGGAGCACTCACAGAAGAGGAGGAGCAGAGCGTGCCAGAGGGGGAACCCAGAAGAGGAGGTAAGAGACTGCTCTGTGCAATACTATTGCACAGAGCAGGTAAGTATAACTTTTTTTTTTTTTTGATAGGAAACAAAATGAAAAGTTTTCACCACTTTACAGTGAACTCTTCTATTCCCCAAGCATATAAATATAGTGGCACTTGTTCTTTTGTATTATTGCATGTCTCTTTGCAGATCAATTCATGGGACTGGGTAAATATAAGCAGCATTAACAACCTGGCTGATGTCCATGCTCTGTATGTTGGAGGGCCACCTCTGGACAAGGAAAGCCGGCAGCTGTTTGTAAATGGAAGCATGGCAGATATCCGAGCAGAGTTCCAGGTGAGAAAACTTTGATCAAAGTTACATTTCATGGGGCCTATCCTGTTTGATGGTTATTTAGCATTAATGGAGGTAATAAAAGACCATTGGAATCAGATTGGCAGTGATAATTGGGGTTGATTTACTAAAACTGGAGAGTGCAAAATCTGGTGATGATCTGCATAGAAACCAATCAGCTTCCAGAATTTTTATTTTTTTTCAAAGCTTACTTAAACAAGCTGAGTCAGAAGTCAGAAGCTGATTGGCTAACAGATTCTGCACAGTTTTAGTAAATTGCCCCGATTTGTAGGCCTAGATTGTGTGTTCCATATCTCATAAACTATCAACAGGTACTGTAGGTGGAGTGCTAAACGTTACTAGTGATATATACCTTGCTTACTGTTAAAGTATCCATATTCTTTATTTTTATGTATGTCTACTGTATATTCTTAGTCTTTGCAGCTATATTTGTTTGAAAAGTCCTTAGGTGTATTTTTTTTTTTCCCATTTATTTTATCCATTCAAAGTTTATTAAAAGAGAATCACAAGATATAGATACAGAACAGCAGTATATATTATGTTTTTGGTGTAATGTAAAGTCTGTGCTTTTCTTCTCGGCAATGTAGACTCTCATGAATTATTGTGCCCAGGATGTACAGGCAACACATGAAGTATTCAGGGAACAGTTTCCACTTTTTATGGAGAGGTAATCTACGTCTGATATTTAGTGGTTGCAGATTTGTGGTAAACGTTGAAGATCCCAATGTCTGTGTTTCAATACAAAGGCTTCTAATATCCTGCATCATAACTGAACGAGCTATTGAAATGCCTATTCATTTTTGGTCAGCGGCCGTTAATCCGCCAAGTAAAGGGAGGTCAAACACAGAAATGTTTATTAACCTCCTCAGCCCCGGAAGATTTTACCCCCTTCCTGACCAGAGCACTTTTTGCGATTCGGCAGTGGGTCGCTTTAACTGCCAATTGTGCGGTGTGGCACCCAAACAAAATTTACATCTTCTTCTTTTTTTTCCCCACAAATAGAGCTTTCTTTTGTTTCAAATTTCTCTTTATTTATTTTTATAAAACATACATTCAAAAATTTTCCATTCAATTTTCACATCATTATAAAACATTCCCCATACAAAAAAAAAAAAAAAAAAGAAAAAAAAGAAAAAAGAAAAAAACAAAAAAAAAAAAAAAAAAAAAAAAAAATATAATTGTCAGTACTAATCCATTCAATCCCCCTCCCTTACATAAATTCCCACAATTTTCCTGAGGTACTCAATTCCTCCCATTTCTTCCAATAGTCCGACATCGGTTTTTCTACATATCCCTCTTGTCTAATCTGTTTCTCCATGAAACACACCTCGCTCATCTCATAATTCCACTCTACTATTGTTGGGGCTACTTCCTTTTTCCATTTCTGTGCTATTACGGTTTTAGCTATTGTAGTTATTTGATACAAAAATTCCATCTCTTTTCGTTTTAGTTTTCCAGATGTATGGGAGAATAATATTGTCTTTATATCAAGATTTATTCTTATATCCGTCAGTTCCTGATATATTTTTATTATCTTAACCCAAAATATTTTTATCTTCCAGCAACTGTACCAGATATGTTCTAGAGTACCCTTCTCATTCTTACATCTCCAACATAATTCAGAGTTCCGTTTATTTATTTTGTTCATAATCACTGAGCTTCTATACCATCTTAATAGAATTTTATAATTTTTTTCTTGATATTTAATAGCTAAGGATGTTTTATATATTCCTTCAAATACCTCTCCCCACTCTTTCTCTGTCAACTCCTGCCCTATTTCTTCCTCCCATTTTTTAATTCCTGCTATTTTTTTAATATCCCCACCAGGAAGTAATAGGTTATATATCTTAGCTAATTTCTTATTTGCTTTATCCTTATTCATTGCTATTTGTTCAAATATGGTTGGTGGTCTATTAATCATTATCTTTATTGGGTCAATAAATGCCCTCAGCTGTAAGTACTGAAACCATTTGTTTTTATACTCTTGCCCCAATTCCTGAAACGTTGGAATATTTCCATCATTTAGGATTTGTATTATCCGCTCATGTTCCTCTATATTCCATTTCAAAAATGTATTGTCCTTTATAGCTGGCCTAAATTCGGGATTACCAAATAAAGGGGTCATAGGGCCTATTAAAGATGATAGTTGTTTTTTCTTTATCATATCGTCCCAGATTTTTAAAGTTGTTTTTACAAAGATAGGCATTTCCTTCCTCTCTGGTCTTGACTTAGGTTTTATCCATGGCTGGTGTTTTATTTTAGCCCCTAATATGTCTTCCTCCAATTTTATCCATTGCTTGTCTTTTTCATTATGCTGCCAATCGATTATTCTCATTAAAGAGGCAGCTTGTGAATATTTTAAAAAGTCAGGCAATGCTAATCCACCATTATTTTTCGTTCTAATTAATACCTCCCTACCTACTCTAGGGGTCTTATGTGCCCATACAAAGCCTTCTACCATTTCTTTCAGATCTTTCATAATTTTTTTTGATGGTATAATGGGTACCGTTTGAAAGATATACAGCATTATTGGCAAAATCTCCATCTTTACAATGTTTATTCTCCCAAACCATGAATGGGTTATTTTATCATATTTGCCTAGAAGTTTCTTTACCTTCTGAACTGCCAAGTTGTAATTCACATCTTGCAAAAGTTTTAAATCTCTTGGAATATATACTCCCAAGTATTTTATCGCATCTTGCTTCCATTTAAACGGAAAATTCTTTTGTACAATAGTTTGATCTTTCTCTTCTAATGTAATATTCATTAATTCAGATTTGTCATAATTTACTTTGAAATTACTAATTTCACCAAATCTCTCAAGTTCTTTTATTAAATTTGGTATAGTAATTATAGGGTTGGTTATATATAATAGAAGATCATCTGCATAAGCAGCCATCTTATATTCTTTGCCTTTAACCTTTATCCCCGTAATATCTTTGTTTATTCTTATAGCCTCCATAAGATGTTCCATCATCATAATATATAAAAGTGGTGATAAAGGACACCCTTGTCGGGTTCCATTTGATATATTTATATACTTTGATAATATCCCATTTGCTCTCACTTTAGCCCTTGAGTTCTTATATAGGGCCATGATCCTTCCTAACATCTTGGGTCCCATCGCTGTTTGCTTCAATACTTCCTCTAAGAACTGCCATCCCACCCTATCGAATGCTTTTTCAGCGTCTATAGCCAGTAGGCAGGTAGGGATGGCAGTTCTCTGAGTGTATTCAATAAGCGTGCATGTTTTAATGATGTTATCTCTTGTCTCCCTCCCTTCCATAAACCCCGTTTGTTCCAAGCTTATATTATTTGAGATAATGGTCGTTATTCTTTTGGATAATATTTTTGAGAATATTCTTATATCTAAGTTAGTCAACGATATAGGTCTATAATTTTTACATAGTGATTGATCTTTTTCCGGTTTTAATATTAACACTATATGAGCTTCTGTACCTTGTATCGCAAATGGCTGATCTAAAGATATAGAGTTAAATGTTTCCTTAAGTATGGGTATTATTTGATCCTTGAATGACTTATAGAATCTAGCTGTATACCCATCTGGGCCTGGACTTTTTCCCAGAACAAGTTCTTTAATAGTCTGTTCAATTTCCTCTGTTGTAATTTCTCCCTCCAACCCCTCCATCTTTTCTTTTAAACAGTTAAATATAGCCATTTCCTTTACATATTTTTGTATATTCTCCCTTTTATCTTCTCCTTCCTGATGTTCCTGACCATCTTTTATATTGTATAATTTAGAATAATATGTATGGAAGGTTTCAGATATTTCCTCTGGGTCATATGTAAGTTCCCCATTTGGTTTTACAATTTTCTCTATATAACTTGGGGGTTGTTGCTTTTTTAGTGTTCTGGCTAATATTTTCCCAGGTTTATTACCAAATTTGTACCACTGCGTTCTATCCTTATCTCTTATTCGAAGGGAATCTTCATCAAGCACTGATTGTAATTCCAATTGTTTTTCCTTTAGTCTAGCTCCATCACACGGTTTCCTACTTACTTTATGCAGTTCTTCTAATTCTTTGATCTCACTTTCCAATTGACATATTTTTTGTGTTTTTTCTTTTTTTATTCTTGCTCCGTGCTTGATGAATATTCCCCTCATAACACATTTTAATGTTTCCCATTGCGTTGGAGGTGAGGTTTCATCCCTTTCATGAATTATCAAAAATTCTTTTATAACTTGTAGTATTTCTGCCTCACATTTTCTATCTTTAATTAAATTATCATTCAATCTCCATGTCCCATTCCTTTTCTTCGTTTCAATCACTGAAATTTCCATATATATTGGGGCATGGTCTGACCAAAGGAATCCTCCTATTTCTGTTACTGGTTTCATCATTAAACCCTCTTTATTTATAAAGAAATAATCCAATCTATGATATGAGTTATGTATATTTGAATAGTATGTGTAGTTTTTTTCGTTTTGATGTTGAGCCCTCCATATATCTATTAATTGATATTTTTTCAATGTATTCTTAAATTCCTTTATTCTATTGTTATTGTTATTTTTTTTTTTTTGTAATTGAGTATTTGTAGTGTCTTTCTTTACATCCATTACAAAATTTATATCACCACCCACTATTACCACTCCTTCCGCCTTCTTCATTGCGTCCGATAGGGCTTTCGTACCATTCTCTATTTGTCCATAATTAGGAAGATACAAATTAACTATAGTGAATTTCTTTCCATATAACATAAACTTTATTATTAAAGATCTCCCGTCTTTGCCTTCGTATTTTTGTAGTATTTGGACCGGCAAGTCCCTATGGAACGCAATTGATACCCCTTTTGATTTGGAATATGGAAATGTGTCATGTAACCATGTACTATAATTTCTATTGTTGATTTTAGGTATATGATCTGAGCGGAAATGTGTTTCCTGAAATAGCACAATGTCTATTTTCTGCTTATGTAGGAAATTTAGAATTTGATTTCTTTTAGCAGGGGAATTAATACCTCTTACATTAAAAGAACAAAGCTTGACACTACCCATAAAAAAAAAAAAAAAAAAAAAAAAAAAAAAAAATAAAATAAAATAAATAAATAAATAAATAAATTTCCAACAAACAATAATCTCACTTAGAATTACCTCTGTCTATTTCGACACAGATATTAGATATTACAAACCCCCTATCTCTCATTCATTCCTTAACTTACGTTCCCCACCCACCCTATCCCTATCTCATATACACATCCACTTATCTTCCCCACTTCAATTCCCACCCCCTATGACACCTCTTAACCCCTATATATTGACTCTATTAGTCTATCTCACCAAAGGTGAGGTCCCTATTGAGGGGGTATTTAAGACTACTGATCCAGATATACTACCATTTGGTCTATGCAAGCTACTTATAATCTCTTCCCTTTCTTTCCTCACCCCACTTCTCCACCGATCCTCTGTTTATTTTCTTTCTTGGCTGTCCCTAGTTCTTAATACTTCTATCATTACTGAAAAAATATCAGGGATCATAGGGAAGAAGAGAAAAGAAAGAGGAGAGAGGAGGAAAAAAAAAAAAAAAAAAAAAAAAAAAAAAAAGCGGGGGAGGAGGGGAAAAAGGAAGAGGGGGGGGAGTCCCCCTTGAATTTATATATATTTTTTTTTTTTATATATAAAAATTAGTGCAAAAAAAAAAAAGGAACAGAAAATAGAAAGTGATTATAAATTAATATACAGTTACCCTATCTATACCCTCTTAATACTCTTACACATATATATGTATACATACACATACATACATATATACATACATATACATATGCATATATACACACATCTACATACACACATCTATTTCTTTCCATTTCTTTTTCTTTTCTTTCCCTTCCCCTCATCTCAAAATCATCCCCATTGTGTATATATTGAAAGTGCACAAAATACTGTTATTATTTATAAATACGTCATACTTCACATCCTATTATTCTATTTATATTATTAAATTACTATAAATTACCATCATTTCTATTTTGTGATATTATTCCTCCTGTGCTTCTTTTAGTGCCATACCCATTATCATCCATTTTTTTTTTTTTTTTTTTCCCCCCCTTATCTCAAAATCATCCCCATTGTGTATATGTTTAAAGTGCACATAGTGCTATTATTACTTATACATGCATCATACAACACATCCTATTGTTCCAGTTATATTGTTAAGCTACTATAAGTTACCATCAATTCTATTTTAAGATATTATTCATCCTGTGTTTCTTTTAATATCATAACCATTACCATCCACCTTACCTCCCCCTCCCACCACTCCCCCTCCCCCTCTCATTCCCCTTCGCCCTCCATCTCAGCCTCCCCTTATCTCCTCCTCCCCAGATCCCTGGGCCAGTCCGGTATCTCTATTTCCGAGAGGTGCAGGGTCTTCTGAAAGTCATTCAAATCACTCAGGTCCCTAAAAATGACAGTCTGACCTCCATGCTGAACCTGTAATTGAAAAGGAAACCTCCATCTATATTGCATATTCTTTTTTCTTAATTGTTCCAGGAGGGGCTTTAAAGCTCTTCTTTTATCTAGCGTTAGTTTAGACAAATCCTGAAAGAAGAGCAGATTTGTTCCTTCATATGTTATATGACTATTTTTCCGCAATGCCGCCATAATTCTCTCCTTCGTTTGAACATAATGGAGTTTGCATATTACATCCCTGGGTTTATTTTCATCTGATCCTCTTGGACCCATAATTCTGTGTACCCTATCAATTATCATATCAGTTTTTGATAGATCTTGTATTATATCCATAAAAATTTTTTGAACTACTTCCAAGAGTTTTTCTGAGGGCACACTTTCCTTTAGCCCTCTTATTCTTATGTTACATCTTCTACTCCTATTTTCTTGCTCGTCCATAATGTTAACCAGATGTTTTAAATCTGTTTCCTGTTCTTGCATTTTTTTCTTTACTTGAACCAGATCCTTTTCCAGACTTTCCGTCTTTATATTCACATTTTCTAATTTTTCTTTTGTCTCTAGAGTAATTGCCTTTATCTCTTGAATCTCTGTTTTGTACACATTCTCCAATCTTTGGATATAGTGATCCATATCTGTCCTTGTGGGTAAAGAGGTTATATATGATTTAATATCCCACCGTTCCTTCTCCATCTCCTTTTTTTCTTCCACTTCTATATCCAAAATATCTATTGGGGAGCTATTTCTTGGCTGTGTTATCATTTCTTCTCCTGACATTCCTGAAACCCCTGAGACCAAAGATGATTCTACAGAGTTCATTACCTCCTGGGATGACTGTGTTGTATGTATAATCTGCGATGTTTGAGGTTGCAATTGCTGGAAAAATTCTTTAATATCAGTAGTTTGAACTTGGGCCTCAGAGTTAGAATTTGTTTTGCTTTTACTGTCCTTTTTCTCCTTTTTATTCCCACCAGATCCAACTAATTTATTTCCCTTTTTAGGCGCCATATTTATAATTTTTCTTTTTTCTTTTATTATGTATATATATTTTTATTTTTATTTTGTTTGTTTATTTAATTATTTTCTTTCCCCTTTCCTTTATTTATTCTTTAATCGTAATCCTATGCAATATTTCTTAGCTTTTCAGATCCTCTCGTAAATATATAAGATTGAGCACAACCATTTTTTATTACACTATAGTCACTTTAAGAGAGATGTAATATATAACAGTCTTTTCAGTACTTTTTAATGCCCCTCTCTCTCCTTTCCTTCCATTCACTGATCATTCACTGATCACTTTTTTAGCATGTACATAAATTCCATGAGTCAGTGGAAAAAAAAAGGGGAAGGAGAAAAAAAAAAAAAAAGACAAGTCACTTCTTCACCTTTACTATTGCAGGAATTTTTCTTATGCTGGGCATCTGGGCATAGGTACAGATATAAACAGTTTTTAGTTTTAATTGTACTCACGAATCTTCTTTCTCTATTACTCCAATGCGCTTTATAGTTTAATTGTGAATTGTAGATTATATGCGTCTTCACTGGAATTCCTTTCAATCCTTTCAGTCCTTTGCCACAGTGAGCCTGTTCTCTATTCCATGCCTTATCATTCGTTCTCGTCCCTTTCCGGAGATTTCCGGAGCCTTCCGAGCGTATCTCAGAGAAATCCGAAGTGTCCCGAAGTGTCCCGAGGGGTCCTGATGGGATCCTGATGCGTTCTTCCCCCCTCGTCTCTCGTTATCTTCCGAACGCTTTCCGGAGCCTCCCGGGGGTTAACTAACCCTCTCGAGCGTTCTCGGAGTAAAACGAAGGGATCCGAATGGCCCCAATGCTCCTCACCTTCAGTCGCAAGACCGCCTGTCTTCTCTCCACTCACCGCCGCTGTCAGGAGCTGCCAGAGTTAACGTAGTAAGGTAGTGAGTTTCCCCCTATCGAGTCGGTCTCCTTAGACAGAGACGGGCCGATGCTTGGACTCACTCCACGCTTCCTCCTCCAGCTATCTCTCCATTACTTCAGCGTAGTCACCATACTCCACAGCGAGATACAGCACGGTCAGCCACCTCCTTCAACTCTTCCACGGTATGTAGATGAAAGTAAAGCATTAAGCATTAAACACGCTCCTGTTCAGCATAGTAAGCCTGCTCATCAATAGCAAAGCGGTGATAAAGCATATCCCAGCATATCTCAGCACTTCTCAGGTGTGTATCAGCATGCTTGCTTGCCGACCTCACGGAGCACACCTAATCAGCAGCTCCACCCCCCCTCCATCAGGTGTCTCGGAATATTCAGAAAGAGCTTTCTTTTGGTGGTATTTGATTACCTCCTGCCATTTTTATTTTTAGCGCTATAATAAAAAAGAGTGCCAATTTTGAAAAAAAAAAAAACAATATTTTTTACTTTTTGCTAGAATATCCCCCAAAAATATATAAAAAAAACCTATTTTGTTTTCCTCAGTTTAGGCCGATTATGTATTCTTCTACATATTTTTTGGAAAAAAAAAATCGCAATAAGCGTTTATTGATTTGTTTGCGCAAAAGTTATAGCGTCTATAAAATAGGGGATAGTGTTATGGCATTTTTATTATTTTTTTAATTTTTTTTATTAGTAATGTCGGCGATCTGCAATTTTTATTTTTATTGTGACTGCGACATTATGGCAGACACATCGGACACTTTTGACACTATTTTGGGACCATTGTCATTTATACAGCGATCAGTGCTATAAAAATGCATTGATTACTGTATAAGACCCCTTTCACACTGGGGCGTTTTTCAGGCGTTTTTCATGCGCTTTAGCGTTAAAAAATACGCCTGAAAGAAGCCGCAACTGCAATCCCAATGTAAAAGCCCGAGTGCTTTCACACCGAGATCCCTTTCATACTGGGGTGTTTTTCAGGCGCTTCAGCGTTAAAAAACACGCCTGAAAGAAGCTGCAACTGCAATCCCAATGTAAACGCCCGAGTGCTTTCACACCAAGGCGCTGCGCTGGAAGGGCGTCAAAAAAAAGTCCTGTAAGCAGCTTCTTTGCAGCGCTTTTGGAGCGGTGAATAAAGCGCCCCTTCCCATTGAAATCAATGGGAAGCGCCTGTAAAACGCCAGAAAAACGCCTGAAAAACGCTATTGGCAGCAGCGTTTTGTGGGCGCTTTTAACCCTTTATTTGGCCACTAGCAGGGGTTAAAAGCGCCCCAATAACGCTCGAAAAACGCTGGTAAAGCGCTGCTAGTTTAAGCGGCGCTTTACGAGCGTTTTTCGGGTGCTGACATTGTGAAAGGGTTCCTAAAGCACTTGGGCTTTCACATTGGGACTGCAGATGAGGCTTCTTTCAAGCGCTTTATAGTCGCTTTTTTTAACGCTAAAGCGCCTGAAAAACGCCCCAATGTGAAAGGGGTCTAAATGACACTGGCAGGGAAGGGGTTAAACACTAGGGGGTGATCAAGGGGTTAAGTGTGTCCTAAGGAGTGATTCTAACTGGGGGGGGTGGGATGGGCTTCCACTCACATGACAGAGATCACATGACAGTGATCAATGCTCCCTATGACAGGGAGCAGTGATCTCTGTCATGTCACAAGGCAGAATGGGGAAATGCCTTGTTTCCACGCTCTGTGGCTCCGTGACTCGATTGCTGAGAGACTGGCGGACATAGTCCACGTGACCCGCTGGCATGGTCATGCTGTCCGCGATAGTCTTAAGCCGGCCATAACATGAATTTAAATTTGGCCAGTTCAGCAGGGACCAGCCAGTTTTTTTGATCCATGTATAGACACTCTGGTTGTACAACCAGCTGGTTGGGTTTTTCCCAAACCATTAGTGCCACTGGCTATAGCCAGCAACCCTTATCATTGTGTTCTGCCAGCAGGGAATGTTCCCTGCTGACAGAACTCCATTGGCACTGCAGGAGGGATTCCCCCATCAACACTGACTGTGTTGATGAGTGGGGATCGAGCAATTTTCTTTCCTTCCACCCATGGTGCATAATCCAGGAGTTGACAAATTTGATTTGAATCTAGGAGCAAGCTAAGAAAGTTAGTCACAGTGAGGGGAAAACGTATTTGATCCCCTGCTGATTTTGTACATTTGCCCAGTGACAAAGAAATGATCAGCATATAATTTAAAGTTATTATTTGATTTGAATTTTAATGAGCGAAATAAGTATTTGACCACTTCGCAAAACATGACTTAGTACTTGGTGGCAAAACCCTTGTTGGCAGTCACAGAGGTCAGATGTTTCTTGTAGTTGGCCACCAGGTTTGCACACATCTCAGGAGGGATTTTGTCCTACTGCTCTTTGCAGAGCCTCTCCAAGTCTTTAAGGTTTTGAGGCCTATGTTTGGTAACTCGAACCTCCAGCTCCCTCCACATATTTTCTATGGGATTAAGGTCTGGAGATTGCCTAGGCCATTCCAGGACCTTTAATGTGCTTCTTCAGCCACTCCTTTGTTGCCTTGGCCATGTTTTTTTTTTCTCTCTTTTCCCTTTTTTAGCAGAAAAACACCCCAAAGCTTAATGTTTCCACCTCCCATTTTTGTCCTTGAGGATGGTGTTCTTGGGGTCATAGGCAGCTTTCCTCTTCCTCCAAACACAGAGACACATAACACTTTCACCCAGTTCTACTCTGAATCATTCACATGTTCAGTAGCAAACTTCAGCTGGGCCTGTGCTTGTGCTATCTTGAGCAGGGGGACCTTCCAGATGCTGCAGGATTTCAGTCCTTCCTGACCTAGTGTGTTACCAATTGTTTTCTTGGTGACTATGGTCCCAGCTGCCTTGAGATCATTGACAAAATTCTCCCGTAGTTCTGGGCTGTTCTCATGATCATTGAAACTCTGTGAGGTGAGATCTTGCTTGGAGCCCCCAGACCAAGTGATATTGACCGTTATTATGTGTTTCTTCCATTTGCAAATAATCGCACCAACTGTTGTCTCCCTCTCACCAAGCTGCATGACAATGGTCTTGTGTAGATCTACAATCTTGTCCCCGACATCCTTGGACAGCTCTTTGGTCTTGGCCATGGTGGAGAGATTGGGATCTAAATGATTGATTGCTTCTGTGGACAGGTGTCTTTTATACAGGTAACAAGCTGATGTTAAAGCGGTAGTAAACCCGCTGAAGTTTTTTTTTTTTTTTGACCTGCAAAGGAAAAGGCATAATGAGCTAGTATGCACCGCATACTAGCTCATTATAAAATACTTACCTTCGAACGAGGCCCCAACATCTGGCCCGATCTACACTGAGGGAGCTGACATGTTCCCTCTGCGTGTCTTCCGGGTATTGCGGCTTCGACGCTGTGAGTGGCCGGAGCCGCGATATCGTCACTCCCACGCATGCACGTGGGAGATTTCTTTCCGGCAGGGTTCGGCGTCTGCCAGACTTTCAGCCGAAAATCCTCTGTGCACATGCGCCGCTGCACTCAGCGGCGCATTGCGAGGGGAATGTTTAGGAGATATTTATTTTTTACCTACAGGTAAGCCTTATTATAGGCTTTCCTGTAGGTAAATGTTATAGAAAAATGACTATACAACCACTTTAAGAGCACTCCCTTTTAGAGAGTGCTCCTAATCTCAGCTTGTTACCTGTACAGAAGACACCTGGGAGCCAGAAATCTTGCTGATATGGGATCAAATACTTATTTCACTCATTAAAATGCAAATCAATTCTGGATATTTTTGTTGTTATTCTGTCTCTCACTGTTAAAATAAACCTATCATTAAAATTCTAGACCGATCAATTTTTTTTTCAGTGCGCAAACGTACAAAATCAGCAGGGGGATCAAATACTTTTTTCCCTCACTGTAGGAGCCAGTTTTTTTATTTATTTTTTTTTTTTTTTTTTTTGCGTAACGTGGGTTGCTAGTGCCCAGCCAAGGCAAGTAATTTGCACCCCCTAACCTACTTACAGTAGAGCGGCCAGCTAATAACCCCGATGTTATAAGCTGGCTGGTAAGAATGACAATAAAACCTGTTATGGGGGGAAACTCATAATTATGCTGACTTGCCCTCTACCAGTTTTTTCAATTTTTTTAATTGAAATTTTGTCTTAATTTACAGTAGATGTAATCTTAGTCCTGAAGTTGAAATGTATTTTTCAGCTTTTGATGACAATGTTCTAAAACATTTCCTGTTTTTTTTTTTTTTTTTTTTTTTTTTTTCAGATGTCCTCACCCGGTGACTTTGGCTGGCATGTTAGAGATGGGGGTGTCCTACCTGCCGGTGAATCAGAACTGGGAGAGATATATAGACGAGGCTCAGATCACATATGAGGAACTGCAGAAGGAGATGAAGAAATCTCTGATGAACTTGGCTAACGATGCCTGTCAGCTTCTATCAGATAATGCGTAGGTGACAAGAAAAACTTTGGTATTATGTGGCCTGTTATTAACCACTTCAGCCCCGGAAGATTTTACGCCCTTCCCAACCAGAGCACTTTTTTACAACTTTGGCACTGTGTTGCTTTAACTGACAATTGCGTGGTCCTTCGACGCTGTACCCAAACACAATTTGTGTCCTTTTTTTTGCCACAAATAGAGCTTTCTTTTGGTGGTATTTGATCACCTCCTGCAGTTTTTAATTTTTTGCGATATAAACAAAAAAAGCGAGAATTTTGAAAAAAAAAACAACAATATTTTTTACTTTTTGCTATAATAAATATCCCCAAATTAGAAAAAAAAAACATTTTTTTTCATCAGTTTAGGCCAATATGTATTCTTCTACATATTTTTGGTGAAAAAAAAAACGTAATAAGCATACCGTATTTATCGGCGTATAACTCGCACCCCAAGTTTAGGAGGGAATTTTAAGGAAAAAAAAACTTACATTTTAAATGCCCATCAATGCAGCCTTATCAGTGTCCATCTGAAGCCTTGTCAGTGTCATTTGCGGCCTTGTCCTGCAGCCTGTCCATCATTGCAGCCTTGTCCTGCAGCCTGTCCATCATTGCAGCCTTGTCCTGCAGCCTGTCCATCATTGCAGCCTTGTCCTGCAGCCTGTCCATCATTGCAGCCTTGTCCTTCAGCCTGTCCATCATTGCAGCCTTGTCCTGCAGCCTGTCCATCATTGCAGCCTTGTCCTGCAGCCTGTCCATCATTGCAGCCTTGTCCTGCAGCCTGTCCATCATTGCAGCCTTGTGCATCGTTGTCCCCTTGTCAGTGTTAATTGCAGATTGCCGAGAAGGGCCGAAGGTGGCTGAAAGCCGCCCAGAGGCTCAAAAATCGCTCAGAAATCGCGGAGGATCGGCGTATAACACGCACCCGTGATTTTCCCCTGATTTTAAGGGGAAAAAAGTGCGTGTTATACCCCGATAAATACAGTATATTGATTGGTTTGCGCAAAAGTTATAGCATCTACAAAATAGAGGATAGTTTTATGGCATTTTTATTTATTTATTTATTACTAGTAATGGTGGCGATCTGCGATTTATTTATTTTTGCAACGGACAGATCGGACACTTTTTTTGGGACCATTGACAATTATACAGTGATCGGTGCTATAAAAATACACCGATTACTGTGCAAATATCACTGGCAATTGTGCCCCATCGTTGGGACCAGTGGAAGGAATTGTGCCCATCATTGGTGTCAGTGGAAGGAACTGTGCCCCATCTTTACTGTCAATGGAGGGAATTGTGCCCTTTTGATGATGTCAGTTCGAAGAATAGCCCTATTGTTGGTGTCGGCAACATGAGTGATGGCCTATTGTTGGTGTCAGTGGATGTAGAAGTACCCCAGGGTCAGATAAAGGCAAGCAAAGGGCCACAATTTGGGGACCGCTGGTCTAGACCATTATTGATTTCTCTGCCGTCTTTTCCAGTTCCAAAATCCACATTTTCTCCTCAGTATGGCCATACCTTTTAACATGTGATCATGCTAGGGCAAGGCGATTTGGCTCTGACCAGTTATCTTTGCAAGAGTGCTTACAGCACATTTAAGTTTAAAAGGGACTAAAGTTTGGTTTTGTGTAAATCCTGAGAACTTCTAAGGGTTCGAGGAAAGTAAGTTGCAGTAAAAACCTTCTACAATTAAGATTGTCCTTTTACAGTTTATTCTCATGCCGAGATTCTGTAAAATATTTAGTGGCTGCTTCAGAAATTGAACTTTTGTAGGAATCCAGACAGACAAATCACCCGAAGCTCCAGTATGTTCATTAGAAGATCAGATTCTTTCAACATTCAAGTCTCCTGTACTGACCGCATACCTAGAACCCCACCCCAGACTAATGGGCTGGAATTCACAATGAGGATCTTCCAAATGATGGAAACTCAAGATCTTCCCCATGAACGGGATTCCTAAACCAGGAGCAACCTTCTCCTTCATACCAGACAAAGCTATATGACTTGTCTCATTTATTTACATTTACATTTTTACTTGGCTAGTGCTATCGCTATACGCCCCACTTTGACAGAATAGATGCAGCTACTGTCTGACTGTCCGACTCAATTGCTTCTACTGACCATTCACAGAGGGCTTTGTGTTTTGAGAATGGTTTCACATAATTCAAAACTCTATCGTGATCCGACAGGAGAAGAGAAGGGATTGGCAGAGTGGGTGCCAATGATTTTTCACTTGCAGTACCTAAAGGTCCAGTGTTAGAGCACTGAGTAAACTCAGTAAAAGTGTAAATTTTAAATAAAAGAGATATGCATGAGGTGGCATACACCTTGTTGGACTTAAAGCAGAAGTAAACCGCAGTGGTTTTAAAAAAAAAAAAACACCTGTAAGGCAAATGCAAATTTGTGCTTGTATGCATCGTATACTGGCACATTATGAAATGCTTACCTTGGAATGATTGGTTGGAGCCACGATGACGTCACTCTTGCAAATGCATGCGGGAACCCTCAGTTTCCGGCGTGAAGCTCTGAAGATTCAGCAAGGTATGCCGGACCTTCAGCGCGCATGCGCCGGTGATGTAACTGTCTGCATCCTGGGTAAATATCTCCTAAACGGTGCACCTTTAGGAGATATTAATTTTACCTACAGGTAACTTTTATTATAGGCTTACCTGTAGGTAAAAATCACCTAGCGGCCTTTACTACCGCTTTAAAGCTCAACTCCAGGAAAATGTAAAATGATCCCTTGCAGTGGGGCTGTGCCCACAAGTTGCATGGGTTAATGACTTGTTTTGCCTACGGGAAAAGAGAAACTATTTTACTTACCTCCACTATCCCAGGAGCTGGCACTCCATGCTCAACCAGTGGACTACTTCTCCACATCATGACTTCCAATGCAGGGCTATGGAGCTGTCCTATGTTCTGTCTTGATGATGTTAGGATTCTAGACCACTGGAGCGTGGGGGAGAAGAAGCTGTAGGGACCGGTCTAGCTGCCAGGAGGAGTGGAGGTTCGGTGTAAGTAAATCTTTTTTTTTTTTTTTTTGTTCCTCTGGACAAAAACGGTGCCTCACTGCAAGGGATAACTTTTTACCTGCCCAGTGTTGGTAAGCCAGCATATTTTAAATAGTGACTTAATTCCTGGAGTAATTCTCTTCTCCAAATGACCTTCCATTGACACTTGCTGGAATTCAAACAAGGATTTTGGTGTCATTACTAGAGGAGCTTTTATTGGTGTTTTTTTGCAAATGATATCAGTGTTCTGCAAATGACAACAGTTGGTGTATTTTTACTTTCTAATTTATTGGTTTGACAATGTTTTCATTAGCACTGCAGCTAATTCAAGGATTGTTAGTGTTAATCGCGGCGTGTAGGTGATGCTGCAAAGCAGAACTGTAGTGTGAGGCTAATTAAAGGAAATAGTGTTTTCATTGTTTTGCATATAAAAATGTTAGAAAAGTTCATATATATATATATATATATATATATATATATATATATATAATCTGACATGCATACATACAATAAATCCCTGGTTTGAGAGTAACTTGGTTTGAGAGCGTTTTGCTAGACAAGCAACATTTATTTATTTATTTTTTACTAAATTTTGACTTGATATACAAGCGATGTCTTCATATACAAGTAGTGTCATGTCACAACTGAGTATAAATGAGAACAGTGGCGCCTCTAAGTGTAGCAATATGGTTACATTTAATGAAGGTACAACATTTAGCAACTCACATGGTTGATGATTAAAACAGGCACATCTAAGTATGCAGCATAAATCTGTCCATATAGACCATCCTTCGCACCGCCATCGACGTCATCCCTTCCACGCTGCGCTTCAGGCCTCGCTTTCAAAATGCTCTACTGCAGGGTAGTCTTCCCAGTCATAATTACAGACTGACAACGGTGAGAGCCGGCGGTGCGGGGGATGGTCTATGTGGAAAGCTTTACTCCGGATGCCTGCATATTCACTGATGTGCCTCTTTTAATCATCAACCATGTGAGTTGCTAAATGTTGTACCTTCATTAAGTGTAACCATATTGCTACACTTAGAGGCGCCTCTCTTCTCTTTTATACTCTGGAGCTCCTGCAGGATTTTGCTTTCTAATCCCCTTGTGTAGACTGCCATGTGTGGATGGACATTTTATGGCTACACAACCTGGTCGCGTTGCTATGATCCTTTTTAAATGGACTATAAACTCGAATATATGGAATATACACACAATCGGAATTTCAGCCCGCAAAAGACAGATGAGTGTTTTTAGTCGGAAAATTTGACAGTGTGTATGCTCCATCGGTCTTTCGCTCTAAATTTTTCAGTCGGGAAAAGTTCCTATCGAAAATGCGATCGTCTGTGGCAATTCTGACGTGCAAAATTCCTACGCATGCTCGGAAACAATTTGACGCATGCTCAGAATTGAATTTCGTTTTCTCGGCTCGTCGTAGTGTTGTACGTCACCACGTTCTTGATGGTCATAATTTCAGCGAACTTTTGCGTGACCGTGCTTATGCAAGGCAAACTTGAGAGCAATCCCGTCGCAAAAGCCGTCATATCTTTCTCCAAAGAGAAATCCGGTCGTGTGTACGTGGCAAAAGACTTATGAATAAATGATTGTGAAACTAATCATCTGAGTTTCCTTTATTTCTTATGGGAAAATTCGATATACAAGTGCTTTGGATTACAAGCATGTTTCCGGAACACTTTATGCTCGAAATTCAAGATTTTACTGTATGTATATATATTAATTTGTAGTGGTATTTTAAAACCTTAATTTGATGCTCATTACAGTATAAAGGATAATTTTCCTGTTTTGCGATAATCATGCAATAATAACGTAGGTACTCAATGAAATGCACTACACTTTTTCTGTTGAACTGAACTGATGCTCTGCCAGGACAGGGCACAACAATAGGTTTGCTTTTGGTTAGCCTCCCCAGCAGTGCATACTTGCCTTTATTTGCTCCCCCACTGCTCCTTTCAGCCACCAAGAACAAAGCAAGGTTATCCAAGCTAAGAGTCTGTAGATTTGGACTCCCCTGTGACATAGTTACATAGTAGGTAAGGTTAAATAAAGACGATCGTCCATCCAGTTCAACCTGTGTTGGTGTATGTGTGTCAGTGTCATTAATGATTTCCCATATCCCTGTATGTTGTGTTCACTAAGATGCACATCCAAGAGTCTTTTAAAAAAAAAAACAATACTCCCCGCTGACACCACCGATTGTGGAAGAGCGTTCCACATCTTTATTGCCTTGACAGTGAAAAACCTCCTACGCAGTTTAAGGTTGAACCGCTTCTCCTCCAATCTCATTGTGTGGCCCCATGTCTTCTTATACTCCCTGAGACTGAATTGTTTTTTTCCTACCCTGGGATCGCCATTGAGATTTTGAGGTATTTGTATATCGCTATCATATCCCTCTTAAGCATCTGTTCAGAGAGAATACATTTAGTGCTTGTAGTCGTTCAATTGATGTCCTCCAGTCCAGTTAATTGTGTTGCCCTTCTTTGGACTCTCTCCAGCCCCAGCACATCCTTCCTGAAGACTGGTAAGTAGAACTGGACGGAGTACTCCAGATGAGGTCTAACCAGAGTTTTATAAAGTGGCAGGATTATAGTTTTATCACTGGAGTATATCCCCTTTTTTATGTATGCTACAATTCTGCCAGCTTTGCTAGCTGCAGCTTGGCATTGCATGCTATTGCTCATGACCCAGGTTGGCCCAGTGCTGTCACATGGAACGACTCGCATACTTCTACATGTCCCAAACTACAGAGAGGGGAATTTGTATAAAGGAAGGGGAATTTATATAAAACTGGAGCAGCCAGAATATCGAGCATGTCAGCTAATCCGATTAAAACTTAAAGTATAATTAAAGGTTTTTTTTTCATTTTGGACATAGTGGAAATGGATTGGAACACCTGTCCCGTTTTTATTGTTACCTCTGCCCCTGTTAGGAAGATTCTACCTCTCTGTTTGTCCCATTTGCCGTTATCACCAAATGTGAAAGGAATAATAAAATCCCAAATTTTGGGTTGTCCCCAGAACAGTTATAGAGGGGAAATCTTCCAAGGAGGACACTAATTGTGGTGACCATGGGGGCCCTAATGAATTACCTTAATTTGCAATGATTTCCTCTCATGTCCTGTTTTTGGTTATGGGACAGGAAGTGAAGGTATATCTCCCCCCGTTGGGACACAGTTGGCAAAAAAAAAAAAATGATTGGGGTTTTAACCCTCCCTTACGCTATCCAAAATGAAAAATTTCTGCCTATAGTTGTACTTTAACTGAGCAAACTGAAGATAAAAGCTGATTGATTTCCAAACACAACTGCTCAAGACTCTGGCTGCTCCAGGTCTGATAAATCCCCCCCCCCCCCCAGAGTATTTTCTCTGGCTCCTGATGTTGAACTAAAACAAACCTGTCTTACCTTCTGTGTTGTCAATGCCATGTATGTACTTGATATGTACATTTGTTTTCAGGTACAAAACCGACCCTTGGCTTTGGGATTTAGAATGGGATGTCCAAGAGTTCAAACAAAAGAAGATTAAAGTCAGCAAAAAGCAGAAAGAAGAAAAGTCATCCTCGGAGCATGCCGCAGTATCCACAAATCACTCCGATTCTCAGGAAGGTGAGACGGCAACTAAAGCACATCTGTATCCTCTTTACAAGCTAGCCCCATCTAGTTTGTGGTCTGTAGCTAAGATGGAAAATTCTCTTACAAAATACCAGCTATATAGTCCATTGGATGGTGTGATGTACAGTATCTCACAAAAGTGAGTACACCCATCCACTTTTTTGTAAATGTTTTATTCTATCTTTTCATGTGACAACACTGAAGAAGTGACACTTTGCTACAATGTAAAGTAGTGAGTGTACAGCTTGTATAACAGTGTAAATTTGCTGTCCCCTCAAAATAACTCAACACACAGCCATTAATGTCTAAACCTCTGGCAACAAAAGTGAGTACACCCCTAAGTGAATATGTACAAATTGGGCCTAAAGTGTCAATATTTTTGTGCGGCCACCATTATTTTCCAGCACTGCCTTAACCCTCCTGGGCATGGAGTTCACCAGAGCTTCACAGGTTGCCGCTGGAGTCCTCTTCCACTCCTCCATGATGACATCACAGAGCTGGTGGATGTTAGAGACCTTGCTTTCCTCCACCTTCCATTTGAGGATGCCCTACAGATGTTCAATAGGGTTTAGGTCTGGAGACATGCTTAGCCAGTCCATTACCTTTACCCTCAGCTTCTTTAGCAAGACAGTGGTCATCTTGGAGGTGTGTTTGGGGTCGTTATGTTGGAATACTGACCTGTGGTCCAGTCTCCGAAGGTAGAGGATCATGCTCTGCTTCAGTATGTCACAGTACATGTTTGCATTTATGATTCCCTCAATGAACTGTAGCTCCCCAGTGCCGGCAGCACTCATGCAGCCCCAGACCATGACACTCCCACCACCATGCTTGACTGCAGGCAAGACACACTTGTCTTTGTACTCCCCACCTGGTTGCCACCACACACACTTGACACCATCTGAACCAAATACGTTTATCTTGGTCTCATCGGACCACAGGACATGGTTCCAGTAATCCTTGTCCTTAGTCTGCTTGTCTTGAGCAAACTGTTTGCAGGCTTTCTTGTGCATCATATTTAGAAGAGGCTTCCTTCTGGGATGACAGCCATGCAGACCAATTTGATGTAGTGTGCGGTGTATGTTCTAAGCACTGACAGGCTGACCCCCCCCCCCCACCCCTTCAGCCTCTGCAGCAATGCTGGCAGCACTCATACGTCTATTTTCCAAAGACAACCTCTGGATATGATGCTAAATACATGCATCCAACTTCTTTGGTGGACCATAGCGGGGCCTGTTCTGAGTGGAACCTGTCCTGTTAAACCGCTGTATGGTCTTGACCACCGTGCTGCAACTCATTTTCAGGTTCTTGACAATCTTCTTATAGCCTAGGCCATCTTTACATAGTGCAACAATTATTTTTTTCAGATACTCAGAGAGTTCTTTGCCATGAGGTGACATGTTGAACTTCCAGTGACCAACATGAGAGAGTGAGAGCGATAACACCAAATTTAACACACCTGCTCCCCATTCACACCTGAGACCTTGTATAACTGACAAGTCACATGACACAACGGGGGGGGGGGGGGGATTGGCTAATTGGACCCAGTTGGGACATTTTCACTTAGGGGTGTACTCACTTTTGTTGCCAGCAGTTTAGACATTAATGGCTGTGTGTTGAGCTTTTTTGAGGGGACAGCAAAGTTACACTATTATACAAGCTGTACACTCACTACTTTACATTGTAGTAAAGTGTCATTTCTTCAGCGTTGTCACACATGAAAAGTGTGAAGGGTGTACTCCCTTTTGTGAGATACTGTATCTGGTTCTTTTGTATATATATTTTTCCCCAATCGTCTTTCAGGACAGCCACCTTTGAGAGACACTGGCTCCTCCCCTCTTAGGAAACACCGCCTTCATTTTCATGATTTAAGCCTCCTCCTCCCTTCGTTCCTCAGTTATGGTGTTTCCTCCGGTGGGGAGACACCGCTAAGGAACCTTAGCTGAATCAGTTGGAGAGACTGAAGCTATCCGAGCGGAGCTCTGGCCCCACTCGCAGTCCGATCGTCTATCGGTCTACTTTCGGCAGTCCGGCCAGCTGGTAAGCTGAATTTTCGTACTGACCATACACTCTAAACTTCGCTTGGGGAAAGCAGGAAGTTTTTAGAGGCTCATCCCTTCGTTCGCCCAGGAGGGTGCTTCAACGGGATAGGCAGTCCGGTCAGCTGGGGAGCTGAATTTTTGGACTGTCCATACACTCTAAACTTCGCTTGGGGAAAGCAGGAAGTCTTTAGAGGTTCATCCCTTCGTTCGCCCGCAGGAGGGTGCTTCAACGGGATAGGCAGTCCGGTCGGCTGGGGAGCTGAACTCTGTACTGACCTTTTTTACACGCACTCTAATCTTCGCTTGGGGAAAGCAGGAAGTTTTAGGGAGGTCCATCCATTCGTTTTCGCCCAGTGGGGCGCTGCAACAGGACGTCCTAGGTCCCCCTGTGTTTGCAGTCGGCTTGGAGCTGGAGGCCGGACCAGATGACGGGCGACGTCAGTTCTGGTGGGGGCGGACGTCTTCGTTGAACCCGCGTTTTCCGGTTCCGGACGCGGACCGAAGGAGGTCCAAGCGTTCGGCTGGTGCAGCCTCTCTTCTAAGTTGCACAGGTAGCTTTGGAGGCACGTTCGTACCACTCTTCCTCAACAGGAGAATGTCCGAAGCAGTGGCTTCAGGAGCTCCAGGAGTAATGGCACCAGCCACTCAAAGGTAAAAGCCCTGGCGAGGGGTTCCCTTACCTTACAACCAGTAGCTCCACTGGTGTTTTTTCCCCCTAGGTGGTCGGGGGGGGAAGGGCAGTGCGTCTGGGATCCAGATGGAGATTGATCCTAGGGGAGGGCACTCCCGGTGGTCCTCTTAAGTAGTGCTGGTGTTTCTTTTTTTAGGATTTTATGCTGCTCTTTTATCTCTATGTCTCAGAAGCCTACGGCCACATCACCCTGAATGCGCTCGATCTCATCTGATCTCGGATGCTAAGCAGGGTCGGGCCTGGTTAGTACCTGGATGGGAGACCGCCTGGGAATACCAGGTGCCGTAGGGGACATGAGCAAATCTCCCCTTGGTTCTAGGAGGGAGCGTCCTTCATATAGAGCCTCTTTGGGGGAATCCCTGGTTCAGGGCACTTGGTAAAGAGTGTATTGAAGCCCCCGGATAGCTCAGTCAGACCTTTAACCTAAGGGTTCAGGGTTCAGGTCCCTGTTTGAGCGCCATCAGGAAACAGGCAGCAGAACACGGTGCATATCTGGCGGCTTCTGTGAAAGTTCCAGTGGCCTCAGCTCCAGAGCACTCTTTCACCAGCACAGCAGAGTGTTCCACCTAACCCGATGGATGTTCCTCCTGCAGGTTAAGGGAGAGTCTAGAGGGTTCCAGAGAGGAAGTTGAGGAAGAAGTTGACAGTGCCGTCTCAGACTCTCAAGGGAATCTGATGGTGAAGGCTTGGGTGGGGAACCCAAAAGAACCTCACGATGTAAACTTCCCCCTGGATGAAGTGGATAAGCTCTTGGGAGCTATTCATACCACTTTAGGCATACAAGAGAAAAAGAAGGCATTGTCACCCCACGATCAGATGTACTAGGGCCTGGGGGAAGCGGGTGTTCCCGGTTCATGACATCTTGATCGATGCCATCAGAAATGGCGGGGTCCCGAAAGGAAAACCTTTCTTTTCTGGTGCATTAAAACAAAGGTTTTTTCTTGGGCGGAAGAGGAAGCTCTTGTCTGGAATAGAATCTCCCAGGTTAGAGGCTACCTTTCTTCAGATGTCCAGGCATACTGACCTGTCCTCGGGGACATGGGAATACTTTCAGACCCTATGGTTTGAAATGATGGACTCACTTCTGAAGGATGCATGGGTTTTTTTCTCTTAAGAAAATATCTAAGCCTGCCATAGCGGCCACAGGGGTGGCTCATAATATGAAGTGTCGGCTTAGCCAGATTAATGCATGAAGCAATGACGGCAGAGGAGACTTTCTATCCTCCTTTCCCACGCTGCTTAAGGAGTTGGCATACGCTGCTTCGATTCAATCCAGGCGAATGTATGCAAGATCTTCGGCTCTGACCAACTCAGCCTGGAGGGCCTTAAGGCTGAAGACATGGAAGGGGGTCAAGGCGTCCAATGCAAAAGCTCTGTGTAATCCTTTTTTACTGGAGACCTGCTGTTTTTGGTCAGGTCTTGAAGCAGTGCGAGATCGCACGGCTGATAAGATAAAGGCCGTTTCCCTTAAGAGGAAATATATAAAAAGGGGCCTTCCTCCCCCAGTGGGAGATGATCACCTCCAATTAGTTTGTGATGAGGATCATCAGAAGAGGTTACCGTTTGGAGTTTTCAGAACTCCCCCCTGTTTGAGACTCCTTGTCACTGAGCTGCCAAAATGTGCCCTTCTTTCCTCTTCAGGAGTTAGAGGAACAGGAAGTGGTAATACAGGTCCCAGCAGGATAGATAGGAAGGGCTCCTATTCTCAAATTTTTGTGGTTCACAAGCCTTTGGAAAAAGTTCAGGCTCATCCTGAACCTGAAGCGTCTGTGTGTCTTAGTCACCTACAGACGGCTTTCGTTGGTTTTGGTCACTGGGTGAGGGCACCTCTTCCACCAAAACTGTTTCAGGGCATGGATAGTAAGGATGCATACCTGCATATTCCCATCGCAGAGAACCACCAGCGTTTCCTTAGGCTGGCAGTGATAACTTCTGTAGGGGTGCTACACCTTCAGTTCAAAACACTTCCCTTTTGGGCTATCCCTTTCCTCCTCGTATCTTCACCAAAGTGATGGTAGAAGTTCTGGCATTCCTGCGTCTCAGGGGAGTCTCGGTGATCGTGTGTCTTGACGATCTTCTCCTGTTTGTACCTTCTCTGGCGCAGTCGATTTGGGGTCCACAGGTAACAAAAGACCTGTTGGTGAGCCTGGGTTGGCCTCTGAACCTAGAGAAACCCAACTTAAATTCCTTACCAGGGGGTCACCTTCCTGGGGTAGGTGCTGGGCTCAACAGAACAAAAGGTCTTCCCTCCTTGGAGAAGATCCAGAAGATAGACAAAGCACTGTTGTTTCTCCAGGGCAACCGTCAAAAACTCAGGCAGGTGGAGTTTACTGACAGCCACGCTCCTAGCAGTTCAGTGGACGGGGTCATGTTACCGTCCTCTGCAAACTATTTATCTTGAAGGTTTGGGACCACAGTCAGGGGTCTTGGGACTTTTTGGTTTCGGTTTCAACTCAGGTAAAGAGGTCCCTTTGGGAAAGGGAGCACGTTTGTTACAAGACCTAGAATGGAGTTTGCCAGTATCCAGGGTGGTTACAACCGATACGAACGGCTTAGGTTGGGGTACACACCTAGACTCCTGTTTGGTACAGGGTACCTGGGAGAGGAAGGAATCTAAGAGATCCTCAAATTTGGAGGGAGTTGAGAACAGTAGATCTGGTTCTCAGGACCTTTCAGAGAGTTCTCTGGAGACTTCATGTAAGAGTCATGGAAACAATCCCTTGGCAGTGGCTTACATCGACAGGACGGGGACTCCTGGAGCGGATCCTTATGGGTCCTAGCGAAGGCCATCCTCAGATGGGCCGAATATTAAAATCCTGTCTTTCCAGTGATCTGTTTGAAAGGAGAGCAAATTCTGATATTAGATTTCCTCAGAGCAACCAGGTTCTCAAGCAGGAGGTTTTTCGAATGGATCACCCAGAGTTGGGGGATTCCTTGGATAGACCTCTTTTTTTCTCAAGGGAAAACGCAAAGGAAGCCATCTCCTGTTCCATGAACAGGGGAGAGGGGAGGTCGGGAGCAGACACACTAAAGCACAGAGTTAGGGTTTCTCTAAGTGCTATGCTTTCTCCCCTCCCGTTCTGATTCCTGCAGGGTCAGGGAAGTTTTCAGGTGGAGATTACTACCTGTTTTCTAATCACACCTCTTGGGCCCAGGAGGCCGTGGTTCTCCATTCTGAAGGGCCTGTCAGTGGAACCCCCCCCCGGGTTTTCCCGGTCTAAGAGTGTCTCCTTTCCCAGGGTCCAATCTGCGGTCCCCAGGTGGATTCTTGCAGCTTGGCTACTGAGAAGGAATTGCCGAAGGGCAAAGGGGTCTCAGACTGTTTAATAGCCACTCTTCTGAATTGCAGGTAAATAGAAACTCAGACCATTTTCTTGAAGGTATGGAGGCGGTTCAACAGCTGGTGCTCAGAGAACTCCTTCAATGTGCACAGCCTTGTAGCCGTTCTAGAGTTCCTGCAGTCAGGGGCAGATAAAGGTTTAGCCCCATAAACATTGAAGAGTCAGGTTTTCGCTTTTAGCGTATTCCTGGAAGGGCATTTAATATCAGACCTTGGTATAGTAAGGTTCTTAGAGCCTTAAGTAGGCAAAGACCAAGCCTTTGATCGTCCCCTCCCCAGTCGGGGTCGCTCATTAGTTTTACAGGTTCTCACAAAGAACCTTTTCAGCAATTGGAATCTGGCTTGTTATGGTTGATTACTCTCAAAACTGTTTTTTTGTGGCGATCACTACGGCAAGGAAAGTGAGTAAACTCGAAACCCTTTCTGTTAGGGCACTCCCTTTCCAGACCATTCAGTTTTTAAGACCATTCTGGCCTTTTTACCTAATGGTAGTCTCTAATCCTCAGAGAGTCCGAGAGATTATGCTGCCTATTTTTCGTTCAAAACCAGTGAGAGAACAGGAACACATCTTATTGGACGTTAGAAGATGTGTCCTTCATTATTTTGGTTGTACAAAGTCAGTTCAGGAAGTCTGATTTACTTTTTGTGTTACTTCCAAGGGCTAGGAAGGGTTCCAAAGCCTTTAGACGTACGCTAACCAGATGGTTAAGGTCAGCCATTGGGCAGATTTGCGTGGTTGGGGTATTAAAGCCTCCAGTTAGAATTAAAGCACACTCAGCCAGGACAGCGGCAACTCCGCAGACAAAGTGGGCTGGTGCGTCTCCTGAACAGATCTGTAGAGCCGCAACGTGGTTCAAGTTTTCTACGTTCGTGAAGCGCTATAGATTGGATCTTCTCTCAGCCAAAGACCAAGCCCTTTGGTCACAAGGTGCTGCAAGCAGTAGGTCCCACCCTAAGACAAGGTACTCGCTTATCCTCTCAAAGGTGGCTGTCCTGAAAGACGATTGGGGAAAAATGGAGTTACGTACCGGTAACATCCTTTTCCAGGAGTCTTTCAGGACAGCACCGGTTCCCACCCAGGTTTTTTGCAGATCATCGGGAACTCATCACATGAGACCGTCAGGTAAGACTAAAAGTTTATTTGTTTGACGTGTTCTTGTGTCTCCCCAGTTGGCCGGAGGTACTCTGGAAGAACTGAGGAACGAAGGGAGGAGGAGGCTTAAATCATGAAAATGAAGGCGGTGTTTCCTAAGAGGGGAGGAGCCAGTGTCTCTCAAAGGTGGCTGTCCTGAAAGACTCCTGGAAAATGATGTTACCGGTACGTAACTCCATTTTTTCTTACTCTTGACCCCCACCCCTTCCACTCAGTTTTTCTCAACATTTCCTATAGAGAAGATTATTATTATTATTATTATTATTATTATAAAAGATTTATATAGCGCCAACACTTTGCACAATGTTTTACAACATAAATGCAGGCAGTACAGTTAAAATACAATTCAACACCGGAGGAATTGAAGGGACCTGCTCATTAGAGCTCACAATCTAAAAGGGAGGGCCAAAATTTAATAACTGGGGGGGAGAGAAAATAAGAGTACCATTGTTAGGTGGAGACAGGATAGGCTTCTCTAAAGAAGATTTCAATTCATACTTAAATATTCTTTTTTTTTTTTTCTTGAATCAATTCATTTTTATTTGGGGGAATTTTTTTTTACATTTTATACCACCTTTACAAAAAAATTAAATGTATACAAAAAACCCCATAGTGCTACATGCAAGTATCAAAACTATCCCCTGAACTACCCACCCTTCCTTTTCCCCAACCTCAAGGCCTCAAAACAGAAGAGGTCTGGAACCCAGGTGTTGATGTGGAAGCTCTTTTCAGAGTACAATACCAATTCATGCAAAAACAAAATTACGTAATAGATCTGTGGTCTCCAAACCGCGGCCTCCGTGGGCCAGATGTAGCCCCTTGCTTGCTTTTGTCTGGCCCTTGGGGCATCATGCCGTCGACTGACTCCAATTGGGGCACCATTCCTCACGTAGACATCAATGATGGGGCTCCATTCCTCCCACAGACACCAGCAATGGGACACCATTCCTTTTACCGATACCAACAATAAGAAACTATTCCTTCCACTTAAACCAATGATGGGGCACTGTTTGCTCTCACCGACGCCATGACGTTTTCTAATCCCACTGGGGATCTGACCCTTCTTAAGCCTCAAGGACCATAAACTGGCCTTTGTTCAGAAAGTTTAGAGACCCCTGTAATAGACAATCATAGAATATGTTAAAGTACAGAATAAAGATACATATATGCAACCCTCTTGTCTGACATCTGATAATTCAATCAGCAAGAACTCAACATATGGGTGTAGATTGCCCAAACAGCACTGCACCTCCCACTACAGATTGATGCAATACAAGAAATATCACTCTACAGGTAGCATGTCTGAAAATTAGAGCTAGTGACCACAGTCACCAGAGACTAATGTATCAATAGAACAATTTAGGAATTATCTAAACTATCCTAAAAATCTATCCATCACTATTGACACAGGAGCAGAGCCTGGGGTACCCAACCAAGGTTCCCAAAGCTTCTCAAACTTTTTACTACATCCTCGTTTTGGTGTACACATAATTCTTTTCCAATATGATGTCATTAACTGCTTGGATCCAATCGGAATGTGAAGGGGGAATGGTGCCAATCATCAATGAGCTATGGGTTTCCTAGCCTGAAAAATGCAACAAAGTATTGGAATCTGTGTGATAGGTGGAACCAGCTCCTCATCCATGTAGACAAAACAACAAATCTAAAGTATAAACACAGAATTCAATGTATGGAGAATTGCTTCCCAGTATCTGTTATTTAGGACACCTCCACATCATGTGTATGAGGGAGCCCGGTGAGCCTCCACATCTGGGACAGTGATCATCTGGTTGCCTACCTAATGTAAACAATTTCTGTGGTGTATAGTAGGCTCCATCTAGTGGGTACAATTGTGATAATTTTTGAGAAGGCGACAGCCACTAAAGCCACTGATTCCAGAATATATTGCCAGGGCTCACCTGTAAGATCACCCAAGTCTTCCAACCAACGTTAAAAATTCTACAAACAATACCCCATAATGACAACGTGAATAAAGTTTGTTTGAAATCTTTGCAAATTTATTAAAAATGGAAAAAAAAAACGTACATAAATATTCAGTCTTTGCTCAATACTTTGTTGAAGCACCTTTGGCAGCAATTGCAGACTCAAGCCTTTTTGAGTATGATGCTACACGCTTGTCTCGCCTATTTTTGGGCAGTGTCTTCCATTCTTCTTTGCAGGATCTCTGAAGCTCTGTCAGGTTGGATGGGGAGCATTGGTGCACAGCTATTTTCAGATCTCTCTAGAGATGTTTAATTGGGTTCAAGTCTGGGCTCTGGCTAGGCCATTCAAGGACATTCACAGAGTTGTCCCGTAGCCACTCCTTTATTATCTTGGCTGTGTGCTTGGGGTCATTGTACTGTTGGAAGATGATTTTCACCCCAGTCTGAGGTCCAGAGCGATCTGGAGCAGGGTTTCAACAAGGATGTTTCCGTACAATTCTGCATTCATCCTTCCCTCGAACATGACGGTATAAATCCAAGGGGGATCGGAGATTCACTGTCCAAGGGCCTCGGCTATGGAATGCTCTACCAATAAACATCCGCCTGGAAGAAAATCACCTGGCTTTTAGGAAAAAACTCAAGACCTTCCTCTTTTAGCAGATGATCAAAGCTCGCCACAGCGCCTAGAGGCGATTCAGTTCGCATTGTGCGCTATATAAGTATTTCATTCATTCATTCATGACTAGTCTCCCAGTTTCTGCCACTGAAAAACATCCCCACAGCATGATGCTGCCAAGACCATACTTCACTGTAGGGATGGTATTGGCCTAGTGATGAGCGTTGCCTGGTTTCCTCCAGACATGACGCTTGCCAATCAGATCAAAGAATTCAATCTTTGTTTCATCAGACCAGAGAATTTTGTTTCTCATGGTCTGAGAGTCCTTAAGGTGCCTTTTGGGAAACTCCAGGTGGGCTGTCATGTGCCTTTTACTGAGGAGTGGCTTCCATCTTGCTACTCTACTATACAGGCCTGATTGGTGGAGTGCTGCAGAGATGGTTCTTCTGGAAGGTTCTCCTTCCCAGGTTCTTGGTCACCTCCCTGGCTAAGGTCCTTCTCCCCTGATCCTTCAGTTTGGCCAGGTGGCCCGCTCTAGGAAGAGTCCTGGTGGTTCCAAACTTCTTCCATTTGTTCTCACTGGGACCTGCAGGAATGTTTCTGCACCCTTCCCCCAGATCTGTGCCTCAATACAATCCTGTTTTGGAGATTTACAGACAATTCCTTGGACTTCATGGCTTGGTTTGTGCTCTGACATGCACTGTTAACTATGGGACCCTTTTATAGACAGGTGTGTGCCTTTCCAAATCATGTCCAATCAACTGAATTTACCACAGGTGGACTTCAACCAAGTTGTAGAAACATCTCAAGGATGATCAGTGCAAACAGGATGCACCTGAGCTCAATTTTTATGGCAAGGGCTGTGAATACTTATGTACATGTGATTATTTTTATTTTTTTTATTTTTAATAAATTTGCAAAGATTTCAACAAACTTCTTTCACATTGTCATTATGGGGTATTGTTTGTAGAATCTTGAGGAAAATAATAAATTCAATCAATTTTGTAATAAGACTGTAACATAAAAAAAATGTGGAAAAAGTGAAGCGCTGTGAATACTTTCCGGATGCACTGTAATTTGCCATCCAAAGCTGCCAAATGTAGACTGTTATAAAGATCCAAAATACGTAGTAGATGTCGCAAAAGCTTGTGGAACCCAGCTTACCTTGGAGAGCACTAGAAACTCCTTGTTCAGCTCCCGCGACCCCTCTTATGTGTAAGTTACCCTATGTCTATTAGGAGCACAGGGTGACCGAGAACCCCAGTCTGATGCGCACTAGTCAGACTTAATGTACAACCACACTGGAATATTCAAACTTCTTATCAGTAGACTGTCCGTTCAACAGCTCTCCCCGCTGATAGAATTTACCCCCTCCCTCCTCACAGCTAATCCACATACACATATACATCCCATAATACTTTTCTCCCAAGGCAGACACAATAGAACAGTGGGATACAGCCAGCGAGTCTGATTAGTGCAAATCATACTGGGGTTCTCGGTACACCATTTTCCCCTAATAGACACAGGGTAACTTACACATAGGAGGGGCGGGGGTGCTGGACAAGGAGATTCCAGTGCTCTCCAAGGTGAGCTGGGTTCCACAAGCCCCCTGCCCAAAGTGACTCCCATCACACCCTACTCCACTGCAGAGGTACTTCCTTAAACTGGGCATTTAGAGCAATTTGCAAGTACTGGTATAAAGGTTGGTTTGGAAGAGAATAGATATCTTTCAGCTCTTGGAAGGATTTTAGTGTTGTAGCAGAGTACAGTTGAGCTAGATGCTCAATACCACACCTCTTCCAGTCATTAAAGGTACCTAACCTAATTTTTTTGTTTTGGGAATTGTGCCTCTAGATCCTGGTCCTCCTAGTGAAGAGGAAGAATTGCATCCTCCTCCTGGTAAACTTTACTTGGAGAGGCTCATAGAGAAGACTTTGCCATCTTTACCAAAACGACGCCAACACATGCCGGGGCATCCAGGGTAAGAGGAATATAAAGACATGCTGGTTATGTAAAGTTGTCTGTAAATGGGAACTGTTCTAAAGAGTTCTGTTTGTTCATGTAGCTGGTATCGTAAGCTTTGTCCTAAACTGGAAGATCCTGACTGGCTGCCTGGTCCAAGCCTTATCAGCATTCAGATGCGATTAACTCCTAAACTAATGCGTTTGACTTGGGACGGCTTCCCTCTGCATTTCTCGGACAAGCATGGTTGGGGATATCTTGTTCCAGGGCGGAAGGACAATCTGTTGGCCAACCAAGAAGAGGATGATAATTCTGCTGGTGCTGCTTTTTGCCCATACAAAGCAATTGAAGATTTATACACAGAATACAAGAATAAAGCTAAAGCGCATGCCGACAGTCAGGATTCCTCTGTTAATGAAGGATTCTTGCTAACAGAAGAGAGCAGCATCTGGCAAAAGGTGACGTAATAGGTTAAAGCATTTGTTCTATGGCTTGGTCATCTGAGTTAACCACTTCAGCCCCGGAAGGTTTTACCCCCTTCATGACCAGGCCATTTTTTGCAATATGGCACTATTTTAACTGACAATTGCGTGGTCGTGTGATGCTGAATCCAAATAAAATGTATATTTTTTTTCCCCCCACAAATTTTTGGTGATATTTGATTTCCTGTGCGTTTTTTATTTTTTTTATTTTTTTTGCGCTATAAGCAAAAAAAAGACAGACATTTAAAAATTTTATATATATATATATATATATATATATATAATTTTTTTTTTACTTTCTGCTATAAATCATATCCAATAAACAAATGTAAAAAATCAAATGTATTCATCAATTTATGCCAATATGTATTTTGCTACATATTTTTGGTAAAATAATCCCAAAAAGCGCGTATTGATTGGTTTGCCCAAAAGTTATCGTGTCTACAAACTATGGGATATTTTTATTGTTTGTTCTTGTTTTTTTACTAGTAATAGCGGCGATCAGCGACTTATAGTGGGACTGCGACATTCCGGCGGACAAATTGGACACTAAGTGGCACTTTTTTGGGGACCAGTGACACCAATACAGTGATCAATGCTAAAAAATATGCACTGTCACTGTACGAATGACACTGGCAGGGAAGGAGTTAACAGAGGCAATCAAAGGGTTAAATGTGTTCCTAGAGAGTGCTTTCTAACTGTGTGGGAGGTGCTTGTACTGTAAGAAGACAGAGATCCGGGTTTCTGCTTGGCAGAAACACAAGATCTCTGTCTTCTGCTGTCACAGAACCGTGATCTGCCTTGTTCTGTCACAGAACAGACAGACCGCCATTCTGTCTGCCTCAGGAATTATCGATGGGTCCCAGCGGACATCACATTTACCTGACCCGCTGAGTGTCTCCCGCTGTGTCCAATCACAGCAGGAGTGGGACACCGGTGGCACACGTGCACGCCCCAAGCCCAGAAGAAAAAATCGCGAGCAGGTACGTGATTTTTCTCTTAGGGGCCGCTTTACCGCAGTTTATGTACGTGGGGTGGTCCTTAAGCGTTTAAACATGAATTCCAGGTATGGTATGTATTTACTTACTTACATTGGTCCAGCTTGGACTAATGTAACTATGTATATACTATACCTGGCCCATGTCCCTGGAAGCTGGAAATAGGCACCGCTACTCCAGTATTCTCCACTTGCTTCCAGGTCTCGTGTTGGATGGTTGGCCGGCAACATTCTGAATACGGGAGGTTGGCTGCTCAGCACAGGTGCCATTCAGAGAATGCTTAGCATTTTGTGAATGAATGGCAAGCGTTTTCTGATTGAACGAGGTGATGAATGTAATGTGCAAATCGTATTTTTTCCTTTTTAAAACTAAAATCAGAAAAAAGGAAAAATAGTGGCGCTTAACTCTAACTCCAAGAAACGTGACAACAATTAAATGGTATGAACAACATGTATGAGAACAACAATTTGTATCTCCCTGTGATAAGTGAACCAAATAAATGTGTCACAGAACAAACAAAATTATGATAAAGTTCATGAAAGTGTCCAAAAGTATCCTTTGAAGTAATGTCTCTCCTTATTCCATCCACCACACCAAAGTGATCAGAGATTCCACTCCCCTAAGGAATGCACTCACCGGCTCCCAATGCCGGCACTTTCGTATCAGGCTTAAGCGCCTATCAGCCAAACAGAAAGTAGTGAAGCGTTGCTCCAATCATCCATTGTGCAAATTCAAATATTCCACATGTAAAATAATAAAGGTGCTCCAATAGTGTAAAACCGTATGAATCAATTTATTAAAACACAAAAACACTTCAACCTTTACACTCACTTCTTCATGGGGTTCAGTGTATGACGAAAGGTTGGGGGCGTGGCTGTGTGGCAATCATCACCAGTAATGTGCAGTGTTTGGAGCTGAACAGGGAAGTGGCGATTGGCATCTGTGTCTGGGCACCGAGGAGAGGGTGAGAACAACGCTTACAAGCTCGCACACCTCGGGTCCGCCGTGGCCACAGTCCAAAGTTTGTGTTGTTCAGGAGTGAGGCCTGCTGTGACTTTGATATCTATTTGCTGGCTTTTGAACTGTGAAATGTGAGTGTAAAGGTTGAAGTGTTTTTGTGTTTTAATAAATTGATTCATACGGTTTTACACTATTGGAGCACCTTTATTCTTTTACATGTGGAATATTTGAATTTGCACAATGGATGATTGGAGCAACGGTTCAACTACTTGCTGTTTGGCTGATAAGCGCTTAAGCCTGATACGAAAGTGCAGGCATTGGGAGTCGGTGAGTGCATTTCTTAACCGCTTAAGGACCGCCTCCTGCACATATACGTTGGCAGAATGGCACGGCTGGGCACAAGCACGTACCTGTATGTTGCTCTTTAAGTGCCCAGCCATGTGTCGCGAGCGCCCCACCGGCAGCACGCTCCCGACCCCGTCCTGAGCTCCGTGACTGTGGCCGCGGGGCCAGTGGATCCGATCGCTGCTGGTGTCCCGCGATCGGATCACAGAGCTAAAGAACGAGGAGAGGTCTGTGTAAACAAACCTCTCCTCGTGCTTCCTACTGAGCCTGTCACTGATCAGACTGAGCAGTCACAAGAAAAATCGCTGATCGCCGCCATTACTAGTAAAAAAAAAAATTATATATATAAATAAAAATGCTATAAAACTATCCCCTATTTTGTAAACGCTATAACTTTTGCGCAAATCAATCCCTAATTGCGATTTTTATTTATTTTTAACAAAAATATGTAGAAGAATATGTATCAGCCTAAACTGAGGGAAAAAATGTTTTTTTTATATATTTTTTGGGGATAGTTATTATAGCAAAAAGTAAAAAATATTGCATTTTTTTTTCAAAATTGTCGCTCTATTTTTGTTTTATAGCGCAAAAAATAAAAACCATAGAGGTGATCAAAAGAAAGCTCTATTTGTGGGAAAAAAGGATGCCAATTTTTTTTGGGAGCCACGTCGCATGGCCGTGCAATTGTCAGTTAAAGCAACGCGGTGTCGAATCTCAAAAAGGGGAAGGGTCCTTTGGCTGCAAATTGGTCCGGGGCTTAAGTGGTTAAGGGAGTGGAATCACTGATCACTTTGGTGTGGTGGATGGAGTAAGAAGAGACATTACTTCAAAGGATACTTTTGGACACTTTCATGAACTTTTATCTTAATTTTGTTTGTTCTGTGACACATTTATTTGGTTCACTTATCACCGGGTGATACAATCATTGTTCTCACACATGTTGTTCATACCATTTAATTGTTGTCACGTTTCTTGGAGTTAGTTATAATTTGTAGTTAAGCGCCACTATTTTTCCTTTTTTCTGATTTTAGTTTTAAAAGGTAAAATACGATTTGCACTTTACATTTTTTTCAAGTGGCCACTCTAGTTGAGGGAGCAGGCTTTGTCTAGGCGCAGCGGTGGGTATTTAGGTATAGGGTGGAAATTTTTGGAATAGCTGCAGTTTTTGTGATGAATGTAATGTCACTGCCCCATCTCTCCACCTTGTCCAATCAGAAAATACTTTTCATTTATTCACAAAATGAAAATAGTCCACTGTACTGGTAGACTGCTGCTGGAGCACACATCCTGACCGGTATGTCTCAGATTGGTTGGTCACAGTCACTACCTTTCCACCAGTAACAGCGATGGTCCCATAGCCTTAATTAAAGTGACACTAAAGCTTAGTTTTTTTTTAAAATAACAAACATATCGTACTTACCTCCACTGTGCAGCTCATTTTGCACAGAGTGCACTGTTCTGGGGTCCCTTGGCAGCTCTCGAGGCTCCTCCCCGCATTAGATAACCCCCTGGGAGAAGCGCTCTCCTGAGGGGGTTACCTTGCCGGCGTGCTCCCGAGTTATTCATACGGCATCCATAGAAGCCAAATGTATGACTCGGCCCCGGCGCCCGCGTCATTGGATTTGATTGACAGCAGCGGGAGCCAATGGCTGCGCTGCTATCAATCCATCCAATCAGGACCATGAGACACTGGCTTTTGCTGGTGTGCTTGTCCCCGGGACGAGATGGGGGGTTCAGGTAAGTAAAATAGGGACTGCGGCATTACAGGAGGTTTTTTCCTAGAAGGTTTGCAAACCCCTTAAACTTCACGTTGGCTCAGGAATCTGTATGAACAGAAAGCTTGTGACAAAAACCTTATTATTCAAAATATTTGGTGGACAAAAAAAAATGTGACTGAATCTTTGAGCTGCTCGTTGTATTTCTATTATGATAACGTGCAATTGAAAGGAAAGGCTTGTGACTGAACATTTGATTTCTAATTTTTCAGGTAGAGGAACTCAGTCGGCTAGAGACAGACCTGGGCCCTGAAGCAATAATCAAAGCAACGTCTAAGAAGACAAACAGAAAAAAATCTGTGAGTTCCCGTCTTTCATTCCCCATAAGACTATTATGGATTTACTTTAAGAAAACATTAGTGCTTGATTAAATAGTTGGAGAAAATAACTATCAAAAATAATGGAATAGTAGCATTTGTCTGAATTTATTTGGGAATATGGTGTGTATATAGCAGTGATGGCGAACCTTGGCACCCCAGATGTTTTGGAACTACATTTCCCATGATGCTCACACACTCTGCAGTGTTGATGAGCATTATGGGAAATGTAGTTCCAAAACATCTGGGGTGCAAAGGTTCGCCATCACTGGTATATAGTCTAACTCAAATATGTCAAACACAAGGCCTGCCCAGGCCTTGTCATGTGGCCCTCACACCCAGTTTTGCAGCCGCAACGTGGCGGAACTCCATTCCGCCACCTACAACTCTCACCTTCTGCTCCCACTTACTGCTATCACTTGTAAACTCAGAAGCCAGAGGGGCCCAGCAGGAAAATATCTTCATAATCCAAAGAAGAGAATGATTGCCCTGCAAGGTGAGGCAGAGCCATCTACACAGGGAGCTACTAGAGCCTGGCCAGGTAGGAGCGGGGAAATTGAGAAAGCTTTGGGGAGGGTTGGGGTTGCGCACACTGTACACAGCCCACCCCTGAACTCTGCACTCTGTACGTAGCATACTCCTGAACCCTGCACCCAGTAGTGCACCGTATATACAACCGGCCCTTAGAGAGGACCCATACTGCTGATGCGGCCTTCGATGAAATTGAGTTTAAGATCCTTGGTCTAACTCATTGGCATCTAGTTGATGCACTGGCGATGGAGCAGTGAGTTCTAGAGGGTTAGAGCAGCTTAAAGGGTATTCCAATTTTGCAGTCAAATTTGAAAAAAAAACATTTTTAACCTTTGAGATGTAAGACAGATCAAAATTCGGCCGGTGCAGCAGGAACCGGCCAAATTTCGCTCCATGTTTGGGCAGGATAAATTTACTGAAGTCGATCTATCAGTTGACTTCAGTACAATTAGGCTGTTGTGTGTTTGCGCAATCACTGCCAGCGGTTATAGCAGCCGGCAGTGACCGTTGAATTCTGACAGCAGGAATACCTCCTGCTGTCAGAATACAAAAGCTCTGTAAGAAGGGTTTGAATCGAGAGAATCAAGCAATCCGTGGTTGCAGGAAATAAAATGAGTTCATGTATGGCCTTCTTTAGGAGACGATGTCATGCCTGACTGCAAGCATTTCTCTAGAAGCTCAGTGTAACCTGTCCCAATAAAAAAACTAAAGCTGGCTAAACATAGTAGAATTTTTGTTTTGAAATGTTTAGTTTCAAGAACATTTGTTCAATATTATAAAGCCGGCCATACATGGATCAAAATTCATCCAGTTCAGCAAGGACTGGCCGAGATTCGATCCATGCATGGGCAGGCTGATTTACCAAGTCAACCCATCGGTCGACTTGGGTACAATCAGCCTGTCGGATTTTTTTATACATGTGATTACTGCTGGCGGATATAGCTAGCGGTAATCCTTGTGTTCTGCTGATCAGGAAGGCTCCCTGTGCCCCCCACCAGCAGAACACAATAGCGCTGCAGGAGGCATTTCCCCATCAACAACTGACTGTGTTGATATGGGAATCTAGAGATTTTCTTTCCTTTCACCCATGGTGGAAAGAAAGACAGAAAATCAAATAGTCTATGGGCTGCTGAGACATAAGAGGTGTAAAATGGATATTTGTTTTCAACCTCAGTGACAAGAAAATTTGAAGGAATGGTAGAGAAAATGTTTTTCCAATTTAATAATATTAGTGGATATAAGTTCAAAGTTGAATCGCAATACATTCTTTCCACTCATGCTATAGCTGAAAGAAGGCTACAGCGCAGGCTCACATTGCCGGAAGGACGTTCATGGACATCCTTCCTTCTGTGATCGTGCTGCCCATGCACCCCTTGCAGTGTGCATCGGCAGTGATCTGTGATCGCTGTGTCCTTATGACACAGCGATCACAGATCAGGGTAAAGAGCCAATCACAGTGGCTCTTTACCATGTGACCAGCTATGTCCAATCACAGCTGATTACATAGTAAGAAGAATTTGCCGGTTATCGGCATTCCTGTCGTCACTCTGACAGCGCTTGAGGGGAGGAGAGCCAATAACCGGAAAATCCATACAAGGGACATCTACACTGATAATCAGGGCACTGATCATCAGTGTCCTGATTATCAGTGCAGCCCCAATAGTGCCCACCAGTGCTGCCAATCGGTACCCATCAGTGCTGCCTGTCAGTGCCAATCAGTGGAGCCTCATCAGTGTCCAGCTCTTTGGTCTTTTTTCATTTGTTTAGCAAAAAAAACTTTTTTTTTCACCAAAAATGTTGTTCTTTTTTTTCCTTTGTTTAGCAAAAAATAAAAAACCCATTGGTGATTAAAACCATTAAAAAAAAGCTCTATTTGTTTCAAAAAAAATGATAAAAATGTTGTTTTGGGTACAGGTGTTGCTTGACTGCGCAATTGTCATTCAGAGTGTGACAGCGCTGAAAGCTGAAAATAGGCCTGGGAAGGACGAACGTGCCCCTACTGGGTACTGCAGGTAGTTAAAGTAGTTTTAAACGACATTACATTTGTCAAGCCATCGAATGTACAGAGAATTTTCATACAAATGTTTATATTCGCATGAATGTTCATTCAAGCATTTACTTAGTGTATGGCCAGCTTTAGGATCAGTGATGTAAAGCGGGACTGTGATAGTGCGGTGGGCAATTTCACACTGACGCTTTGTGGGAACTGACTGACGGTGACATTTCCAGTGACACTAATACAGTGATCAGTTCTATTAATATAAACTGTCACTGTACTAATGACACTGGCTGGGAGGGGTTAACATTGAGGGGCAATCAAGACGTTCATTGTGTACCTCAGGGTTTCTCAACTCCAGTCCTCGAGGCGCCCCAACAGGTCATGTTTTCAGGTTTTCCATTATTTTGCACAGGTGATTTGATCAGTTTCCCTGCCTTAGTAATTACCACCGCTGCTTCATCTGAGGGAAATCCTGAAAACATGACCTGTTGGGGCGCCTTGAGGACTGGAGTTGAGAAACACTGGTGTACCTAACCAGTGTTAATGTGTATACTGTGTGCTGCTACACATCTAACAAAGTGATCATTCCCTCAGTATAGAGCCCTGTGTTGTTTATCAACACAGGGCTCTAGGCTCCGATTCGACACAGCCAATCAGTGGGTTCCGGCCATGAATCGTTATGGATCTGTTGACAAATTCCCGATATGTCAAATCACAGGAGAGTGGGAGGGCGAAGATGCACCCAAACCCAGGAACAGGCCACAACATACCAGCAAGTTGCTGTACCTGTAGCTGCCGCCCTGCCGCAGTATATGAACTGTGGCGAGTCAGTAGGCGGTTAAAGGAGATGTTCACCTTTTTAAGAAAAATTTATAAATGCACATATTTTTTCTTGTGGGATCCTGGAACGCATTGCCCACGTGATCAGTGGATTGTGGGTGCAATGTCAGGCCTCTGCAGATAAACCCTTCAGCTTTCAACCCGGCGATCGGTAGCTCTGGAAACCGATCTGGCACTGGTGGTGGCTGGGCTGAGCGAAGGAAAGATGGCCTCCGTTCAGCTCTATGGCCTAAGAGGTCAGGTGCAACGTCATGACGTCACTTCTGGTTCCGGTCCCCTGTGAACAAGACCTTCTTTCTTTTTTTTTTTATTTATTTATTTTTAAGCAAAAAAGATCTTTTGCTGTTGAGGGTAGAGGAGAGATTTGGGGACTTTTAGGGGACATGCTGTATTGTTGTTGCAAGGGATCTTTACATTCCTTGCGATAGCAATAAAAGTGATCAAATTTGTTTTTAAAGGGACAGTGTCAAAATTCAAAAAATAAATAAATAAAAAGTATCCCCATGTTTGCATGCAGTGGTTAACGCATCTGTAGGTCACGCCCACATATGTAAACGATGTTTGTAGCACACATGTGAGGTATCGCCGTGAATGTCAGAGCAAAATCAATAATTCTAGCACTAGACCTCCTCTGTAACTCTAAACTGGCAGCCTGTAGAAATTTTTAAAGGGTCACCTATTGATATTTCTAAACGGCATAGTTTGGCGTACGCAATTTCAAAGCATTACATGTTAGGGATCTATTTAATCGGCCTAACATTATATTTTTCATATTTTACCAAACAGTTGGTGTATACAGTGGATGTAAAGTCTACACACCCATGTCAAGTTTCTGTGATGTAAAAAATGAGACTAAGATAAATCATTTCAGAACTTTTTCCACCTTTTAATGTGACCGATAAACTGTACAACTCAATTGAACAACAAATTAACCACTTGCTTACTGGGCACTTAAACCCCCCTCCTGCCCAGACCAATTTTCAGCTTTCAGTGCTGATGCACTTTGAATGACAATTGCGCGGGCATACAACACTGTACTCAAATGAAATTTTTATCATTTTTTTTCCCACAAATAGAGCTTTCTTTTGGTGGTATTTAATTACAGCTCGGAGTTTTATTTTTTGCTAAACAAACAAAAAAAATGCAAAAAAAAAAAAAATCATGTTTAATAGTTTGTTATAAAATTTTGCAAACAGGTCATTTTTCTCCTTCATTGAAGTGCGCTGCATTGGTGGGCACTGATAGGCTGCATTGGTGGGCACTGATAGGCTGCATTGGTGGGCACTGATAGGCTGCATTGGTGGGCACTGATAGGCTTCAGTGGTGGGCACTGATAGGCATAGTTAAGGCGGCACTGATAGGCACAGATTAGGCGGCACTGATGGGCAAAGATGGGCACAGATAAGATGGCACAGATGGGTGGCACGGATGGGTGGCACTAAGGGGCACTGATGGGTACCACTGATAGATGGGACTGATGGGCACTGATAGGTGGCTCTGATAGGTGGCACTGATGGGCAGCACGGCTGGGCACTGATGGGCGGCACTGCTGGGCACGGATATGTCTCATAGACTCGCTGATCACAGAGCGCGCTGCGCTCGCCCCTCAGGGGGGCGCGCAGGCCGCTCGTGCACGGGACGACGTCAATAGACGTAGTCCCGTAAAAGGAGTTCCGCCCTGTAGCCGTCATTCGGCTATAGCGCGGGTCTCAACTGGTTAAAATCTTTTAGGTGGAGGGAAGAAAAAATAAAGAAATAAAATAATACGGTTGCATAAGTGTGCACACCCTTACACTAATACTTTGAAGCACCTTTTGATTTTATTACAGCACTCAGTCTTTTTGGTTCTGAGTTTATCAGCATGGCATATCTTGACTTGGCAATATTTCTGCCAACTCTTCTTTGCAAAAACACTCCAAATCTGTCAGATTGTGAGGGCATCTCCTGTGCACAGCCCTCTTCAGATCACACCACAGATTTTAAATCTGATTCAGTTCTGGGCTCTAGCTGGGCCATTCCAAAACTTTAATCTTCTTCTGGTGAAGCCATTCCTTTGATTTGGATGGATGTTTTGGGTCATTGTTATGCTGAAAGATGAAGTTCCTCTTCATGTTCAGTTTTCTAAAAGAAGCCTGAAGGTTTTGTGCCAATATTGACTGGTATTTGGAACTGTTCATAATTCCCTCTACCTTGACTAAGGCCCCTGTTCCAGCTGAAGAAAAAAGCCCCAAAGCACGATGCTGCCACCACCATGCTTCACAGTGGGTATGGTATTCTTTTGGTGATGTGCAGTGTTGTTTTTGCACCAAACATATCTTTTGGAATTATGGCCAAAATGTTCAACCTTGGTTTCATCAGACCAGAACACATTTTCCCACATGCTTTTGGGAGACTTTAGATGTGTTTTTGCAATATTTAGCCCGGTTTGGATGTTTTTCTTGGTAAGAAAAGGCTTCAGTCTTGTCACTCTACCCCATAGCCCAGACATATGAAGAATATGGGAGATTGTTGTCACATGTACCACACAGCCAGTACTTGCCAGATATTCCTGCAGCTCCTTTAATGTTGCTGTAGGCCTCTTGGCAGTCTCCCTTTTCTTCTCGTCTTTTCATCAATTTTGGAGGGACGTCCAGTTCTTGGTAATGTCCCTGTTGTGCCATATTTTCTCCACTTGATGATGACTGTCTACATTGTGTTCCATGGTATATCTAATGCCTTGGAAATGCTTTTGTACCCTTCTCCTGACTAATACCTTTTAACAATGAGATCCCTCTGATGCTTTGGAAGCTCTCTGGACCATGGCTTTTAGTGTAGGATAAGACTAAGACCCTTTTTACACTGGGGCCGCCCATGCGTAAGCGGCAAAGCACCCGCTCATTTTAGTGCTTTACCGATGTTTATACGGTGCTTTTCGGCCGCTAGCTGGGAGCTTTTATCCTATAAAAAAAAAAAAAGGCTAAAAACGCCATTGTTGCGTCGCTTTTCAGGCGCTTTGGAAGTGCTGCCCATTCATTGCAATGGGCAGGGGCATTTTGGGAGCGCCCCCTGCACTCGGGCTTTCACACTCAGGCGGCATGGGAGGAAGTTTTCAAGTGCTTTACAGGCACTATTTCTAGCACTAAAACACCTGAAAACTGCCTCAGTGTGACAGAGGTCTAAGACCCCTTTCACACCGCACCGCCCATAGCGTTGGCGGTAAAACGCCGCTATTTTTAGCGGCGTTTTACCGCCGGATTTGCGGCGCATTTCGGCCGCTAGCTGGGTGCTTTTACCCCCCCCGCTAGTGGCCGCGTAAGGGTTAAAACTGCCGGCAATACGCCGCAATAGCGGCATTTTGCCGGCGGTATTACAGCGCTGCCCCATTGATTTCAATGGGGAGCAGCGGTGGAGGAGCGGTAAACACACACCGCTCCTTCACTGCTCCAAAGAAGCTGCTGGCAGGACTTTTTTCTGACGTCCTGCCAGCACATTGCTGTAGTGTGAAAGTCCTCGGGGCTTTCACACTGCACACAATGGTGCAGCTTCTTTAGGGCGGATTGCAGGCGCTATTTCTAACGCTATAGCACCTGCAAAACGCCCTGATGTGAAAGGGGTGTAAGAAAATGTGAAAAACCTACTGGAACAGCTGAACTTTATTTGGAGTTAATCAGAGGCACTTTAAATGATGGCAGGTGTGTACTAACACCTATTTAACATGAATTTGAATGTGATTGCTTAATACATCCTCAGTTATAGGAGGGTGTGCACACTTGTGCAACCACATTATTTTCGTTTTTTAGTTGAACTCCTCCCTCCCCCATAAAAGATTTCAGTTTGTTTTTCAACTGAGTTGTACAGTTTTTATAGGTCACATTAAAGGTGGAAACATTTCTGAAATTATTTTTCATTTTTTTACATCACAGAAACCTGACATTTCAACAGGGGTGTGTAGACTTTTTATATCCATTGTATTTTGTGTTTTTTTTTTCAAACCATGTGACATAAAAAAATGGCAATGACTGCCATTTTATTCTCTAAGGCCTCTAAAAAAAGTATAATGTTTGGAGGTTATAAGTAATTTTTCTAGCAAAAAAAAAAAGTCAGAAAAGGGTCTGGTCAGCAAGTGGTTAAAGTGGAGGGCCACGCAAAATAAAAATAAAAAATTGCCTAAAAAATTGGAGGAAATTTTTTTTTTTTTTTTTTTTAACTTACCAGAAATGCCTGTTGCTAGGCAGATCGTCCTAATCTGCCTCTTCCGCAGTATTCTTCGGTCTTCTCCTCCTTACATCGTCTTCTAGTGAATGGGGCGCGGTGTGTTCTGGGAACTGTGTGTGTGTGTGTGTCCCAGAACACGACGCGCCCCATTCACAAAGCGCTGCGCGACTCGCGCATGAGCAGTAAGAAATGGGCAGTGAAGCCGCAAGGTTCCACTGCCTGTTTCCCTTAGTTGGAATGGCGGCGCCGGGACCTGAGAGTCGAGGGATGGACGGCCTCAGGCGGCCGACATCACAGGCACCCAGGACAGGTAAGTGTGCTTATTAAGTCAGCAGCTACAGTGTTTGTAGCTGTTGACTTTAAAAAAAAAAAAAATTCCCAGCTGGCCCTCCCCTTTTTAAGCAGCAATTAAAAAAAAAATGTTTTGCTCCAAAATCAGGGAAATCGAGCCCTCTGGACAAAGCAAAGCCAATTTCAGAGGGGTAAACAAGAGCATTTTCTTCTTAACAAATGGAATACTGTGATGCTCTCAGCCGACGTCGTCAGATTTGCTTTTAAAGGGGAAAATGAACTGGCCAGAGCTCAATGCACAACGAATTATTGCACTGTATAGGGGATAATCCTCAGCTGAGGATTACATTGTGATCAGTTCATTTTTCGTTAGAATAATTCCCTTTTAAACTCTGAGCTCCAGCTAATTCATCTTCAGTGTATAGATGTGGAAGGGCCTTTTTCAATTCCGGAGTGTTTGTCCACCGCCATTGTGCTGTATGTGTGTAATTACATATAATCCACACCCTATTCACCTCCACAGGAGCTCCCTGCTGTACAGGAACCCGAATGTCAGGACACGGCGCCCAATCACCATGGAAATGGCCCTTGCAGTGACGTCAATGTTCCAGGCTGCTGGTTTTATCGCTTGCCACATAAAGTAAGTCTGAAAAATTCACTTTTTACACTTTATTCCTAATAATATATTACTGGCTTTCATTCTGAAAATTTTCTTATGTTGATACGCTGTGCTGTACACACACAATACTTTACATCAAGGGAATCATTTAGAATGTGGGAACATTTTTATAAGAAGCTGCTCTTTGCTGCCTCTATAAATGATAGCACAGAGCTGGGTGACGTAGGCATGGGCTGCTAGCAAGCAATTGTTCACCTAAATGTCAATAGCTGGTGACTAACTGTATTTATATTGTACTTTGTGTTCTCCAGCACATAACCTCAGCGCTGTCAATTGCATATAATGTAATGGACAGGACAGTGGCGGCCACCACCACCCCATAAGGGGCATGCCCCCCCCCCCCCCCCAATTCATGTGCCCGACCCCTAATCTCCATGCAGGGCGCCGGACGCATTGATTTACATTTTTTGTTTTTTTTTGTTTTTTTTTATCACGTGATTAGAGCCTGAGGCTCTAATTGGCTTTAAAAAGGGTGAGCTCGGGGCACAGAGCACTGCGCCCCAAGCCCACCCACGTGTGACATTAGCAAATTTAATATTCGCTATAGTCTTCCTGCTTCTCTTCCCTGCCAATCGGGAAGCAGGTCCTGAGACCTGATTAGCCAGGGAATCCTGGCCAATCGGGTCTCAGGACGTGCTTTCTGTTTGGCCAGGAGGAGAAGTTGTGGGCCATGTACTGCGAGGAGCACCAGGTAGAGGGGCGGAGGGGCAGCCGCAGCCTCCTCCCAAGAGCCCTACCCCGGATCCAGCACCAACACCTTGTCATTGTCGTCCTCCCCGTCCTCCCCGTCCTTCCTGCACCTCTACCGCAGCAACAGCGAGAGAAGGTGTTTTGCTTGCGTCTATCTAGCAAGGTTACTTTGTGGTATAAGCAAGGAAGCTGAGACATCTACAGTGTGTAAATGTGCTTTTTACTATACAAAAATGCTGTACATACAAAACTATTACAATATTAAGGAATACAAATCAAGACTGACAGATGTCTATAACAAGCAAAATACCTAGCAAATAAACAGCCTATGGTCTGTAACAGTAGAATATATATACAATTTTTTTATTATACACACATATATATATATATATATATATATATATATATATATATATATATATATATATATATATATATATATATATATATATATATATATATATATATATATATATATATATATATATATATATATATATATATATATATATATATATATAAATATATTATAAACATTTTTTTATTTTATTTTATTTTTTCTGGACACAAAAGTGTGCACAGTTATTGTATGGCACACGTGATATATTGCTGGTTTATATTTGTTTTATTGCATTACATCAATAAGGTAGGTATGAACAGAATTTTTTTTTTTTTTGGCACAAATAATTGCATTCACATTTGCGAACAATAAGGAGTAGCGCCTTACTTTACTTGTTTGTACATTTTTGAAGTGTGATGTCCACTCAAAGGGGCAGCTACCGAAAAAATTAGCAATAATTTAAGGTTGACGCAATTTCTAGTCTATTGTTATTTATAGTTTTACTTTAACCTTGCCCCACTTCATTGTGGGTATAAATAAGGCCCATATAATTCTGCCTGATGTTATATGTTGCATGATGCTGTAAGAGTTGACTGAAGTGCCCTTTTATGATAAAGTAGTGCAAAGATGTCTAGTAACTTATAGCAACCAATCAAGATTTCGTTTTCATAAAGCACTTTATTAAAATCTTGCACTGGAATACTTTCTGATACAGTAGATGCTGTGTGCATTGCTCTTGTACTGTTTTCACAATCGTAATAAAAGTAATCTCCTAAAAATGCCCATTCCTTGCTTGCTATACTGATCCAGGGGTTTTAAAGTTTTTTTTTTTCACTGCCCAGGAAGAAATACACAGATCACACTGTGCATGCCTGTACCCAGTCACTGACTCAGAAATTAGCAATACCAGGCAACTAAGGCTCCCCATGCACTATACAATTTTCTTGTACAACTTTCCTTTAGATTTACCCAAATCATATAATATGAGGTCCAGGGGCGGATCCAGGGGGGGGGCAACGGGTCAATTGCCCCCTCCGAGAATACCGCCAGCTAATGACAGCACGGCCGGTTCCGCGGGTCCAATCGCGGCCGGTTCCGCGGGTCCAATCGCGGCCGGTTCCGCGGGTACCCGCGGCCGGTTCCGCGGGTCCAATCGCGGCCGGTTCCGCGGGTACCCGCGGGCCGGTTCCGCGGGTACCCGCGGGCCGGTTCCGCGGGTCCAATCGCGGCCGGTTCCGCGGGCCGGTTTCGCGGGTCCAATCGCGGCCGGTTCCGAGGGTACCCGCGGCCGATTCCGCGGGTCCAATCGCGGTCGGTTCCGCGGGTACCCGTGCTGAGTGGACGGGTGAGGGGGGGGGGGCAGCTGGGCGGCTTAGGAGGGCTGCTGGCCAATCAGGAAGCCAGCAGGCAGGGGAGCAGGGAGATGACATCATCTCTCACTGCCCTGCATCCCTCCAGTTCCACCCTCACTGTGTAGGAAGCTGTGTGCAGCAGAGAGATTGCATCATCTCTCTGCTGCCTATCTTCACTCTGGGACCCAACAAAAGACCACCAGTAGGTGACAATCCGCAGTGTGTGGCAGGCTACGTGGCAAGTGGCAATCCGCAATGTGTGGCAGGTGACGTGGCAAGCGACAATCCGCAATGTGTGGCAGACTACGTGGCAAGTGGCAATCCACAATGTGTGGCAGACTACGTGGCAAGTGGCAATCCGCAATGTGTGGCAGGTGACGTGGCAAGTGACAATCCGCAATGTGTGGCAGGTGACGTGGCAAGTGACAATCCGCAATGTGTGGCAGGTGACGTGGCAAGTGACAATCCGCAATGTGTGGCAGGTGACGTGGCAAGCGACAATCCGCAATGTGTGGCAGACTACGTGGCAAGTGGCAATCCGCAATGTGTGGCAGGTGACGTGGCAAGTGACAATCCGCAATGTGTGGCAGGTGACGTGGCAAGTGACAATCCGCAATGTGTGGCAGGTGACGTGGCAAGTGACAATCCGCAATGTGTGGCAGGTGACGTGGCAATCCGCAATGTGTGGCAGGTGACGTGGCAAGTGACAATCCGCAATGTGTGGCAGGTGACGTGGCAATCCGCAATGTGTGGCAGGTGACGTGGCAATCCGCAATGTGTGGCAGGCTACGTGGCAAGTGGCAATCCGCAATGTGTGGCAGGCAATGTGGCAAGTGACAATCCGCAATGTGTGGCAGGTGACGTGGCAAGTGGCAATCCACAATGTGTGGCAGGCAACGTGGCAAGTGACAATCCGCAATGTGTGGCAGGTGACGTGGCAAGTGACAATCCCAATGTGTGGCAGGTGACGTGGCAAGTGGCAATCCGCAATGTGGGTCAGGCAACGTGGCAAGTGACAATCCGCAATGTGTGGCAGGTGACGTGGCAAGTGGCAATCCGCAATGTGTGGCAGGCTACGTGGCAATCCGCATCTGGTGGCAGGCGACGTGGCAAGTGACAATCCGCAATGTGTGGCAGGTGACGTGGCAAGTCACAATCCGCAATGTGTGGCAGGTGACGTGGCAAGTGGCAATCTGCAATGTGTGGCAGGCTACGTGGCAAGTGACAATCCGCAATGTGTGGCAGGTGACGTGGCAAGTAACAATCCGCATTTGGTGACAAGTGACAATCCACATTTGGTGGCAGGCGACATGGCAAGTGACATCCTCAGGGCTCCCACTGATTGTGCAATATGGTGAGTTGAACCATTTAATTTTATATTACAATGTATTAATAGAAATAATGCGCTTCAATCATCCTGACACCATAACAACCATGGTGCCGTAATGATTGAAGCGCCAATACCAGCCATTTCCCATATAAATTGCCCCCCAAAAAACATATTTTATAGCAGTGCCCCTCCCGAGATTAGACTCTGGATCCGCCCCTGATGAGGTCAAACCTAAACGCTTCTAATTTGTATGTAATCAGGCAGATCCTTGTACTACATAGTTGAAGGTAAATCTACAGGAAAATGTAGAATGTAAAGCCAGCCCTCTATTTGCAATGACACCCTATATATTTCTCTTGGTACAAATTTCCTTTAACCGCTTCAATACCGGACACTTTACCCCTTCCTGCCCAGGCCTATTTTCAGCTTTCAGCGCTCTCACACTTTGAATGACAATTGCACGGTCATGTAACACTGTACCCATATGATATTTTTATCATTGTGTTCCCACAAATAGAGCTTTCTTTTGGTGGTATTTAATCACCACTGGGTTTTTTATTTTTTGCTAAATAAATGAAAAAAGACAGAAAATTTTGAAAGAAAAATTGCTTCTGTTATAACATTTTGTAAACAAATAATCTTCATAAATTTTGGCCAAAATGTGTTCTACATTTCATTGGTGACAATAACCCGAATCAGTGTATATTATTTAGTCCGTAGGGAAGTTATAGAGTCCACAAACTATAGTATATATCTGAAAATTGATCACTCCTGCTGTACTGACATCCTATCTCATTTCTTGAGCCCGAAAATTCCAGGAAAGTACAAATACCCCCAAATGTTTCCTTTTTGGAAAGTAGACAGTCCAAGGTATTTAGTAAGAGGCATGGCAGGTTTTTGAAGTTGTAACTGCTTGTCAAAATTTTTGGAAAAACAAAGACATTTAATCACTTTAGCCCCGGACCAATAAATACCTTAAGGACCAGAGGTCTTTTTCCAATTTCGCACTGCGCTGCTATAACTGGTAATTGCGCGGTCATGCAATATTGCACCCAAACGAAATTTGCGTCCTTTTCTTTCCACAAATAGAGCTTTCTTTTGATGGTATTTGATTGCCTCTGCGATTTTTATTTTTTGCGATATAAATGGAAAAATAGCGAAAATTTTGAAAAAAAAAGATATTTTCTTCTTTTTGTTATAAGAAAAATCTAATAAACTAAATTTTAGTCATACATTGAGGGCAAAATGTATTCAGCCACATGTCTTTAGTAAAAAAAATGTCAATAAGCGTATATTTTTTGGTTTGCGCAAAAGTTATAGCGTCTACAAACTAGAGTACATTTTCTGGAATTTACACAGCTTTTAATTTATGACTGCCGATCTCATTTCTTGAGGTGCTAAAATGGCAGGGCAGTACAAACCCCCCCCCCCCCCCAAATGACCCCATTTTGGAAAGTAGACACCCCAAGGAAATTGCTGATGGGTATGTTGAGCCCATTGAATATTTATTTTTTTTGTCCTAAGGGATTGAATAATGACAAAAAAAAATAAAAATTTTACAAAAAGTTGTCACTAAGGCTAGGTTCACACCGCTGCGGGTGGGAGATCCGGATGTGATTCGCACCGCACTGCAGTGCAAATCGCATCCGATCTCTGTAGCGATGCGAGTTCAGCCATACAGATAGTATGGCTGAACTCGCATCGCACCCGCCGCAAACTCGCACGGGACCCTTTTTTTGGTCCGCAGCAGAATCGGATCGCATGGGTGTTCACACCATGCGATCCGATTCCTGTCCGAGTTTGCAGATCGCACTGCGATATGCGGACTGATCTGGGTCATTTCATTGACACTCCCAGCAGTCCGCATAGGGCAGTGTGAACTGCCGGCGGGAGGCATGCGATGCGGGAAAACGCCGCGGATTCGCGGCGTTCCCGCATCGCTACGGTGTGAACCTAGCCTAAATGATATATTGCTCACACATGCCATGGTTATATGTGGAATTGCACCCCAAAATATATTCGGCTACTTCTCCCGAGTATGGGGATACCACATGTGTGGGACTTTTTGGGAGTCTAGTCGCGCACGGCACCCCGAAAACCAATCACCACCTTCAGGATTTCTAAGGGTGCAAATTTTTGATTTCACTCCTCACTACCTATCACATTTTCGAAGGCCATAAAATGCCAAAATAGCACAAAACCCCCCAAAATGACCCCATTTTGGAAAGTAGACACCCCAAGCTATTTACTGAGAGGCATGTTGAGTCCATGGAATATTTTATATTTTGCCACAAGTTGCAGGAATATTACAAACTTTTTTTTTTTTTTGCACAAAGTTGTCACTAAATGATATATTGCTCACACATGCTATGGGCATAAGTCAAATTACACCCCAAAATAAACTCTGCTGCTTCTCCCGAGTACAGGGATACCACATGTGGGGGACATTTTGGGAGCCTAGCCACGTACGGGACCCCGAAAACCAAGCACTGCCTTCCGGATTTAAATATAAAATGCTACCAAAAAAACTGTTAGCGATCGCAGGGATCAGGCCTGACTCTGCGATCGCTGTAGTTATGTGTTTAGTGTTTTGTAAGTGACAGTGATCGATCGATACTGCACTTGGGTGGGCTGGGCAGAGGGGCAAAACGCAGGTGCTAGCAGCTATCTGGGCTTATCCCGCTAACAATGCGTTTTTTTGGAACCCTAAACTGCTGGGGACGCTAGTATAGATCTGATCAGATATTGATCTGTTCAGATTCTATACCACTACGGGAGGTTTATGCTTTGTGTGTGGGTGTTAGCGGTACTGGCACTAACCTAGCGCTGCCTGGGGCGACGCAGACCCTGACCCTAAAACCTAATTGATATCACCCGCCGGGTGATCAGGGGGTTAAACCTTTATTGGGTAATAAATGGTGGGTGCCCTGATGCTATAAAAAGCAAACTAACCAGAGTCACCCGTAACACTTATACGGTGATCAGTGGTGAAAGGGTTAACTAGGGGCAATCAGGGGGTTCAAATTTTTATTAGGTAGTATATGGGGGTCCCTGGCGCTATATAAAAACCTGACGGGGAACCTAAATAACTAACTGGCTAACCAGCATCACCAGTGACACTTATACTGTGATCGCTGGTGAAAGGGTTAACTAGGGGCAATCAGGGGGTTAAAACCATTATTGGGTAGTATATGGGGGTACCTAACGCTATAAAAACCTGGCGGTGAACCTAAAAAAATAACTAGCTACCTAGCGGCACTAGTGACACTAATGCAGCGATCAGAAAAATGATCGCTTAGTGACACTGGCAAAAGGGGGTGAAAGGGTTAACTCTAGGGGCAATCAGGGGGTTAAACCTTTATGGGGGGGGTAGGGGGCTACCCTGGACCTAACACTAACTGCCCTGACAGTTTTTACTGTTACAACTGACACTGAATGCAGTGATCAGTAAATAAATGATCAATGCAATCAGTGACACTGTGACTGGGGGGGGGGGGATCGGGGGGCGATCGGGGGGGGGTTTGTGTACCTATGTGTACCTATGTGTTAGAGTAGTGTTTTGGTGCACTTACTTTTTGTCTTCTCCTCGTAGTCCGGTCAAAAAGACCGCCGCGAGGAGAATGACATCACTTCCTCCTTCCTGTGTATACAATACACAGTGGGAGGAAGCTTCTCATTGGCCAGGAGCGATCCAGAGGGGGTGGCCAGAAACCAACGGCCATCCCCTCATCACGGATCGCTCCTGCAGCGAACCGGACCGCCGTATCCAGCGGGAGGGGGTCCGAACGGACCCCCCACCCGCTGAAAGGTAGGCACGTACATGTACGTGCTTGTGCCTGCCTGTGCCATTGTGATGATGTACAATGGCAATACGGCGGTCCTTAAGTGGTTAAAAAAATGTCACCAGAGCAGTACAGCGTCATCATATAACTGGTGTGGTGGTGACCAGGGACACTGACTTGTGACAGTACGTGTATAAAATAATACAAAAAATATATATTTTTTTCAATTATTTTAATATTTTTTTTATTACATGATTTTTCTTGTTTTTACATAATTTTTTTTTATACATACAGAGACCAGGGCACTACTGTGTTACTATAGTAACACTACTATTTTAGGGAGGTGATCAGAATTATAATTTTTTTTTTTTTACACACTATGATTGCTTTTTCTGAATTTTTTTCTAAATGAAAATGATTACAGCGGACCTCCACCCTGAAGTGGAAGTTCCGCTCATCTGACCCCTCCCCCTCCCTCCAGTGCCACAATTGGCACCTTTCAGGGGGGAGGGGGTGCAGATACCTGGATAATCCAGGTATCTTCACCCACTTCCGGGACAAGCTCGTCGCAGATAATCTAGGTATCTTCACCCACTTCCGGGACAAGCTCGTCGCAGATGTGTTCTGGGAAACACACAGTTTCCAGGACACAGCGGGGACCAGTGGAGACGCGCAGCGCGACTCGCGCATGCGCAGTAGGGAACTGGGCAGTGAAGCCGAAATGTTTCACTTCCCGATTCCCTGACAGAGGATGGCGGCGGGGGCAGCGGAGGGACGAGCGATTGCTCTTCATCTGCCGCCGACATCACTGGACCCTGGGACAGGTACGTGTCAATTTATTAAAAGTAAGCAGCTGCAATATTTGTAGCTGCTGGCTTTTAATATTTTTTTTTAAAGGTGCAGCTCCTCTTTAATTCTGTTTTTACTATTGTGATTGGCCACAGCTAATCACATGTTACAGATGGGCTGTGATTGGCCCTGTCTGTACCACCGTGACCACAGGGCCTATCACAATAGTACACAATAAAAAGGCATGAGTCAAAGACTTTCATTGTGTACAATTGTCATGTGATCTGCTGGCCACAGTGATCACATGGTACCGGAAACGGGCCAGTACAGTGATCTGTCATCTGCCATCTGATCTGACACAGTGGGTGACAGATTGTGCCGAAGTGCAGCCCCATCCTGGGAGGACTCCCGTCCGGAGTATCATGAGGACTGGGTGGGAAGGGGTTAAAAAAAGACCAAATCTGCTTCATGTCTTAAGCCCCATACACACTATCAGATTTTCTGCTGATTTTTGTCTTCAGATTTACCAAAACCATGTAGTGCAAGGGCCAGCCTGATTGCATACACATTGACACTCCTAAGGTTTGACCTCATATTATATGGTTTTGGTAAATCTGAAGGAAAAAAAAATCTGCATAAAATCTGATAGTGTGTATGGGGCTTATTACTCGTACCAAGCAAAGCCTAAGGTATTTGCTGATGATTGGGTTCACCCGCTCACAGTCTTCCCAGAATTTATAGTAGTATAATAGATTCTGTCCTATAATTGTATTTCTCATAGTGTCTGAGTTTTATGGTGCTGGATACTTCAAACACAATTAATTTGTAATTCTTGATGGATTGATCTATTGTAGGATGGCATTACCAACAATGTGGGCAGCCCATTTGCAAAAGATTTTCTCCCAAAAATGGAAGATGGCACCTTACAAGCCTTTACTGGAGGCACCAGTGCCACACGTGCCCTGGAAATAAATAAAATGATATCTTTCTGGAGGAATGCTCACAAACGCATCAGGTAGGAGTTTGCTGATTCTGAAAGACCGCTAAATGGTGACCAACCCTAAAACAAATGGGGATCTCCGAGGCCCCGTGCACACGGGGGGTTGTTCAGCTGCAGTGCATCCCTCCTGGTGCTTTAGTGCACCCAGGACAGTCGGGTGTACCACCCAGCCCGGCTGCAGGTTTCCTGTCGAAGTCTATGGCAGGCTGCAGCTGGATGGGGCTGCACACCTTACCGAGAGATGGCAGCGTTTAGGGCCCTGTCTGCTCAGGGATGAGGTTCTGGCACATTTCAGGGAGTATGATTTTTATTTTATTTTTTCATACTGAAATCTGCCTGAACCAGGAAAAACACTCCATTCCCACTATGCACTGACTGCCTGTTCCTCTATTCTGCTCCATGTAAGCCAGTGCTATTTGTTATCATGATGTAGTGAAGGTTTCCATAAAGACACAAACACTGTAATGATGTATGTGTTTGGCCTACAATGTATTAGCTGCTCTCATATTTCAAGAAAGGTTGATAAGTCTTGTTTGATTATGCCTATTGATATTGCCAGATCCTTCTTTAAAATAAAACACTCTGCAGATTTTTCACTGGAATGTCATTTATCGTCATTATTGGCATGTATATAATACTTACTGTTTTGTCTATTGCAGTTCTCAGAAGGTGGTGTGGTTGAAAAAGGGAGAATTGCCCCGAGAAGTCACCAGGTATTGTGACCCTGTGTTAAGTCCAAGTATTTCCTCTTCTCATTAGTGAGCAGTTGCTTCATGAAGATGCAGGGACTGTCAGCATTTGCGGAGGCTTTGTATCAGTCCAGTGTTGTGATGTTCTAAAAATTGGGCTTAAAGCTGGGTTCTGCTGGGGTAAAAAACAAAAAACAAATTAAAAGTCAGCAGCTACAAATAAGAGGTGCACGATTCTGACTAAAATGAGAATCACGTTTTTTTTGCTTTGAAGATAGATCAAGATTATCTCACGATTCTCGCGGCGTAACCTCATCTTTCACATTAAAACAAAAAAAAATTGGGCTAACTTTACTGTTTCGTTTTTTTTTTTTTTTTATTAATTGAAGTGAATTTTTTCCCAAAAAATTGCATTTGAAAGACTTCTGGGCAAATACAGTGTGACGTAAAATATTGCAGCAATTGCAATTTTATTCCCTAGGGTCTCTGCTAAAATATATATAATGTTTGGGGGTTTCAAGTAATTTTCTAGCACAAAATGTTGATTTTAACTAAAGAAAGAAGTGTCAGAAAAAGATTTATCCCGGGTTCACAGTATAACACGCTGCGGAACGCACAGGAGCGCTGTGCGTCCCTGTTCCCCATTTCAGGGATGAATCGGGGCCGATTCTATGCCTGAATTTGGCCCTAAAACGGAGCCAAAGACGCACGTGTTTTTTCTGCATTGCGCTCCACAGCCGCCCCGGAGATATGTGAACCGGCTCCATAGGGATCCAGTCACATTCTCCTACTATGCGAATTAGATGCAGAGGAACGCACATCTAATTCGCATAGGTGTGAGTGGGGGCTTAGACTTTAAGTGGTTAAACTTCCTGCATTTACAGGTTGTTGAAAACTTTGGGATTATTTATTTACACAGAAATTCTATCCCTTTGATCTAAGAAGGAAGCTTAGTTATAATGTTGCAAGTTAAAAAAAAATTGGCAAACTGCCCAGATGTTTTCTTTTGACAGCTAAGTGAGCAGATAGTTTCTCCACTTGTTTATATGAAAGAATTGGCAACATCTGCAGGAGAGATGTCAGAGGGGGTGAATCGAGATCACGATTTTTTAGCGATTAATTGTTCAGCTCTACTACAAATACTGTACCTGCTGACTTTTAATACAAGGGCACTTGCCTGTCCAGGAGGGCACCTGTGATGTCCTCACCCGAAGCTGACCCATCCCTCGGCTCTGGGTGCAGGCGCCAGCATCATTACTAGTGGAAACAGGAAGTGAAGCCTTATGGCTTTACCGGTTGTTTCCTACTGCACATGCGCAAATCACGCTGCGCTTTTCAGAATGGTCCCTGCTGTCTTCTGGGACCGGTGTGTCCCCCAGAAGGCAGCGGGGGGAGGTGGAGGGCAGACATTACGTAGTTTGCCGAACAGTTTGCAGGGATCTTTCCCCGGAAGTGGGGGCAGATACCTGGATTTGTTCCCAGGAGTCTCAGATACCTGGACTTGACAGGTATCTGCTCCCCCCCAGCGGAAATTCCATTTATTGGTGGAACTCTGCTTTAAAAAAGAATGTATAAATCTTGTCTGAGATGTCAGAAAAAAGGGGACAGAGAGCTAAAAGAGGAGCTCCAGTCGTTTTTCAGTTTATTAAAAGTCAGCAGCTACAAAAAAGTGTAGTTGCTGACTTTTAATGAACACACACGTCCCATGATCCAGCGATGTGGCCATCTGAACCCTTGATTCTCTCCCTCTCCCCTCTGCGGCATTACAATTATGGACACCTGGCTGTGACAGCTTGCGGCTTCACAGCCAACTTTGAATGCGCAAGGCGCGCTGCGCCTCCTGAATGGTCGGGCAATCTTCTGTGACCACTGAAGTGTCCCAGAAGATTGCACTGAGGAAGGAGGAGAGGAGGCGATCCAAGCGGAAGTGGGAGCGGGTACCTGTCAAAACTGGGTGCCCCCCCCAAAAAATGACATGCCAAATGTGGCATGGGGGGGTGGGGGAGAAGTGTTTAAAGCGGAACTTCCCCTTTTGGATGGAGCTCCGCTTTAAATTACACTATGCAGAACTCAGTGGGGAGAGGTCTCTGAGCTGATTGGAGGAAAGGGACACACCTTTACACAGCACACAGGAACAGAGTTGAGGCTGTCAATCACAGGCTATGTGCTGGAACTCCCTCCCCATCACCTGGGGACTCGCACAGATAGCAGAGGAATGGGACAGCAGCCAAAAATGACACTTCTTGCTCTGGATTGACACGCTGCAGAGGGATATGCTTTGTTCATATTTCATGTCTGAGGTTTACAGCCACTTTAATTATTATTATTTTTTTTTTTCACATTACTATAGTATTTACAAAGCATTTGTAAAATAACTACTAGTAAGCATGTGATGTGCTTCACCATAAAATGTTTCATTTATTTTAGAAGCCTGGATTTTGATGAAGAAAATAAGCATGGTGCTATACTTCCTCTAGTGATCACAGCTGGAACGATCACAAGAAGAGCAGTAGAGCCAACGTGGCTGACTGCCAGCAATGCACGTGTAGGTTACCGATTATAATTTTTGCATTCTGGAATATCCTAGCAGCAAGTGTTATTGCTTACACACACACACACACACACACACACACTCTCACTCTCACACACACACACACACACGTGTTACCATTGGACACCCCTAAGCTCCATGCAAATGGGTAGAATGTCGGGAGACATTTGCCGGTTCAAAAAAAATGGCTTACATTCTGCCAGTGTGTATGTCAGTCTGTCTGACAGAAGCCCGCTGTTCGGCCAGCTGCTGACTTTTAAAATAAGGACACTTACCCGCGATTTTGGCACCCAAGGCCGGACCGTCCCTTGGTCCTCGAATGCTGCTGCTGCCATCTTTGGTAAGGAAATCAGGAAGTGAAGCCTTGCGGCTTCACTTCCCGGTTCCCTAGTGTGCATGTGCGAGTCATGCTGAGCAATCCAAATGGTCCCTGCTGTCTCTGGGACCCATGTGTGTCCCGTACCAGCAGACAGCGGGGGGGGGGAGTGGCCGGAAGTGGCGTATGTAGCTGCCCATACACTGATTGAAATTCATCTGGCTCTATCAGTGTGGCCAGAACCTCTAAAAATCTGTAGTTGCTGTATTTACTATGTCCATACTATGGAAGTATTTTTATGTTGCTTAATAAGTATAACCCGACCACAAGGTGAGCCTGAATAGTGTTTGTCTTCCAGTACAATTCCATTAACCCAAAAAGAAGCAAAGCATTGATAGAAAATTTGGGTTTCCTCATTTGACAAAAAAAATAAAATTACCATTTGATCAGAATACTATCTCCTTTCTACACATTGCTATCTCGCCTATCTGTAGTTGCCCCAATCTCGAGGTAGCCCAGAAAACCTAACTGATGTTTTAGCAACATATACATGTGTAGAAGTGAAATACGTAGGCCATTTTTATGCGTATAATTTGTTTTATCTAAAATCAAAATGTTTGATTACTTTTAGGAAATTGTAGCATTTCTGTGTTTTTGTTTCTGTAGTCCCGTGATTTTCAACCAGGGTTCCTCCAAAGCTTGCTAGGGGTTCCTTCAGCATTGGCCAATTTCTGCCTCTCAGATAAGTTCCCACTGACACCATTGATCTTTTTAGCCATTTGTAAGGAGGTAATTCTTCCCAATGACCTCAAGTGTAAGGACCATTCTTCCCACTGACCATCACACTAATGTATCATGAGTTGTAGATCTCTAATTTTTAGCAGGGGTTCCCCGAGACCAGAGAACTATTTCAAGGGTTCCTCTGTGTTAAAAAGGTTGAGAAAGGCTGCTGTAGTCTATTGTGTTTGTTTTTGGTGATGGATATCTGTTTTTACAGGCAGATCGCATTGGAAGTGAACTGAAGGCTATGATTCAGGCCCCCCCAGGATATCACATTGTTGGAGCAGATGTGGATTCCCAAGAGCTCTGGATAGCAGCTATTCTTGGAGAGGCACACTTTGCTGGAATTCATGGTATTGTGCATTTAAATGTAATTTTTTCCCGCTATAAATAAATTGTTGCTACAATGGTGTATGGGAGGAAAGAGGTGATGAAATAATATGTATTCAATAGAAATAGAAATGGGAGTGCAGAGCTGGATAAAAGGATCAGTCTAATAAGTGTATAAAAAAGTGTATAACCAGTATAATAACAACATACACAATAATTTACAATATAATATTAGTGCACATAAACAAATAAAAAAACATTTATGAAAAAAACTGTCCATATATGCTCAAGTGCAGAGACCATCCAAAAAATACTGTATATACTCGAGTATAAGCCGAGATTTTCAGCCCCTTTTTTTAGGCTGAAAGTGCCCCCCTCGGCTTATACTCGAGTCACCGCCGTCTGCCTACCTGATCAGCGTGTCGTGCAGACAGACGGCGGCCATTCCACTGTTCAAAAGCCGCGCCTCCCTGTCTGTGATAGGCGGAACACTCAATTTCCCAGCAGTCAGTGTTCCGCCTATCACGGACATCCTCTCATCCTCGTCCGTAGTATGAGGATGAGCGGATGTCCGTGATAGGCGGAACACTGACTGCTGGGAAATTGAGTGTTCCGCCTATCACAGATGAGGAGGAGAGGTGCGGCTTTTGAATCCTGGAATGGCCGCCGTATGTTTTTATGACATGCTGATCGGTGCAAAATGGCACACGGAGCTGCAGATGGGCACAGAGCTGCAGAAGGACACAGAGGCTGCAGATTGGCACATGGAGGCATGCACAGGACACAGGTAGGCTGCAATGGACACAGGGAGGTATGCAGCTGCAGATGGGCATTGTTGACCCTCTTTTCCACTTACAGTAGCTGCTGCATGTCTCATCTTCGGCTTATACACGAGTCAATAAGTTTTCCCAGTTTTTTTGTGGTAAATTAGGGGCCTCGGCTTATAATCGAGTCGACCTATACTCGAGTATATACGGTATTCCAATATAAATGCTATATTAACAAAATACACGCAGATGAACACAGAAATATGACCATAAAAAGGTTCATAGGTGAAGGCGCCCAAACGGAAAAAAAAAATTTCCAGTGCAAAACCATAGGTCTTTGCTTCCTACCACTAGTGCTGCCCATCGCCTTTCAATAAACAACGGAGGCTTACCGGAAAGCCTGCGACCGCCCTTATTCAGGGGGGTCAAAACAGGCTTAGTGGAGGAAACACCAGGAACGGTGTTTAGGAATTCAGGAACTTCTCTTCAGGGTGGCCAGCAGACATCGGTGAAAAAGACCTTCTATAGCACACTTATAGGAAAGTAAACCCTGTGCACAAACGAACAAGTTTGTGATTCCTTTCATGATTTATTGAAATATCAAAAAAATTTCTGTATATAAAAAATTCCTTGCAAGGATAAGAATAAAGGCTCCGCTAGTATCAGTAAAAAACCAACTCGCGCATGCGCAATGCATGAAAACGTGCCGACCCTAAGACCGTTTAGTCACAACTGACGTCGTTCTTTGTGAAGAAGCATTTTTTTTATCATTTATCACCCACCTAGCGCAATTCTTTCTTTTTTTTCTTTAATATGTATTCAATATTGCTAACAAATTAAAGTCCCCATCTGTCCCAGAAAAAAGCTGAATAATGTATGTGTGTGGAATACTTGTACACACATTGCACAAACCTGAAAATGCGTATTAGCCATATACCCATCTGGGAAGGGTTTTGTACAAAACTGGTCTATTCCCACTGTAAATCTGGCAGTGTCCTGCCTTATCAAGGCACCTTACTATTCCAGTAGAAGATGTACCTGTGTTTAAGGATCCAGCAAATAAGCCATTGGATGCTCTTTCTAGAGCTCTGTTCTCTCTGGCAGGCCCGATCCTGGCTGTGACTTTTCAAACCATGTGTGATTGATCAAAATCCCTTAAAAGAGATCTAACCACTGCTTATTGAAAGCATTAGCTTTACATTTTAATTGTGAGGATCTGCTGGAAGTCTTTTGTCTCATTTTTCACATGTCTCTGTACATTTGTGTAGGGCACTTTGGTTGAAAGGCTGGGCTGGAGAACCCCCTGTGCAAGAAGTGTTTGTTCAGCATGATTTTCGATGGACAATGATTATTTGAGCCAATTTTTTATACTATTTTCAAGCTAGTGGCAAGAGCTTCCATCTCCCTCATTGTGAAAGTGCTCCACCAAAGTGTGCAGACGTTTGTTATTCTACCGATGTTTGGACAATTTGTATCTCCAACGATTGGTTGCAGGAGATTGTCTTTCAAGGCTAAAAACTGGAGTCTTGCTCCGTGTCCCCCTTGGTTTCTCACCTCCAACCTTCCTGTGTCACCACACAGATTCACAAATGTCTATCTAGCCCTCTGGAGTCTTCTGGATCAAGGTGTCATTGCTGAGAATGGTTTCAGGGATTTTACTCCCAAACCGAAAGGGGAACTCCACCCCATCTTGGATCTCAAGGCCCTATATGTCTTCATTTGGGTCCAGAAATTCTGCATGAAATCCATGAGATCTGTCACAGCCCTCCTTCACCAGGTAGACTTTCTGGCTTTGGTGAACATCCATGGCGCATCTGCATGTGCCCGTCTTTCCAGCGCATTAACCTTTTTTATACACTTTGGTGTCAATACCAGTTTGTGGCCTGGCCCTCTGGGCGCTCATCTGATATAAGTAACATCAGCCTTGAATTAGTTTAGAATAAAGGATAGGGGGCACATGCGCGTGGCTAACTGAGCAGTACATGGCTGATTAGAGCTCCGTGGATACCGGGACCTGACAGCTAATAACGGCAAGTTATAGCAGCACACCGCCTTACAAAACTGTTACATTTGTCACTGAGACATCAGGGCACATTTTGATAATATGTACAGTGGGAAAAAATCTAAATCTAAAACTTTAAAAGCCCAAACATCGCTGACTGGAACTACTGCTAAAATGGCGGCAGCATCATCCCCCCTGCAATATTTCCTCACAGGAAAAGACACAAATAAGGATTTCTCCCTCTACACAGAAAGGTGAGACAGATTTTGATTTTGGAATGACTCCCATTACTTTACAGAACTCTCCTCCTGGCTCTGACTTATTATGTCAATTTGAGAGAGTTTTACAAAAGTCTTTACAAAACACCTCAGATACAATTACTGAGAGACTTACACGAGAGATTCGTGAGGTGGGCCGTCGAACATCTGTCCTAGAACAGAGAATGGATGAATTGGAAGTTATTACAAATAATCAAAAAGAAGAAATAGAAGCCCTTAGGGAAGAAAATTCTTCCCTCAGCAGCCAACTCGAGGAATTTGAAAATAGAGCCAGGAGATCTAATCTTCGTATCCGTGGCATCCCTGAGGCTATAGAAGATCTCCAATCCACTATTACTGCGCTTTTCCAGGAATTAGTCCCATCAATTCCTATAGAGCGCCTGAAAATGGACAGGTTTCATAGAACCCTGGCTCCCAGAAAAGAGGATGGCCCCCCCAGGGACATTGTAATAAAAATTACACTACTTCCGTACTAAAGCACAAATAATGGAAGCAGCCTGTAGTAAAGATTCCTTAATCTTTCAGGGGCATAAATATCAGATTTTTCAAGACCTCTCACAACAAACTCTAATGAAAAGAAAGGCGATGAAGCCACATTTGCAGATTCTCCAACTTCATCGCATCTCTTATCGCTGGAACTTCCCATTTGCTGTCCGCTTTTCTCACCGAGGTTCTACCTTCACCTGTAAAATGGAAGATGATCTCATTGAAGCAATTCAAGATCTTCGCCTGTCAACATCAGAGGGAACAGCTGAAGGATCCAAACGTCGAGCAACATCTAACTCTCCTAAACAACCACAGGACACTTCTAATCTTTCAGATCATCCCAGTATGCATAAAAGGTGCCGTACTGCTTCACCTCCATCAGCTCAAGAAGAACAGATGGGCTGATGTTAATATTCTTATATGTGATATAGAACCCCTAGGGCATGTTCTGCCTTAAATCATATATTCAGTGACATCATCAGTAAATAACACTGCGATGGGTCTTACACCCTAACATAATATAACGTTCTTAATTTAAATGCTAATATAGTGCCAATACTCGGTATATTTGCAACACCTTCATTTCATAAGAATTTATATATAATTATTATCCTCTCCTGGACCTGTTGTCGGGGGTCCCCCTCAAAGAGAACTAAAGCGTTCCAATACTTTTCCAAGCTTAAAGCACAAGTGGTATGTTTACAGGAAACACACTTTTCAACACAATCCTTGCCAAAATTCTTCAGTCAACAATACCCCCAGACATATACTGCCTCGGCCTCTACCAAACAGAGAGGTGTCTTAATAGCTTTTCACCGTACCACACTGTTTATACTTAAAAAATAAATTAAAGATCCCGAGGGAAGATACCTACTACTCTCTGGCCACTTGCTAGACTGCGAAGTTACCATAGTCTCTTACTATGCCCCGAATAAGAATCCATTGTCCTTCCTCTCTCACTTGTTCTCACTAGTGGATACACATAAAACTGGTACCCTAACGCTCTGTGGAGACTCTAATCAAGTGATATATCCATTCCTAGACAAATCCCCGACTCCAATAAATGCTCAGCGCCTTTCATACCAAAACCTTCTTAATCAGCATTCCTTACTAGATACTTGGCATGAACATAACCCTATAAGGAAACAATATACGCACTATTCTCATCCTCACAAACAATTCTCTCGAATTGACCATCTCCTTATAAACACTAGTACCTCTCCCCTTATCCTTAACTCTCAAATTGTACCATGCTCTTGGTCAGATCATGATGCTGTAATGACATCCTTTTCATCATTAATTCCAAGACCTAATTACCGTACCTGGTGTATAAATGACAGTCTACTAACCAAACCTAAATACAGACAAGATATAGAAAATGTTATACAAGACTACCTTGCTAACAACAATCCCTTAGATACAAACCCTTTGACACTTTGGGAAGCCCTTAAACCATCTATCAGAGGGGTCTGCATTAGCCAAGCAACATATCATCGGAAAAAACAAAAACAACTACATGCACAACTTGATGATGCTTTTTATAAAGCCTCTGAGAATTTTCCAAACTCACCCTCACAGCAAAATAAACAATTATATGAAAAAGCCAAATTAGAACTCGACCTGTTCTTAACAGACTCCGCTGAAAAGATTCTCCGAAAATCAGCACATACTTTTTATATGAAAGCCAATAAGCCGACTACTTTCTTAGCCTTAGCCCTACGCAAGGCAAACTATATCCCTAAACCGATCCGCCTCCAATTATCCAAAGATTATTATTCTAGTAACCCTCTCAAAATTAGTTTAGTAAAGGACTCACTGACCTATACCGAGATACTCATAAATTTGACCAAGCAAAATTTGATACCCTTCTCTCCTCTATACAACTCCCCTTCCTTTCGACTGCTCAAAAAGAACTTCTTGATAAACCAATCTCAGATTTTGAAGTCCAAACAGAAATAAAAACTCTGAAAATCCACAAACGTCCAGGCCCTGATGGTTTCTCAGCTATAGTTTATAAAAATGTTACTACTATACTATCTCCCCTTATGGTAGAGGCCTTTAACTCCCTTCTCACAAACCATTCCTTTCGTGATGAATCCTTATTAGCATCCATAGCCATGATTCCAAAACCGAACACTGATGACACTTCTTGGTCCAATTATAGACCAATTTCAATACTTAATTTAGATATTAAAATTCTAGCCAAGATCCTCTCTAACCGACTAAATCCAATAATAGGCTCCCTCTTTCACAAAGATCAGACAGGGTTTATTCCCTCTAGACAAGCAGGTGATAACATTCACCGTGCTACCCTCCTAGCCTAAGATCCCGTCGTATACCTACCTGCTTCCTCTCAATAGACATAAGAAAGGCATTCGATTCTATTTCTTGGTCCTATCTCAACTCCATCCTAATCTGATGGGGATTCGGAACACAATTTAGAGGTTGGATCTCTTCTCTGTATCAAAACCCAAAAGCATATGTTTCATATTCTGGATACCGTTCCGAATCCTTTGCCATTGAGAGAGGAACCAGACAAGAATGCCCCCTTTCCCCTCTTATATTTGCTTTGGCAATCGAACCTCTCGCACAGCTTATACGCTCCAATATAAATATTAAAGGCCTCGAACTAGGAGGTTATCAACACAAACTATGTATGTTTGCTGACGACGTTCTTATTTTCCTAACTTCACCACTTACCTCAGCCCCAAATCTTATAGATATCCTAACCAAATTTGAATCAATATCAGGACTCAAAATAAATACTCATAAGTCCAAAGCCTTAAACATTTCTATTCCACCTGACTTGCAGGCGCAATTGCAAGACTCCCTCCCATTCACATGGTCATCAACACAAATTACTTATCTTGGAATTATATTTACAGCTAACCCAACTAATCTATATTCGGCAAACTACCCCTCCATGCTAACTCAACTCTCAACATTTATGAAAACCTGGTCCTCTCTCCCATTGGCATGGATGGGTAGAATTTCTGTAATTAAGATGACAATACTTCCTAAGATCCTATATCTCTTCAGAGTGCTTCCAATACAGGTTCCAGCATATTTCTTACGCATATTACAGAGGAAAGTTTCCCAATTCATTTGGGGAAAACTTAAGCCCCGCCTCCCACAATCTACCCTTTACACTGTGAAGGTGGTGTATTGAGCGTTTTGGTGGTGGATTGAGCGTTCCCAATTTCTCTAAATATTATTATGCTGCCCAATTAGCCATGTTACCTAAATACCACGCTACAAAAGAAATTCCCCTTTGGGTTATAATTGAATCAGTAGAATGTGATCCTTTATCAATTGCAAACCTTCTTTGGCTCCCACCAGCACAACGCCGAGCAATTACTAACCCTATTACTAAGCATAGCCTTTCAATTTGGGACAGACTAAGAGCTCGTTTTAGTCTCCAATCCGAACATAAACCCCTTCTTTCCTTCCTTAATAACCCATCTTTCTATCCTGCCTGGACTTCTCCATCATCTTTCCTTACTTGGTCAAATGCAGAATTAACCCGTTCTCATCACTTTTATGAATCCTCTTCTATTACCCCTTTTGCTGCATTACAAAAAACACATGCTATACCTCAAAAAGAAACATTTAGATACTTACAAATAAAACAATTTCTAATCCAAAACACTCCTTCAAATCCATCTACCCCAAGCTTCACTTTCTTTGAACAAGCTTGCAAATCTGATCCTCACAAACGAGGGCTCATTTCAAATCTGTACAACCAACTATTATCGCATGCAACCTCTTCCCCTCCAACCTATACATCTAAATGGGAAAATGATTTAAATCTTCAACCAGACAAACTAAACTGGACTCGCATATGGCAGGCTACTAGATCGGCCTCCCCGAATATAGTAGCTTCAGAAACTAACTATAAGGTGCTTTCTAGATGGTACTTAGTACCTGCTAGGATTTCAGAATTCCTCCCGCAATACCCAGCTAACTGCTTTCGAGGATGTGCTGACTTAGGCACACACTTACACATTTGGTGGGATTGTCCCATAGTCAGAGCTTTTTGGTCAGAAATATTCAAAATTCTTTCTATCATTTTCAAAACCACAGTAGAACCAGACCCTACGGTAGCACTCCTGAATAATAAACCTCAAACTTTAACTCACCACTAATTTAAACTTCTATTATCGATAACCACGGCTGCCAAACAAAATATTGCAAAAGCCTGGAAAACACCCACTTTATGCATGGTATCATTCAAACATAGAGTAACGCAAGCCATGATTCACGCTAAAATAGAGGCAACCGTACTAGATAAAGTTCCCATGTTCGAATCATTATGGCTTCCTTGGATTGAACACTACTTACCACATGGTCTAGACCAATCTCTTATATTCTCATGAAACAACTAATCAAACATATATCTTACCCCCTATGTTACATGTAGAATTTATTAACATACCATTTTCTTTCGGAGTGGTCTCCTCCCTCCACAACCCTTATATATGCTTCCCCCACCCTTGCTTTCCCCACACCCTCTCCTTTTACTATATATAGATGTACAAGCTAAATTAATGAGTTATATATTTCCTAATGTTATTACTATAGAGGAGATTTTAGGGATGGTTTAATTAAGTATCTTTTATTCAGGGAATAACCAAGCCACATGGTTGGATCTTGGCCCTGAATTATCTACTTACCTCTCTATACCTTCCTGGTAACAACCTTTCTTTTACCCTATATTATACCAAATCTCCTCCAACCCTAAACTTTGAAACTACAATTTTTACTATGTATCTAATCCAGTTATTAAACTTTATACATGTTTATCTTTAGTCAAAATGTGTTAAACTAATATATCCCAAATTACATGACTGTTATTATAGTATTCACCTCCTGTTAATATACTGAGAAGCCTCATTTCACACCTTTATACATTCTACTTAACTATAAATCTATTGTATGACTCTTTTTATTGCATTATATTCAATAAAATATTTGAAAAAGAAAAGAATAAAGGATAGGTAGTGATGATTAAAAGTCACACCGAATTGAGGGAACTACAAAAAATCTGAACACTGAAGTTTAAAAAGATTATAATAATACAACAATAATATATTATAATCCTTCTGGCACATCAATTTGATTTTTTTTTTTTTTATCACTGTCCTAGAGAAATTAGGAGCATGTATTATTGATTATAAACCAAACCAAACAAATAGTATGGTAACCACAATAATCTTATCAAATGTAAATGTTTACATCATATTAATAATGAATTTTTCTATGTCATCATAATCGCCACATCAGCAAGAGAGTAAAATAGATCGGAACTTCTATATTAACATAGAGCTGTTTTACAGTCCTGCTGGTATAAAGTGTGGTTGAAGGGCTGAAGTATCCTTAACATCCACTGCTCCAGGCTCCTTCCAGTGCTGAGACCATAGCCAAAAAATTAGGTCACATGACATCTTTTGAATGGAGGGTTGAGATAAGTGGATCCTTCCCTTTTAAGGCTGGGTTCATATTGCAGTGATGCGGGAACGCTGCAAATCCGCTGCGGGTTCCCGCATCGCATGCCTCCCGGTGGCAGTTCACACTGCCCTATGCGAACTGCTGGGAGTGTCAGTGAAACGTTAATGACACCCCCAGATCAGTTCGCATAACGCAGTGCGATCTGCAAACTCGGACAGGAATCGGATCGCATGGTGTGAACACCCATGCGATCCGATTCTGCTGCGGACCGAAAAAAAGGGTCCTGTGCGAGTTTCGGCCGGATGCGATGCGAATTCAGCCATACTATCTGTATGGCTGAACTCGCATCGCACAGAGATCGGATGTGATTTGCACTGCAGTGCGGTGCGAATCACATCCGATTCTTGTCACCGCTGCAATGTGAACCCAGCCTTAAGGAGAAGTCCAGCCTGAGCTTGTTCAGCTGGGCTTCTCTTATGGGTCATAGGAGTGCAATTCGTTTTGTACACCTGTGACCCATTTTCAACAGAGAGCGGTCTGAGGTCTGCTCTCTGATGACGTCACTGCAATCAGTGCAGGCACCGCGTCATCACAACAAAGTCTGGATCCGTCAGGTGCCTGGACTGATGTCTGTCTCAGCCTTTCAGCGAGCCACTAAGACGCTTACTCCCCACCCGTCCACAGCTCAGTGCTCCAGTGAGCATGGAGGAGCAGAGAGGAGAGCTGCTGATTGACAGTCAGCAGCTCTCCTCTCAGGAATCTGTGACAACCGAGCCATCGACAATGTTCGATCACTCGGTTCTCAGTGCAGAGACGGCGGGGGACACCTAGGTAAGTATAATGGGGGGGGGGAAACGTACTTCTCTTTTAACATGTCATATAGCTAAAATCATTGGCTTTAGCCCTTTCACTACCAGCAAAGGCTTATGGTGGCACAGAACCGCTTCCACTTGGCCAAGTAGTAGGGGTGTTGAATATAATCACGATTCGGGTGTCCACAATGGTGGCATCGATGCTACGACCGGCATAATCGATTGGCGGGTGACGTTATCCTGACATGCCCCTCCCCTCCTGGGAGAGCACCCCATCATACTCTGCAAATTTTAAAATAAATGTGTCTTAACGCATCCCCTCTTATAATACATTAAGTGCCCCACTGTTCAAGTGTACATGCCTTTTAAAAAAATATGTAGCGATATAAAGCATATTTCAGACTGTTCCTCTTTGCTCATGTGACTGCCCGGCGCACTGCCGTCCTCTCTCCATCTAACAGCTACAGCAGGCGGGGCTGAGAATCCTCCGCTAATGTCAGCTGAGAGGAGAGCAGCAAGTGGCCAGCTGGGTCTGAGTTGCATGTGAGCCGAGGAACAGCCTGATATATGCAGTATTTAAATAGCTACATATTTTTTAAAAGGCATTTACAGTGGGGCACTTAATGTAAAATAAGAGGGGATTCGATGAGGCACAGTTAGTTTAGCAGATAAGTCAAGCAGAGACAAATAAGTGTACTCTGCTTACAACTTGTACTGACCGTATGGGAGAGTTCAGCCCCGTCTTCCCCGTTCACACATTCCACCATGTTAATTCCTAGAGTGCTGGAATGTGCAACAGGGCAGCATTGTGTTTTTCTACTGTGTGAATGCCTGTACCCTGAGTGCTAGTGCCACTGATCCTACCATCCCTCTGCCTCTGATCCCACTATCCCACCATCCCTCTGCCTCTGATCCCATCCATCCCTCTGCCTCTGATCCCATCCATCCCTCTGCCTCTGATCCCATCCATCCCTCTGCCTCTGATCCCATCCATCCCTCTGCCTCTGATCCCATCCATTCCTCTGCCTCTGATCCCATCCATCCCTCTGCCTCTGATCCCACCATCCCTCTGCCTCTGATCCCACCATCCCTTTTGCTTCTGATCCCATCCATCTTTTTGCTTCTGATCCCACCCATCCCTCTGCCTCTGATCCCATCCATCCCTCTGCCTCTGATCCCATCCATCCCTCTGCCTCTGATCCCATCCATCCCTCTGCCTCTGATCCCATCCATCCCTCTGCCTCTGATCCCATCCATCCCTCTGCCTCTGATCCCATCCATCCCTCTGCCTCTGATCCCATCCATCCCTCTGCCTCTGCTCCCACCATCCCTCTGCCTCTGCTCCCACCATCCCTCTGCCTCTGCTCCCACCATGTTCATTTTACGATTTTACAAACTCTGAAAGCTGTATGGGAAAAAAAAAAATTCAAAAACTGTAAATATTGTCAGGCCATCTGAGTTTTAAAGTGGAGCATAATAGGGCCTGGCATTTTGTAGCTGCTAACTTAAAATGTTTTAAAAACCGACTGAAGAGCCACTTTAGTGACTCGGTACTATAGCAGGATTGCATGACGCATCTGCAAATGTGTACGTTCAGTGCTGGAAACACTGTCAACGTGTCTACAATAAAATGTAATGGTTGATAATCAAACAAGATAAAGCATGGCTTGTAAGGCCTCTTTCACACTTACGTCCCGTTCAGGCCCGTCTGTCAGTTTTTCAGGCGGACCTGAACGGGTGCTCCATAGAGGTCTATGGAGCGTCGGATGTCAGCGGTGACATGTCCGCTGACATCCGACCCGCTCCGATCCGAAAAAGTGTGACGGAGGAAAAAGCTATTTTTCCATCCGTCATCGGATCGGGTGACGACGGGCACTGCGGTCCGTCGTCATCCGATCTCCCATAGGGGAGAGCGGCGCTGTGACAGGTCCGTCCCTGCGCAGTGTGCAGAGACGGAGCTGTCATCTCCCTGCTCAGCGGGGATCGGCGGAGTGATCCCCGCTGAGCAAACGGACATCCACGGGGCGGATCAGAACTGATCCGCCCCGTGTGAAAGGACCCTAAAGCAGAGGAATCTGTAGCAATACTGGATTCGTAATTGTTTTTATGGTCTAATATCATTCTGTGTTATTCTATCTTTTTTTCCTATTGAGCATTATAGTAATGGTCTGGGTTTTCAGGTTGCACAGCCTTTGGATGGATGACTTTACAAGGTAAAAAGAGCAGCGGCACTGACCTGCACAGCAAGACAGCATCTACTGTGGGAATAAGTCGAGAACATGCCAAGGTCTTCAATTATGGGCGTATTTATGGTGCTGGGCAGCCCTTTGCTGAACGTCTGCTGATGCAGTTTAATCATAGACTCACTCAGGAAGAAGCCTTGGGGAAAGCCAAACACATGTATGCAGCAACAAAGGGAGTCAGGAGGTGAGTGGTATGCTGCTATAAAGCTGGAACTGTGCAAAAAAGGAAAGCAACCATTACACAATAGTTGGCTGGTAATTTCCAAAATTGTATAACCACTTGTTGCCAAATCATGTACCTGGTATGTCATTGTGCTTCAAGTGGTTGTACCGGGGTGGGGCAATTGTAGCCATCACCCCGTTACCAGGTACACATTTTTTAGAGCAGATGCTCAGCTCTCTTGTAATAGCAATCGCGGCTTGCTCAAGCTCTCCCGCCTCACCTGGAGACCTGAGTAACCAGCTGTCCACTGGGATCGCCTTTAATTGGCTGTTTCGCTATTGTACCCTGGAAGCGAGGACATAACATCCCTTCTGGTTTACCCAATGTCCACGGTGCCATTTAAAAAAAAAAAAAAAAATATATATATATATATATATATATATTATTCAAAAACACTGATCTTGGGCAGAGGAGGGATTTGGGGTCTTATAGACTTTAAATCACTCAATTAAGAGTACCTGACACGTACCTATTGAGTCATAAAGGATGTTTGCATTCCTTGTGACAGAAATAAAAGTGATAAAACATTTTCTTTTTAAAGCAACAATGTAAAAATAAAGTAAAATTAATAATTAAAAAAAAAAAATTTAAAGTGCCCCGGTCCCCACATGCTATCACGCAAAAGCAAATGCCCACATCTGTTCTGCACGCATACGCAAACAATGATCGCCGCATACGTGAGGTATCGCCATGAATGTCAAATCATGGGCAGTAATTCAAGGACCAGACCTGTGTACATCTAAAGTGGTAACCTATAAAGGCTTTTAAAGTGTCGCCTATAGATAGTAACATTTCTGTAGTTTTCAGCCGTTGCATGGGCTTGTGCATTTTTAAAGTGGTACATGTTTGGTATCTATTTACTCAGCATAACATCATCTTTTATATTTAAAAAATTGGGTTATGTATTTTATTTTTTTGCATTAAAATTCAAAAAAGTGCATTTTTCCCAAAAATTGCGTTAGAAAAACTGCTGCTCAAATACCATAAAAAGTTGCAAAATCCACCAATTTATTCTCTAGGGCAGGGGTGTACAAACTTTGAATCATTAAAATCAACCACTTCCGGACCGCCGCATGTCGATATACATCCTTGCTTTGAAGAGGAATATCGTTCTTATGGCAGCAGCTAGCTGCCATAGTTACATAGTAGGTGAGGTTGAAAAAAGACACAAGTCCAATTTTAATGAGCGGCCACGATTCTTGTTAAACTCCCTTTTGCAAAATCTTCCTGATGGCGTCGAATTCATGCTGGCGTTGCCGGGAAGAAAGAGGGACTCTGCTACACATCTTCTGGTCTTGCCCCCAGATACAAAGTTTCTGGGGAGAGGTCCACCGGATAACTCAGAAATTTACAGACCGTATTGTCCCAAACGATCCGGCATACTTCCTCCTACATGCCAATGACATCCCCAAATGGGTAAACAAAAATACGCCATTTAGTAGACCCAGCCAAGGCATGTGTCCCTCTTAACTGGAAATCAACAACCCCGCCAACGATAGACCTATGGCTTAAAAAAAATAGACGACCTTAACAAAATGGAAGACCTGATCCTTACAAGCCAGAACAGAGAGGAGGCATACTCCAAAACATGGCAACTATGGAATGTGAGATAAATTGTTGAAAAGATCTGGTCCCCAACCAGAAATGTCAACTAAGGAGAGAGCGGGGGGACTATTATGGTGCGATTTACAGAGTATAGAACATTGAAGAAACGGACATAAAAAATTATATTAATTTATTTGAGTATAAAAACATTTGGCAATACAAATGGTCCACAATTGGTGTAAAGAATGACGTATTTCGACTAGTTTCGCTTTTCAGCTTCCTCAGGAAATACATATGTCTAGGAATATATATAGAAATCACAGTTAGGTATATAGTAAAAGGTAATATATAATCAAAGAGATACAATGGGGAAAAGTACGAAGTAACAATATGGAAGAACACTTCACAGGGACTTACCCGAACACCCATGCCCCCGAGACAGCTCAGGTAGCCAGGGGGAGCCTCCCCCGGCGACTGGGAGAGGCATTGAACCTGACACAAGCCGAGATCTATATGAAGATATTTATATGAAGTTATGGTTTATACTTGTCATAAGACTTTTCTTGAGTGACACCCAGGCGTGAAATGTATCTCCATCACCGGGGGTAGAACGATGTGATTGGAATAATTAAGTGTGCCAATAAAGTGGAACAAGCAATGTGCTGTAAGGCAGAACTAGAGTAAACCCCTAGGGAAAAGGGAAAGAAAGGAAAAGAATAAACAACAATGGAAGGGGGATGAAGGGGACGGACGTGGGTTATGAGGATAGTGAGGGAAACAAGTGAAAAAATTGTCCCACAAGTGAGAAATGTGAGGATTCAATGCTAATAGTGAGAAATGAGAACGAATTGGAAAGTGAAACCCAAACATATATATAAATTATATATGTCAAGAGATATATATGAAGTTACTTTAATATAATTATACAAAAAGTGTGTTACTCGCTATGATGTGACGGTGCACAGGGTTAAATTGAAAGAAGTCAAGTTCCCAAAAGAGATACCCAAAGATAATAGTAAAGGCAATTAGTGATTGGTAAGATGTATTGTGAAGCCTGGGTGCCAAGGACAAAAAATAAATATAATTTAATTAAGTTACCGGTGGGTTAGGTCGTTTGCTTACTTTTAGACCCGGAGAAGAACATGAGGCTGTCCATCCTGTAATCTAATATCATGTTGTGAGGCCATCCATAATTTATATAGAATCAATAGGTGGATAACACACCTGGTACTTGGTGTGGGTATCTATTCACGAACAGTGATGAGGCTCTGGCCCGTCCTCTTCGTGCCTTGATCTCCACACATCACTAAGTCCTGAGCATGTCCTGTCTTCCCTATTCTGGCATAAATAGGGAAGGGCCTCCTCTCTCCCCCTCCTTGTATTTATTCTCCCTTATGGTAATACCTGGGACACTATTGTGTCTTGATATTCCCTTATAGTTTGTATTTGTTGTATGCCATTGTTTATTTATGCCTTTATACTATTTATTATTGTACTGTTACAGGTTCTTGCCCCTCCACCTGGCCCCCCTATGGGCTTGAGTCGTGGGTTTTTCTTCTGGCGATTGGTGGGGCTCTTGGGGGTTGGGTGGGTGGGGCTCTTGGGGGTTGGGTGGGTGGGGCACCATGATTTCTGGTGCTCCGCTCCCCCTTTCCCCTTGCGTGTGTCCTGGCTGACATGGATTATCTGTGGGACACGAGCACAGACGTGCGCGCGACTTTCCTGCGCAGCTCGGATCTGGTGCTGCACAGGCCTGCATGAGACAGTATCGCTCATGGCGGGTGCTGGGCGCATATAGTGTGGTGGGCGCAAGCGCGCTGGTTGTCGCTGCGCGCGCGCTGTAGAACCCCTGACCCCGTGACGCTGTGCGCCGGTGACGCGGTGCTGGGGTCAATCAGCGGGGTTGAGAGGCATTTATGGCGGTGTTCCACCACTATACTGGCACGCCGAGCTGATCCGGAGAACCCCAGTGGTCACACTGCGAGCGGTGAGTGAACATATTCCAGATAGGGAGTTACACTAATATATTATAATAATTATACATTAATGCATTACCATGCTCATGTTTACACAGATGATTATTACCCCAAGTGCCCTAAATGTTCTGGACATTCCTCCACCTCGCATACTGATCCCATTAATGAGGATGAGTTCTTTATCCATCTTTGGATGGACAGCCTCATGTTCTTCTCCGGGTCTAAAAGTAAGCAAACGACCTAACCCACCGGTAACTTAATTAAATTATATTTATTTTTTGTCCTTGGCACCCAGGCTTCACAATACATCTTACCAATCACTAATTGCCTTTACTATTATCTTTGGGTATCTCTTTTGGGAACTTGACTTCTTTCAATTTAACCCTGTGCACCGTCACATCATAGCGAGTAACACACTTTTTGTATAATTAAATGAAAGTAACTTCATATATATCTCTTGACATATATAATTTATATATATGTTTGGGTTTCACTTTCCAATTCGTTCTCATTTCTCACTATTAGCATTGAATCCTCACATTTCTCACTTGTGGGACGCTTTTTTCACTTCTTTCCCTCACTATCCTCATAACCCACGTCCATCCCCTTCATCCCCCTTCCATTGTTGTTTGTTCTTTTCCTTTCTTTCCCCTTTCCCTAGGGGTTTACTCTAGTTCTGCCTTACAGCACATTGCTTGTTCCACTTTATTGGCACACTTAATTTTTCCAATCACATCGTTCTACCCCCGGTGATGGAGATACATTTCACGCCTGGGTGTCACTCAAGAAAAGTCTTATGACAAGTATAAACCATAACTTCATATAAATATCTTCATATAGATCTCGGCTTGTGTCAGGTTCAATGCCTCTCCCAGTCGCCGGGGGAGGCTCCCCCTGGCTACCTGAGCTGTCTCGGGGGCACGGGTGTTCGGGTAAGTCCCTGTGAAGTGTTCTTCCATATTGTAACTTCGTACTTTTCCCCATTGTATCTCTTTGATTATATATTACCTTTTACTATATACCTAACTGATTTCTATATATATTCCTAGACATATGTATTTCCTGAGGAAGCTGAAAAGCGAAACTAGTCGAAATACGTCATTCTTTACACCAATTGTGGACCATTTGTATTGCCAAATGTTTTTATACTCAAATAAACTGATATAATTTTTTATGTCCGTTTCTTCAATGTTCTATACTCTATAAATCATACCGTAATAGTCCCCCCGCTCTCTCTCCTTGGTTGACATTTCTGGTTGGGGACCAGATCTTTTCAACAATTTATCTCATACTTATTTGGGATGAAGGTGCATATTGTAACGTTTCAACTGTAATCTAATATCATGTTGTGAGGCCATCCATAATTTATATAGAACTATGGAATGTGTTCAAATACTCAGAGGAGGGACAAACACTCAGAGAAGCCCAGAAGCCCAACAGAGCGTACTTATATCATTTCTCCACCGCCAAGCTAATGCCATATTATAGTTTGACATGATTACACAAACTGGAGAGGTCTGAGGACTCAGATCCGAGCTCCCACCCCACACCCCACACCCAACTACTTTCACCCCCACTCACGCCTTTCTAATATCTATACTTTCATGCTCCTAATACCCTGGAGCTCAGACTAACTCTCCTATTTTCTTTCTCCCCACTATACTCTTATCTAACTAGAAAAAGTTAGGGAAGGGGACCCTCAGGGCTATGGTGACCTGCCTAATCACAATCAGATGCAGGAGACAACCTTATGGATGTTAGTATCTATATTAGAAAACAATCAGGAACATCGCAAATAGATGGAAGACCAAGAAATTACCTGTCAGATGTGCTTCTCCTTCAGCAAACAACCACACAGGATAAGGGCATTTGACCGACGATAACCACATATTGTATTCTCTGTGCATGTACCCTTTCCTGTATCTGTAACATTGTCATTTTGAATATATTGTTGTAGTGGTCCATGTGGACCCATTCCCTGTTATAAATAAAAAAATAAAATAAAATAAAAACTCCCTTTTGCAAAAAAGTTTTAGCCCTATTGTGGGGTCCCCAGTATGGTATTTGTATATTGAAACCCATAACCCCAGTAGCCTCTTCTTCGACCGGTGGTCTGCTTCAAGATAAAAGTGGTCTCTGCAACAGATTCGCGGCAAGATCACTTTTTATCGGCGGCGGGAGAGGGCCCCCCCCCTCCCATCCTACCACGCTTCGGTGCCCTCCACCTCTTACCGGAGCCATTGGCAGCGGGCGAGGCGATCGGATGTTTCCCCTTGCTGGGTATGGAGACGAGTGAGGGGAAGATGGCCCCCACCCTTCTCCATAACATTGCAGGGCAGAAGTGAAGTTTTGACGGGCCATTTTTTTTTTTTTTATTATTGCATTTTTGTGTAAATATGAGATCTGAGTTCTTTTTGACCCCAGATCTCATATTTAAGAGGTCCTGTCATGCTTTTTTTTATTACAAGGGATGTTTACATAATAGGAATAAAAGTGACACAATTTTTTATTTATTTTTTAAAAACAGTGTATCAAAAAATAAAATAAAAGGGAAAATAAGTAAGAATTTTTTTTTAAACGTGCCCCGTTGAGCTCTCATGCAGAAGCGAACGCATACGTGAGTAGCACTCGCATATGAAAATGGTGTTCAAACCACACATGTGGTATCGCCGCGATCACAGTAGAGCAAGAGCAATAATTCTAGCCCTGGACCTCCTCTGAAACTTAAAACATGCAACCTGTAGAATTTTTTAAACGTCACTTTTTTCAGATCACAGATTCAGATTCACAGATTTTTAAGGATAAAAGTTTGTCGCCATTCCACGAGCGGGCGCAATTTTGAAGCGTGACATGTTTGGTATCAGTTTACTTGGCGTAACATTATCTTTCACAATATAAAAAAAAAATTGGGCTAACTTTACTGTTGTCTTGTTTTTAATTAAACAAAATTGTACTTTTTCCAAAAAAGTGCGCAAATACGGTATGACAGAAAGTATTGCAACGACCGTCATTTTATTCTCTAGGTTGTTAGAAAAAAAAATGTATAATGTTTGGGGGTTCTAAGTCATTTAGCAAAGAAAACTGTTTTTAACTTGTAAACAACACATCTCAAAAAGAGAGTCCTTAAGTGGTTAAATGCTAATTAATACACTGCCCCACAAGAACTGTCTTGCCTTTGGGGCTGTGTGTGGTGAAGAGTCTAGGGATGAGCTTGTGCGTATTTTTTGGATATACTGTATTTATCGGCGTATAACACGCACCTTCACTTTAAGAGGGAAGTTTCAGGATAAAACATACATTTTAAATAAACAACTGTGAAGGAAAATAAGGGTCAGTGCCCATCAATGCAGCCTAATCAGTGCCCATCAATGCAGCCTAATCAGTGCCCATCTGCAGCCTCAAAATTTCCATAAATGCAACCTCACGGTTGCAATGAATGCAGCCTCGGAGGGGACAGGGAGGGGGGCAGGGCGAACGCCAACAGATTACATACAGGAGAATCTCCTGTTTACTCGGTGGCCTCTTTAATACAAAGTCCCGCCTTGTGTGATAGACAGAACAGTCGTCCAATGCCAGCCCAGGAGACGGGACTTCCTATTACAGAGGCCGCCGAGGAGAGTCTCACTGTATGTAATCTGTTGGCACTCGTCCCCTCCGAGGCTGCCAGAACTGAACAATAAATACGGTATATATCTTTTGTGGGGGCCACAAAAGATATATATATATATATATATATATATATATATATATATATATATATATATACACAAATTATCAGCGGGAAATGGGGTGCAGTTGGCCTGCGGTATGGACTTTGGACATGCCTGCGCTAGGGTCTCTGCATTAAATAATGTACAGCATGTTTGGGGGTTCTAAGTAATTTTCTAGCACAAGCAAACTGATTTTATTTTTGGACTATAACGTTTTTGTTACATGTTGGTTTTCCAGGTACATCTTGTCTGAAGATGCAGAGTGGCTGGTAGACGAGCTTGGGATCTTAGTTGAGCGAGGAGAAGAGAATTCTGTGAGCTTAGACGATGTGCGGAAGATCCAAAAACAAGCATTAATGAAGTAATGTACCCCATAATCTCATATCATAATCCTACTTATGTTATCCTTCCAGTGCTATGAATGAATCCTAAAAAGAGAACTACTAATGTGGCCAAGCTTTTAGGAGTAGCATGTAACAGAGCACTGCTCAGATAAGACATTCTGAGCACAGGCCAAGAGGCTGCTCTAAACAACATTAAAGTAGTTCTTAAGGTAAAGGATCTTTTTTTTCTTTTTTACCTTAAAGTGTTTGTTAACCCAAAAAAAATATTTATCCTGCTCCTTTTAAAGCATGTTATATGACACAGTGTTTGTCCTGTGTCATTTGCCCCCCCCCTGTAACATCTAAAAAAACCTGGCTGATCCTACCAGTTTCTCCCCACACCTCTGTAAACTGACCACGTTGTGTATCATGGCTGCTGAGCCCTGATACCGTGATCAGTTTATGTGCCTCTGTCATCAGCAGCCTGCTATCTGCTCTCCTCTCTGCTCCTGTGTCCTCCTCCCCCCTCCCCTCTCTGTCTGTGTGTGAGCTGCCCTTCCCCCTCCTGCTGCTCTTATAACACTAACCTGTATACACCATCAGCACTGCCTCCTAGTGTCCCCCTCTGTGAATGATTTATAAATATTTAATGTTGTAAATACCTAATTTAAGAGCTGAGATTGCGATCACATGACCAGCCAGCTCTCTCCTCCTCCCCTTCAGACTGACATCAGCAGAGGAATCTCGGCCCCGCCCACTGCATCTCTCAGAGGAGAAAAGGAGAAAGCTGGCCAGTCATGTGATCGCAGTCTCAGCAGTGAAATTAGGTATTTACAGCATTCATATTTATAAATCACACACAGAGGGGGATACTACAATAGGAGGCAGTGCTGATGGTGTATACAGGTTAGAGTGGCTTAAAGAAGTGGTCCACCTAATAAAAAAAAAAATATTAAAAGCCAGCAGCTACAAATACTGCAGCTGGTGACTTTTAATAAATGGACACTTACCTGTCTCAGGATCCATTGATGTCGGCAGCCGAAGCCGATCAATCTCTCGCCACTGGCGCCGCCATTCTCGGTGAGGGAATCGGGAAGTTAAGCATTGCGGCTTCACTTCCCGGTTCCCTACTGTGCATGCGAGAGTCGTGCTGCACATCCTAACTGGTTCCCACTATCTCCTGAGACCCATGTGTGTCCCAGAAGACAGCACAGGGGGACAGGAAGAGGCGTAGACTCCAGTGGGAGTCTATGTCCGTAAGTGGGTGCAAATACCTGTCTTAGACAGGTATCTACACCCCCCTCCCCCCTGTTAAGGTGCCAAATGTGACACCGGGGGGGGGTTCCCGTAAAGGGGAGGTTCAAATTTTGTGTGCAGCTCCCCTCTCCAGCTCACAGCATGCTTAACTAAGCCCTATCTTGATCCAGCGCTGTGCTTCAGAATAGCAGCTCGCTTTCTCTCTCTCCTCACTGGACAGAGGCAGCAGAGGGAGCCATTGGCTCCTGCTGCTGTCAATCACAGCCAGTGAGGAGAGACCCAGGGGTGGAGTCGAGCTGCGCTGTGTGTGTGTCTATGGATGGCTTGCTATGAGGGCATTCAGCAGGCAGGAGGCACCAGGAGTGCTGGGGGGGGGGGGGGCAGAAGAGAAGAATTGGGGCTGCTCTGTGCAAAACCATTGCACAATGTAGGTAAGTACATGTTTGTTATTTAAAAAAAATTATATATATTTTAGGCTCGCTTTAAAATAAGCGTATACTGTAGCTACATGTGGCTTCAAGGCTTGTTCATACTGCCTCACAGCCCATAACACCGCTGCCTGGACAGCGTTTTGAGCTGCAGTGGCAGGGGCAGTGTGATGTGCATTTTACCCTTTTTTTTTTTTAACTGAAGCTTATATGAAGTGTACAAAGTGACACGTCATTCATGTCATTGCACAGCAGCACGGTGACATGCAGGCAGTGCAAAATGATGCAATTATATTGCTTAAAATCGCACAGTTTTGGAACCCTGGGAACTACTGCATTCTGGTGTGAACATGATACACAGGGATTGATTTTCTAAAACTGAAGAGTGCAAAATCTGGTGCAGCTCTTCATTGTAGCCAATCAGCTTCTAACCTCAGCTTGTTCAATTAAGCGTTGACAAAAAAAAAAAACTGGAAGCTGATTGGTTTCTATGCAGAGCGGCACCAGATTTTGCACTCTCCAGTTTTAGTAAATCAACCCCATAGTGTGAATGGGCTCTCAAGTTTATTGACTTGAGTCTACATACCTTTTCCTGATAAAGCAGATGATGCCATACCTTTCACAAATAAGCAGTACTGGACATATGTAGCCCTATTTTAGCCTAATTTTATTGATATGCCTTTTAATTTCATTTTCGCTTGAAGGTAATAGCAATGGTACTACTATTGTAGTTTCCTATTAAAGCCAGATACTTTTCTTCATAGATCCAGGAGAAAGTGGAACTTGATCAGTCGTAAACTATGGACTGGAGGAACGGAGTCTGAGATGTTCAACAAGCTGGAAAGTATAGCTATGAGCCCCACACCCAGTACACCAGTCCTGGGATGTCGTATTAGTAGAGCACTGGAACCAGCTGTTGTGCAAGGGGAGGTATGTTACCTGAATATTGGGTCTCATATATGGGTGTTGTCAGTGCCAGGACATCCGGAGCCCCGGGGCAAAGATGGGAAAACTGCCATTTTCAGTGTCATTTTAAAGCAGGAAAATATTACTGAAAACAATACAAAATTAAATTAGGTTTAATTTGATACAATCAGAGTTCACTGGCACATTTTAAATATATGTATTTTATTAAAGGTACTTAAAGTGCTTTAAAAAAAACGCAGCTTAGCTTCCCCGCTGACAGGACAGAGCTCTGCCTTAATTACCAATTGTATCAGTAATATAGCTGAGCTCATAATTATCAGCGCAGCTATTTTTTATACTGTATTTGGTGTGTATCACACTTAGTAGCTGCTGCTATATAAGTTTGTTTATTTTTCACTAGGTAGTTATTGGCGCAGTATTTTTTATTTTTATTGGCTGTATCAGTAATATGCAGCATGAAGGGGGTTAATGTGTTGCCGATGGTCACTAATGCATTAGTGACAAGTGTCAGTTAACCCCTTTGTGCTGCATTAGTGACACAAGTATCAGTGCTATGCTGCAGCATAAAGGGGTTAATGAACACCGATACTTGTGCCACTAATGCAGCACAAAGGGGTTAACTGACAATGGTCATTAATGCATTAGTGACCAGTGGCAACATAGTAACCCCCTTCATGCTGCATATTACTGATACCATTGGTATCCAATATCACCTCTCCCCTCCCCCCAGAGATACCCGGGTCATCTGTAACAGTTCATCTGCTTACTATTGATGCACTGCCGTCTGCCTGGTTGGTTCCTCCTCTGGGTCGCATTCACTGTGGTGCCCGGCCGCTCTCTACGGGTCATCTCTCTCTCTCTTCCTGCCTCCCAGTGACGTCACGTCGGGACTCGGAAGTGCCTGTCGGGCAGAGATCACTCCAAGGCTCCGCCTGACAGGGACAGGAAGACTGGGTCCTATATTTGTGCTGGGTGCAGGAGCACACTCGGCACATCATTGCAGGCAGCTGTGCGAGATTGTAGTGTGGCCGGTTGGCGGTAATCACAGTATGACCAAAACCTTTTTAGCAGCACACTGCCAGCAATGCGCCCCCCCTCCCATGGTAATTTGTTCCACCCAGGGCACCCGCCCCTTACGCCGCCCCCCTCCCTTTGTACCGGCCCCGGGTGTTGACACCAGACTCTAACTTTTAAACCTAGTAAAAGTAAGAAATGGCATCCTATTAGTTAATGTTGGCCATTCTTTCACTTACGCTACATATCTGAATGCTCAATTACAGCAGTGCATTGCAGCAAATGAAAACTACTGTGTATTGTTAAAAATGGTGCCCTAGACAGCTTATTCAAATGAATAGGCTTCTTTAACACAGTGCAAACAGTTTTCTCAGCACTCTTACCAGCCAGCCTGCAAAACAACCGAATTGGCCCTGTGTAACAGTGTACATTAAAAACAAGAGGTTTTGTGTGCACACATTTGCAAATATATGCATAAGCGGCAGTGCCCACAATGAGGGACCTCTGTATATACTATAGTACTAACTCTATGGTCCTAATTCCCTTGCACTATACAGTGGGCGGGGGGAATACCCAATGTAACATATGAAATGCTTGGTGGATGCACCTCTTTCTTCACTGCAATTACATTATAGCATGTGTGATAAGGAAGTCAAATACAGAGGCCTGGGTATATTAGAATAAAAAGCTGCAATAGTAGATAATAAAGTACATTTATGATTGGTATCATGTGCATTGTATATACACTGAAGTCCTAGCTTGTTGCCTTAACTTTTGTCATTAATTTCACTGTCCAAAAACGCAAACATTTTACCCCCTAGAAACCATTCCTCACCATTACTTTGTTTTTGTTCAGTTTATAACTAGCAGAGTGAATTGGGTTGTACAGAGCTCGGCTGTGGACTACCTTCATCTGATGCTGGTGGCCATGAAGTGGCTTTTTGAGGAGTATGACATAGATGGGCGTTTCTGCATCAGTATCCATGATGAAGTGCGTTATCTGGTGTGTAGTGAGGACAGATACCGAGCAGCACTGGCTCTCCAGATCACAAATCTGCTGACAAGGTACATATTTGCATTAGAGGTACTTTAACCACAGCCTGAATGTGATCAGCTAGTTCAATAATTTTCAAATATGTTTTATGGCCTATTCCATTGCTTGGAAATGCTTCTAAGTATTCTATACTGGACAGCCGCCCACTGTGTTGGAAAGAACATCTTCTAGCACGATAGAAAAAAATGAAATGCTCAATCGGTTGCAGGGCTGGAACATGAAGTTCTAGTCAGGAGAGGATCCCCTTTTGCTCTCTCACTACAAGGGCTACTTCTGGTTCCTCATTGATGGTTGATGATTGTCATTGCTATTGTGTTGTCTCACTGAATCCAGATTGGATGACTGTCCAGCCGGGTGATTTGGTGCTGCAGGGACAACCAAATCACCCAAAGTTTCAGAATGTTGTTCGGTAGACCTAATTCCTTTGACATTCAAGTTCCCTGCAGCAGGGTGCCCAGGACTGCTTCCTAGCCCAACAAGTTAGGCTCTTTCACAAAAGCTGAATTCCTGAGCCACCATGCAAAGGCCAACAGTGTAGGTAGTAATCTCCTACCTGACAGTGTGTGTCCTGCAGAGGAGAGAGCGGGAGACAACAGTACTGAACAGAGGGCGGGAGCTGCTGGAGTTAACTTTTCATATTAACAAGCTAGTGATTAGTTGCTAGTACTGCTCGGTGTCCTAATAACCAATCATCTGCTGGTTAACTGAGGCATCTCCCACCCTCCATCCAGTATTGTTCTGTCTCCCACAGGGGAAGCAGGGCCATGTCTGCATTCTATCTGTCTTGCAGACCCCGCAAAGAAAACATAGGAAACTACATTCTAACACTGGCTGTGCCTACAGTATTGCTTTTGGTGCTCTGCAAAGTAGAGGTAAAAGTATATCGCTGTGTCCCAGAGCATGGGGTGCAGGCTTATTCTCATAACAATCCAGAGGGCTAGAAAATGTGAATAGGAAAGGATCGCCCACTACTCATAACAGCTTAGGTGACTAAACCATAAGGAGCGGCCTCAGCCTACATGTCTCCACCACGGCTTAATCATAGTGTCCCTGTGACTGAACCCCCGGTGGGTGGGGCAAAATGCATCAGTGTTTAGTGGTGGAGACGTGTAGGCTGAGGCTGGTCAGGAGTAGTGGCAATGCTTTCCTCTTTACATTGGCTGTGCCTGCAGTTTTGTGTAATGGTGGCAAATTAAATCTTCAATACCTTTTATTAAAAAAAAAGTTTATGTATATTTATTTTCATTAATGTCAGCTCTTTGTACCTTGTAATAAAAGTGTCAGATAGCACATCTAGAAATGTAATTTTTTTTACTGCCCTGCTCAGACTTCTGGATATGAGAATGAAGCCAATGAATGTGGGAAGCGTTCCCGAGGTGGACTACAATAGAAGGTGCACATGCATCCAGTGATGACATTTTAAAAGCACTGAAAACCTCCCATTCATAAAATCTCCACCCATGGGCTAGGTATTCACATGAATGACTGAAAATGGGGACTCAAATGCATTACAACAGGCAGGCAAAATTATTTTTGGGCCTAGTAGTTCAAAGACTGCTCATAGCTTGAAAACACACTCTGAATTGCACAGGAGGAAGAAAACAAAAACACAATACTCAGAAAAGAAGTATGTAACCATGGTGTGATGATTCAAATAAACTGGTGATGTTTAGTACATTTTGCTGGATTCTAATATTTTTAGATGGGTTTAGTGTCACTTTTAACATGATGATCTGGATATCGGCATATAAGTTCTAATGATGAGGTGACATTGGTACACATTTCTTCAGATAGGTGTACAAATATGGCAGCCAGTGTTTTGTTGATACAGTTCTTAGCCCCAGAGGCATAATGCCATATTTCCTGGCTATAACACTGTAATGTCGTTTATGCAAGAGTTGCCATAGTTCTGATTACCACTAAATGCCCAGTGAAGTGTTTGAGTTAACAGACTGTTTTTGCTCAGTGATTGGTTGCACAACTTCTCCAGATTCTGGCTGCTCCACTTTTGATAAATTCCAATCAGCTTTTATTCATTTTTAAAGCTTAATTGAACAAGCTGAAGATACAAGTTAAATGGTTGTTGGTTTTAGGAAGTGGGGGCAATGGACAGGTATATAGAAAGCTGGTCTCCTTTCAAGGTAGTACCTGTGTGATTTAGTTTATTGTTAAAGAAACCGCATACTGTAATGCATTTCAAAATAAAAATTAAACACAGAACATAATATATACTGTGAAGACTAATAAAAATGCAGTCCAGTTCCTAATCACTGGGCTGTATATTTATTACTCTTCACAGTATATATTATTTTCTAGCGCTACACTGTTTTTATATATTTCTTTGATTTTGTTTGTTTTAGTGTCAGCAGCTTTGCACATGATTGGTTTAGCGCAGTAGTCTCCCAAATCTTTTCTCTTTTAGTATATCCCCTGACAATGACCCTTTTAATGTTGGGGGAGATATTGCTATACGACAGAGGAAGATCCACAGATAGCAAACAGAAAGTCTCTTACTATAGAATTTATTGGTATTTCTGTAATGTTCATTTCCATTTTGCAGGTGTATGTTTGCTTACAAACTGGGAATGCTAGATTTGCCTCAGTCGGTGGCATTTTTCAGTGCTGTAGACATTGATCGCTGTCTTCGCAAAGAAGTGAACATGGATTGTGTGACCCCATCAAACCCAACTGGTATAGAGCAGAAGTATGGCATTCCTCCTGGTATGTTCCATCTTGCCTTTATTATCTCTGTCAGCAATTTTAAGGTCACCAAATGAAATAATTTATTGTGTAAATGTGTTTTATTAGGTTACTACATTATTGAGTCACTAAGGCCCCTTTCACACTGAGGCGGTGCGGGCGTCGGCGGTAAAGCGACGCTATTTTTAGCGGCGCTTTACCGTTGTTTTAGCGACGGTCTGTGGGCGCTAGCGGGGTGGTTTTAACCCCCGCTAGCGGCCGAAAAAGGCTTAAAACCGCCCGCAAAGTGCCGCTTTGCCGGCGGTATTGCCGCGCTGTCCCATTCATTTCAATGGGTAGGAGCGGTGAATACACCGCTCCAAAGATGCGGCTAGCAGGACTTTTTTCACTGTCCTGCCAGCGCACCGCTCCAGTGTGAAAGCCCTCCGGCTTTCACACTGGAGTGAAAGGGGCCGGTTTTTTTCAGGCGCTATTTTTAGCGCTGTAACTCCTGAAAACTGCCCCAGTGTGAAAGGGGCCTAAAGAGTTTCCAGAATCTGCAACATAGCATTTTTATATTTAACTGTTTTTTTTTTTTTTTTTTACACAATTTAAAATGCTATAAAGGAATTTTTCAGAGTCTCAAATGATAGCCATTTCATGCTTATCACCCCCCTGCTTATTTCTCATGAAATACACTTTTATGAGTGCCAGTATTTATGTGCAGACGTTGGTCACAATGGTCTTGTTGGAGACAGCAATGCCTGTAGTTTATGACACAGACATGGGTAGGATGTTTGATTGAATCCTCTTTAATCATATCATAGTTGCAAATACAAGAACTGTTTATAACATATAAAGTTATTCACTTGTGCGGAACTAATATTTATGCTGCTGGCCATGTAGAGCTCACAATCTGGCAGATTCCTACTCAATTAGCCAAACTTTGAGCCATGAGTGGCCCCGTTGGCACCACCCGGCTGAACAAATTTTAACTGAAACATCTAAGATGGTAGAAAATAGTGGGCTGTAAGGCGAACATGACTGCATCCTATCAGATACAGTTACTGTTTGGATATTCAAGCACCCATGGGTGTTGCAGCTGCTTGAATAAAAGAGCAGTCAGCAGAGATTCCTTCATTCAACTGTGGATGGAGAAATCTCTGCAATATGGATAGCCTAAGGCTATTCTATGAATTCAGGTTTCAGTACATATAGTAGCTGAAGCCTCAGCTCCAACCATGGGTTGCAGCAAAGAAAATTGATTTCCCCCATCTGCACAGAACATGTTGACAGGGGGAATCCCTGCTGATAAAAATGCATGTAAAATCCAGCAGGTGGGTTGTACCCAAGCCTATCGATGGATCAACATTGAGCCTGCCCATGTAGTTGGTTCCTGCTAAACCAGCTAAAATTTGAACCGGCTTTAGGAGGACCATAGAATTAACCACAGGTTTTGCCGGATTTCTCCCATTAACAGTCAGTGCTGATGGCCGAATCCCTCCCTCTGTGCTATTTTATTCTGACTGTGAGAGGTTTCCTCACTGCCATAATACAAGGATTACTGCTGTCGTCTATAGCCAGTGATGGTGCAAAAAAAAAAAAACCTCAACAGGTTGGCTATACTGAAGTTGGTTGATCGACTTCAGAACTAGCCTGCCCATAGATGGATTGAAATGTGTTCAGTTCTTGCTGAACGAGACAAATTTCAATCCATCCTTGGCCAGCTTACACCACCTGCTGTTTTTACGCAACACTCCTTCACCTTTTGTCTAGAAAAGAATGCTTATGCAGCTAGATGTTAAGGGTAGGCAACCTGGGGCCCTCCAGCTGTTGTGGAACTGCATTTCCCATGAGGCATTGCAAGGCTGGCAGTTACAATTACTGCCAGAGCCATGATGGGACTTATAGTTTTACAAGAGCTGGAGGCCCCCCGGGTTGCCTACTCCAGAGTATTCCTCTATAAAGCCTTGTTTCAATTAAATGAATCCAATAGGAAGTGAAGGGAAAAGCCTCATCGTGGACACAGACCCAAACGGGTGAGGTTTTCCATTATTTTGATAAGTTTCATTACCTTAGTAATTACCACATCCATTTCAACTGAGGGAAATTCTGAAATCATGGCCTGTTGGGGCACCTTGAAGATTAGAGTTGAGAAACACTGGTATTAAGCCTAGTAAACATGGGCGGACATTCAGCCCGTGTGTACTGTGGTTGCTCTGACGGAAGCCAGCCGTTCGGTCGGTTTCTGTCAAAGTAGCATGACCCAAAAAGGTCTGCCCATTGGCTCCTGTCAGAACACAACAGCTCAACAGGGGAGATCGATGTACTAACATCGGTGTGTTAGTACATCATCTCCAACCTGCGCTATCATGCAACCCGCTAGGTTTAACAAAAAAAAAAAAACTAGAGGCGTGTGTACGAGGCTTAACCCTTACGACCTATTTATACCATAACACTGTGTTAAACAGGCCATTCATTTTCTGCAGCACAATGCACAGATTGTGAATTTGTCCTGGCAGTACTTCTAAACAGAAAAAAATAGGGGTGCTTTAAGGTAGAAGCTGGACTGATTCTGACTGTCCACAAATGTGGACAAAACTTACCTCCAATCGGTTTTCAGTAATAAGTATTTTTATTTCTTGTATGCTGTACAAATATGGTACACAACAGTTATATGAACCAACATACTTTTTTTTTTTTTTTTTGCAGGTGAAGCTTTGGATATCTTTGAAATCGTTAAACTAACTAATGGTGTTTTGAAAAATGACAGCTAATCTCAACCAGTCTGTTACTGTTTGACTCCTGTGGAGTTGCATCTTGTTCATGATTTACTCATGAGGTGAAAGACCAGAACTGCTTTGTTTGATTGGAGGTTTCATGGTGTGAATAAAAGAATAGCTTTTTGTTGTGTACAAAACACATAATAAATTAACATCTATTTGGGATAGAATAATTAACATGTGAGATTTTTTTTAGTAGGAAACAAGACATAAGAGCAAATTTCCAGCTACTTCTTTCTCCGTTTTCTCTTTGGTTCTTGACTTTCTTTCCGCTCCGTGCCAGACTAGAGGGGGGAATAAAAATAAAAAAAACAATTACCAAATAAAAGCTATATATATGTACTTATCCAGTTAATGTTATAGTGTAACAGCGCTGCACCTATCGCCATTCCAGAGAGAGATATAAGCTGCACAGTCTGCCCACAGCACTTGACAAAATCTTTTAGGCTGCGCCCTCCAATGCACTTTCCATTCAGTTCTATGGAGAGTTTGTACTCTGTTGGACCATGGAACACAAACTTGTCATACAGTTAAGTGGACAGGGCAGAGCTCATGTGTGGGGCCCACTGGGAAGAATCTGACAAGTCGTGCCAGCAACCCACTAGATCAGGGACATGCAAGTGGAAGAGGCTACAAATCAAGTATTACTGCATGGGACAGCAGTGTTAAAAAAAAAAAGAATATGCATGCTAACCTTGAGTTTTGAATCAAATTATTGACTTCATGGTTCCCAGTCACTGAATAGTCTCAGGACTTCTGCAATAGAACATAACATGTTCCGGCTCTGCAGTGGTCAGGACCCACCAAAAGTGGTCCAAGGAAGCAAAGATCGGCAACAGGTTTGGGGGGGGCAGACAAGGTACATGCATGCATGTGGGGGGCTGACCTGTGTATTCTGGTCTAATAAAAGCGCTACTGTAGCTTATATTGCTGAAAAAGTTCATGTTGGTGCTGACAAAGGTGTCAGAACACACAGTGCATCACAGTTTGTTGTGTATGGGGCTGCAGAGCAGTCAGGGTGCCCATGCTGCCCCATGTCCACACCCAAAATAGTCTACAATGTGCATCAGAGCTGGACCACATCTCAATCCAATGGAACATCTGTGGGATATGCTTGAAATGAAAGTCTGATCCATAAAGGCTCCACCTTGCAACTTACAGGATTTAGTGTGACTATGAACTGAATAAACTTTGTGTGCTGCTCCAAGCACTAAATCCTGTAATACTCAGGTGCCAGCATCAGGAGGACCCACCCAGTCCCAGCACATACAAGAAAGATAAGAGGTTACACTGCCGAGGAAACAGCCGAAGTGTAAAAAGTTAAATCTGCTTTGGATGAGGTAAAACATCAGTGAAGCCAGACCAGAGTCCCACGATTTTCAGGGGGAAAAGTGCGTGTTATACGCTGATATATATATATATTGTAAATAGTTTATTTTTATCAATTTATAAAATGCAAAGTGGGTGAACAGAAGAAAAATCTAAATCAAGTCAATATTTGGTGTGACTTCCCTGGCATTAAACCAGCATCAATTCTTACACTTGCACAGTCAGGGATTTTGTAGAATTAGAGTCTGGTGCTAATGATCATCTGGTTCATATGTAGGTTGAAACACATTCATTAAACAGAAATGAGGCTTAAAACAGGGAGAGGAGCAGCCAAACTCTGCTACTAATGTGAGGTTGTGGAAGATTGCTTCATATTACGGGTCATACACCCTGACACAACTGAGCACAGGAACAAGACACAAGGTATACTGCATCAGCAAGGTTTCTCCTGGGCAAAGATTTTAAAGCAGACTGAAGGTTCAAACACTTTTGAAGAAGCACAAAGAAACGGGCAACATTGGGGACAGTAGAAGCACTGGTCGGTCAAGGAAGCACAGGTCATTATAAAACATCCTGCAAGCAGCATCCTTGGGGCGGTTTTGGAGTGGTGTATACACCGTTCCCAAAACACCTTGTCCATTAAAATGAATGGGCAGCGCTGCCGCATTCACTACTATTTTCTTATGTGATCTACATGATGTTTATAATTCTTTTGCTTCATCCTTAGGGTCCTAAACAGATCAAAAATGGATACGGATGTCAATTTTTACATCTATTTTTTTTACAACAAAAAAAGTGACTGAACGCCAATGTTTTTGGGTGAAAAATGGATGTTCATCTGTTCCCCTTTTTAAACAGAAGAAAAATAGGGGTTTCTTCCATCTCAAAAAACAGAACTTAAAGGGGTTGTAAAGCTTCGTTTTTTATTTTCTAAATAGGTTCCTTTTAAAGTGGTTGTAAACCCTTACAACCAACTTTGACCTACAGGTAAGCCTAGATTAAAGCGGAGGTCCACCCTTAAGTGGACCTTCCGCTCATCGGAACCCTCCCCCCCTCCGGCGCCACAATTGGCACCTTTCAGGGGGGAGGGGGGTGCAGGTACCTGTACAGTACAGGTATCTGCACCCACTTCCGGGATAGCTCTCTGCGGAAAAGGGCGTAGATTACTCCCCTTTCCGAAAGTCCCCCGCTGCCTGCTGGGAAACACACAGATCCCAGAGGCAGCGGGGACCGTCCTTATTGCGCAGCGCGACTCGCGCATGCGCAGTAGGGAACCGGGAAATGAAGCCGAAAGGCTCCACTTCCTGATTCCCATACCCAAGATGGCGGCAGCAGCACCCGAGAGACGATTGGGAGATTGGCTTCGGGTGCCGACATTGCGGGCGCGCTGGGCGGGTAAGTGTGACTATTTTAAAAGTCAGCAGCTGCAGTATTTGTAGCTGCTGGCTTTTAAAAAAAAATAAATAATAATAATTAAAAAAAAAACACGCGGACTCCCGCTTTAAGGCTTACCTGTAGGTCCAAGAAATATCTCCTAAACCTACACGGTTTATGAGACATTTGCCGAAAGACCAGCACCGCTGTCTACGGCGCGGCGAGCAGGCGCACTGAGCACGCCGCTGTCAACGGTGATATGCCACGAGTGGTGGCTCCTGTGCGCATGCTCGGGAGTGACGGCTTCGCCTAATGCCAGCGGTGGAGCAGCGAGATCCACCGAGAAGATGGATGCTCCGGACTATAGGGGACAGCGGTGACTTCGCTGGCTCCTCCATCGCATAGTAGTCCATTATGCTTTACCTTTGCAGGCAATCAAAGAGGAATAAACCCATCAGGGTTTACTTCCTCTATAAGCTAGTGCATTGTTGGTTTACTTACCTTTTCCTTTGATTTCCCTTCTAAATGTTTTTTTTCTTTGTCTGAATTTCTCACTTCCTGTTCCTCCTCAGTAAACTTCACACCATCATGCGAGCGGTGTTTAGTTAGCCAGAACAGCTTACTGAAGAGGAACAGGAAGTGAGAAATTCAGATTCAAAGAAAAAAAAAAACATTTAGAAGGGAAATCGAAGGAAAAGGTAAGTGAACCAACAATGCACTAGCTTAAAGGAACCTATTTTGAAAATAAAAAACAAACCTTTACAACCCCTTTAACAAAGGTGGATGTCAGTGGATGATCATCCGCCAATGTCTGCTAGCCCATAAACATACACATATGTTCTTTTTTCATCAGCCAGTGGATGGAGGAAAAATGGATATACGGAATGCCCGTGTGAAAGGACCCTTAGAAGTGAAATGAAATTGCAAAGCATGACAGTTGTCCTTCTGTATGCCTAGCCATTCATCATGGCTGCCCCTATAACATATAGAACTGTACATGATATTGTAACTTGCACTATGTTGACTTCATCTTACATCAGCCTTAACTTGCTTTTTTTTTACTGTTTGTTAATAAAATTTGTACCTAAGATATTTACCTTAAATACCTTTATTTTCCTCTTTTTGAAAAAGATATACTGTGTATATTGTGATGTGTTAAGTTTACTCCAGGCCTTTAAAGTCCCATTTGGGGGTTGCTCTTTTTTTTCCCCTTTCCTCAGTTTGTAAAGTAAAGGTTTATGGGGAACTGTATCAAATGACTGCAAAAATCTAGATATACCAAATACACAGGCCTTTCTAGATGGCAGCTCACTTCTTCATAGAATGTTAATGGATTGGTCTGACAAGCACGATCCTTCATTAATCCATGCCGATTACCACTAATGATACTGTTTTTATTACTAAAATCTTGGATCTCCCCCCCCAATTGCTTACAGACTACTGATGTTAGGCTAACCGGCCTGTCGTTTCTAGGGATATAGCTCGGCACATTGGCTTTTCTTCAATCAGCTGGTACCATTCCTGTCAGTAAACTGTCCATAAAAATTAGGAACAACGGTCTAGCTATCACCCGACTGAGTTGCTTAAGGACCCTCGGGTGTAAGCTGGTCCTGGTGACTTGTGTTAACCACTTAAGGACCGAGCCTCTATTTGAGATTTTTTGTATACAAGTTAAAAACATTTTTTTGCTAGAAAATTACTTAGAAAAAATTATATATAATGTTTGGGGTTCTAACACCCTAGAGAATAAAATGGCGGTCGTTGCAGTACTTTGTCACATCGTATTTGCACAGCGGTCTTATAAGTGCACTTTTTTGGGGGAAAAAAATATATATATTTTTTTCCAAAATTGCCTTTTTTTGTTTATAGCACAAAAAATAAAAACCACAGAGATGATCAAATACCACCAAAAGAAAGCTCTATTTGTGGGAAAAAAAGGACATCAATTTTGTTTGGGTACAACGTTGCACGACTGCGCAATTGTCAGTTAAAACGCAGTACCATATCGCAGAAAAAGACCTGGTCATTAAGGGGACAAATCCTCCGGTCCTTAAAGTGCAAGTTCACTTTTACAGAAAAATCTGTAAGGTCAAATTACACAGGTCCCCTTCCTCGCCCCCTCCCCTGGGTCCCACTGGCCTGTACCATGGCAATCTCCGGTTCTGTGCCCTGGTATATTCACACCAGGAGCCCGGGGCTGAGAAATCCTCTCTGCAGCCCTGCTTCTTCTCCATAGCTGACAGGATGGGCTATGCCGCTGCTGATTGGTCGGCACCACGCATGTGATGGTGCTGACCAATTAGAATACTCCAAAATGTGCCTCTTGACGAGGGACGTTTTGGACACTCAGCTCAGGGGATTTCTAAGCCCCGGACTCCCAGGGGACCTGTGTAAGTTCACCTTACAGAGTTTTCTGTAAAGGTGAACTTACCCTTTAACCACTTAAGGACCGGCCGCCGCAGTTGTACGTCAGCTGTTTGAAGAAGAATGCCATTGTTATGGCAGCAGCTAGCTGCCATAACCCCGGTATCCTCTTCATCAGTGGGCAATCTGCTTTCAGATAAAAGTGGTCTCTGCGGCGGATTCCCTCCTAAATCGCCCCTGCCCATGAAAATCAAATGCGCTTAGCGGAGGTTAAAAGTGCCCCGCTAGCAGTTCGAAAAGCCCCTGCTCGCCCCAGTGTGAAAGTGCTCTTAGAACATCACATTCCTTTTTTCATCAAGCAGAGGGGCTCAACATATCTTGCACCCAGGTCCACTGATTTCATAAAAACACCCTTGATGAGGCCTAATACATATAACACATGTAGCAAAATAAAACAATAAATTATTAAAATACATTTATGCTTTGATGATAGAACAGCGGAGATCCAGTTCTACATTTAACACGCTTGGAACAATACTTTTTAATTCATACAATATATCAACCTTGACTTCTTTTTATGGTTCACCTGGTGTGTGGTCAGTCACCCCTGCCGTGTGCAGGCCCGCGTTCCAGCCAGGAGATGACTTCACGAGGATCCTCAAAGAACGACACTTAGCCGTCATGTTCCACTTTCAGGTGAGCAGGGAAGAGCATGGACATGATAGCAGGCTCAGATGTGGTAGTTTGAGCTTGTCAGGGTAGGATGGAGGAGGATGGAGATGGAGAAGGTGACAGAGACAGAGCCTAGTGCTGGCTTGAGGGTCAGGTGTGCCAAGATGCCCGCGGGCCTCTGTGTACAGGCCAAAGCCGCGGACTTGCCTGAGTGCAGATTCCGTTTAGTAAGGTCACCTCTCCGCTCTGTGGTCGGATGGCCGATGATTTGGAGTGTCCAGGCAGGATGGGAGGATGTTAGCCTGCACAGGGCCTAACGCTGGTTCCGAGGACGGGTGTTCCAAGATGGCCGCAGCCTCCGTGTGTAGGCCAAAGCCGCGGACTCGCCTGAGTGCGGCTGCCGCGCAGGAGGACGCCGCTCCGATCAGGTCGCCGGAGGGCCAGAAATCAGGTGGGGTATGGAGAGGGTCCCCAGATAAGCTGCCCGCTCGAATGGGGGGATTTTTAGAGTGGAGGATTATCTTATTATCAGGATTAATCCTGGAGCTCTAAGCATGTAGGTCCTACACCATGCTCCATCAGGCCACGCCCCCAACCTTGACTTATTTTTAATCAATTCTCTTTTCCCTCACCTCTGATTTTTTTTGACCCCAAAATTGAAGCTCCTTTGGGGTCTCTATTATGGACTAGATAGAAACTCATGTGAATATTATATATAGTGGAACCTTGATTAAGGAGTAATGCTGTTAACGAGCATTTTGAAAGACAAGCAAAAAAAAATAATAATAATCCTGACTTGGTTTGCGAGTGTTGTCTCGCAAAATGAGCAAAATTCAAGCTAATGTGGTGTGCAGTACACATTTTTTTCAAAAGAATAGAGCTTGCTTTAGGTAGTATTTAATCACCACTGGGTTTTTTATTTTTTGCTAAATAAACGAAAAAATCTTTTGAAAAAACAAAACAAAAAAAAAAGCATGGCTTTCTTCATTTCTATTTTGCAAATAAATAATCCCACTTAATAAATTTAGGCCAAACTGTATTCTGCTACATTTCTTTGGTGAAAATAACCCAAATCAGTGTTTATTATTCAGTTTGTAGGAGAGTTATCACAAATTATGGTGAATGTATATATCGATGGCCTTTCTAATTTCTTTAGGCCCGAAAAAGCCAGGACAATACAAATATCCCCAAATAACCCCTTTTTGGAAGGTAGACAGTCCAAGGTATTTATTAAGCGGCATGGCGAGTTTTGTAAAGTTGTAATTTTTTTGTCAAAATTTTTTGGAATATATAAGCAATGCAAAGCTACCACAAACAATTAACTCAGCAGAAGAGTTGGCAGGAGGGCTACTATACATGGGTGGAAGTGTAATAGCAGCCAGACAGCGAGAAGTGGTACAAGGCATAGCTGACAGGTCCTCCGGTAGCAAGGGAGTCTGTACTCAGGCTCCCTCTTAAGTGGTCTGTTCCCCAAAGGCAATTATGACTGTATGTATCATGGTTTCTGACCTAGAACAGCTGGTCTGTCTCTTACCTGCATGTTATCTGGCTCATTTTCCTCATCCTCAGAGCCTTTTTCCTGCAGAGCTTCATCCAACGTGGCTGCATTGATTCTGAAGTCTCTTGAAGTGCTCAGCTTTATGTACTGCATCAGGTTGACCTTAAAAAAAAAAAAAAAACACAAATTGGTAAAAATACAGCAGTAAAATTGCTGCCTGTGTCCAAAAATGTATGTCACATTGAAAAAAAAGTCTATACCTTTGACTTCTTAGACAGCTTGATCAAAAACTCTTCATATTTTTCAATCGCAAATATCAAGTTTGGTATTGGTTTGGTTTCACGGAGGATTTTTGCCTAAAAAATAATTGTTACAATGAGAAAATCTAAATATATTCATAAACTGTAGACATTTTATCCAGGTAATCATATAAAGGTGTTGGCAAACAAACCCTGAAATTGTATTTGGCCAACCGTTTTACACAAATACTGTTCAATCAGTTTGTTTTAAAGTGAGTAAAATTACATTCAACAAAAGGATTAAGAGTGATTTACTAATGTAATAGAGGCCTTTACTTAGCAAAGCAAATGCTAGTAAATTAGGTGTATAGGTCGTCACACAATTATATATGAACAAAAGGATGGAAACTATGTTCTTCAAAATCTTTACACTAAGTACCAAAATCCTATTTTCTGTTGATTGAGGGACACAGGAAGCCTTAAATATTTGGGATCTCCAAAAAGCAGTCCAACTGAGAGGTTGGCAACAAAACGAACAACCACTAACGGCCCAAGAAAACTCACATAAAACTGTTGACTGCCTGCAACACGAAGACTCCTTAAGGAGCACATTTTATGTTAAGGAGCACATTTTATGTTAAGGAGCACGCCAATGGACACATTATATGTTAAGGGGCAAGCTAATGGGTACATGTTAAAGGGCATGCTGATGGGCACAAAAAATGTGCCCTTTAGAGTGTCTCTTAACATAAAATGTGCCCATCAACGTTCCCAGCAACCAATTACTGCTGAGCGATGGGGACCTGGCCCATTGGACTGGGGGTGGATAGAGGGCGGAAGAACCAAATCCTAGTTGGGGTAGAAGGCAGAAACTACCTTTGGCAAGAAGGAAGTCCTGGGCCTTAACATATCCTTGTCTCTATGACAAACCAAAATGTTCCTTACAAGATAAGGCACTCACCTTACACCCACAGGGTACCCAGGACTCCTCCCCAGCCCAACAGGCTGGCAACCATCTTAAGGATTCTCCAAAAGACAGGAAGTTCTTCCCCCAACTTCAAAGCAGTTTCCCAGGGCCACCACACCAGGGACAACCTGGTCCTTTGTAATAGGTAAAAAGAAGGTCTGTCCAGAGACTGGATCAACTTATCCTACAACATCAAAATTTTGCATTGTATAGGTCTGGAGTGAAACTGGGCAAATGGCACGGGCTCAGAAAAGGCTACTGTGACTATCAGAAATAGGACTCTCTTGCAACTGCTGAGAGTCAGGTGAATCCTAGACTCAGAGATTCAGAGATAAAATCTGGGACCAGATATGGATACAAGAATGCAGCAGGGCTAGTACTGGGGTCCGCACCCTGGTAAATAGCAGAGGTGCAGACAAGAGTCTGAAAGGCATTAAGCGGATAGTGCTGGCGTCCCACAGCATAGGAAATGCTGATTCGTGGAAGAGAGGGAAACATGTAAGAAAGCATCTCTAATGTCCACAGAAGCCAGAAAGTCTCTCTGGTGAAATGAGGCAATGACGTATTTGGCAGATTTCATTTCAAATTTTTGAACTTGAATGAGGTTATTTTCAGGGCTTTGAGATTCAAATGGGGCAAATGCCCCCTTTAGGCTTAGGAATGGTGAACACTTTAGAGTAAAGCCCCTGGAACTGTTCTGCCACATGAACTGGAGCAATGACACCTAGATCTATAACATAGCCGGCCTGATGCTAATCTGTGCTCTAACGCAGGAAGGTTGGAAAAAACAGATACAGCAGAGGGCAGGAAGTGCAAATGAAGTTAGTGAGCCTGGGATACTACCTCCCCTACATCTAAGTACCTGAGACACAAGAGGATACCAACTCCCCCACACCAAAGCACCCGAGACACAAAAGGGATACCAACTCCCCCACACCAAAGCACCTGAAACAAGCTGTCCAAGTATCTGCAAAGGTTATCAAATGTCCCTCTTTTCTGGAAAGTGGGGGCACATCGTAATGTAGAGGAAGGCTTGTCTGAAAAAGGATGTTTCCTAAAAGATAAGGAGGAACAGAGCTTTGCAGTCTTTTCATTAGGCTTCTTCCATTCAGGCCAAAAAAAAGAAGGTCTTTGCAGCAGTAGGAACTCAAAATCACGCAAGCCTGGAGACAACTGACTGCTACTCCAAATGCAGAGTAATATGCACTTCATCAATAAGGTCTGGTACAACCCCCAGAAACGTTTAGGTGAAAGCAGACTACAGTAAGACTACAGCATCTAAAAAACACCTCTTAAGAAATAAATTGAGACTCTGGATCACACTGGACCACTGATCCAAGTCTTCTGGGGGATTAGAGATAAGACTTTGTGGGGCATGGCGGTAGAGTGCTTTGAAAGCCTCTGTGGCCAAAGTGTGTGAGTGCACATGGTTAAAAAGTCCTGAATGGACATAGAGGCCCATGAGGACAGGGGACAGGGGACTCAGCCCCACCCGACGGAGCTGAAGAGGACTCAGATGAAGAGGATCCTTTTTCAATTGGGGTGCCAGGTTCCAGATTACAGGTGCTGGTTCCATCAGATGATTCTAAATAAATGCCGCCAGAACTGTTAGGAAAGTATGGACTGGGGTCACCTACACCAGAGGGGTTGCCACCTGAGCATTTCTGTGCAGACATGTTGCAGACATGTAGCAGCAATGCAACGTAGCCCAAAGTGAAAGGCGAGACTTTAGTTGCTCTCAAAAAACAAAACAGCTTTGCTGATGTCAGGTGGCTAGAGGTGATCAGGTCAATGTAGGCGGGCACTGGTAATGGACTGGAGCCTGAGGTTTCAAAAGGTGTTTGCAAGCAACTGCATGTGGTGCTTCCTCTATGCTGAATGGCAGGAAAGAGTGCTGAATATGCATGCACAACACTCCAAATCAATTGCCGAGAAAGGCAATTCTTAGAAATTATGAGTTTAAACCAAAAACTGTTGCCATGTCTTCAAAAATTTAAATCTGAATGTTTATGGTAGTTGTTCAATCACAATGGCATCATCTATCAATTTAAAAAAGGCATTTCCAATTACGTGTTTACCCTCACTGAGTGTATGCAGACATTTATAACCAGTTTCATATAAAAAGTGGTATCACTATAAAATATATTATGAATGTTACTGTTGAGTCTGCAGACTCCCCTGGGTTGTGGTTTCCCTGAAAGTAGACCTTTGGAAATGGTGCCGTTTACCACACCCATTATGAAATTATTATATACAATAGTGATGCAAAGAAGTACAACTTACAGAAGATAAAGCAGCCACATCCTCCTTTTTCTTTTTTTCTCCACACAGTGCCTCATTCTGTATATTCTGTTTAACAAAACAGTATTAAAAAACACAAGACACTCATTTTGAAAAATTAGGAAACAAATCAAAACATTTTTTATTCTAAACTGTGCCTTACTTTAACACACTATTTTAAAGTGTGCCTATTGAAAAAGTACACATGCATAAGTTAAAGATGATAGATTAGCTTCCATACTGGGCCTATTCTGGCACTCCTCTCCTACATGTAAAAAACATAATTTGTCTGCTAGAAAATTACTCAGAACCCCCAAACATTGTATATATATGTTTTTTTTTTTTTAGCAGACACCCTAGGGCAGGGGTAGGGAACCTCGGCTCTCCAGCTGTTTTGAATCTACAAATCCCATCATGCCTCTGCCTCTAGGAGTCATGCCTGTGATTGTTAGGGTCTTGCAATGTCTCATGGGATTTGTAGTTTCAAAACAGCTGGAGAGCCGAGGTTTTAGGTCGCACGGTATTTGCACAACAATTTTTCAAACACGTTTTTTTATGGAATAAAAACTGTTTCACAAATTAAAAAAATTTAAAAACAGTAAAAAGTTTGCCCAATTTTTTTGTATAAAGTGAAAGATGATATTACGCCGAGTAAATAGATACCCAACTTGTCACGGTTTAAAACTGTGCACACTCATGGAATGGCGCCAAATTCGGTTCTTAAAAATCTCCATAGGCGATGTTTTACATTTTTTTTACAGGTTACCAGTTTAGAGTTACAGAGGAGGTCTAGTGCTAGAATTGTTGCTCTCGGAGATATCTCACATGTGTGGTTTGAACAGTGTTTACATACGTGTGTGTTTGCTTCTGTGCACGAGCACAAGGGGATGCTTTAAATGTAAAAAAAAGTATTGTTTATTTTACTTTTTTTTTTTGGATCACTTTTATTCCTACTACAAGGAATGTAAACATCCCTTGTAATAGGAATAGTGCGTGACAGATCCTCTTTATGGAGAGATATTTGGTCTATAAGACCCCACATCCCTCCTCCAGGCTGGAAAGCATGAGATCAAAAAAAAATAAAAAATTTAACGATTCCATGCTTTCCAGCTGCGATCGCGGCTTTGTTTACAACCACGGCCCAGGCATCATAACGTTGCGCCCGGGCCTCCGACGGTCATAGAGATGACTGGTGACCATCTGGTCACCGGAAATCTCTATGCTAGTCATCCAGCGGCTTCTTTATCCAGGTCCCCGATGGCACGGGAGAGCCAGGAGAAGCACTAGAGGGCGGTGGGAGGAGGTGTCCCCTCCCGTCGCCTGTAAGAACGATCAAGCGGTGGAACTGCAGCTATGATCCTTCTTACGGTGCACAGAATCGCCGGCTTTAAAAGATGATACATAATTGATGCCTGTAGTAGTTGCAGCCATCATTCAGATATCCCCACTGAAAGTCAAAGATTTCATATGACATCCTTGGGCTGGAAATGATTAGGCAGTTCAGGCCTCATGCACGCTGGCACTGGAAATTCTCTGCTTTAAAACAGGTTTAGCTGCATTTAGGTGCGTTTACACCCGTTCAGCTCTGCAAAACCAACTTTAAAGTGTTTGTAACCCTAAAAAAAATTATATACAAATAGATCCTGTTTCTTTAAAGCATAGGGCTTGTGCTTTGTAATATGGCCCTCTGTATCACCTGAAATACCTAGCTGATCCTGCCTCGCTCTGCCCTCCCCCCTGTGAACTGACCACGGTAGATCATGGCTGCTGGGCCCTGACACTGTGGTCAGTTTACGGGCCTCTGTCATCCGCAGCTCTCCTCTGTCCGATCGGCGCTATAGAATAAGGTATACAATGGCTTTTTTTTTTTTTTTAAATCACACACACTTGGGAACATAGCATTATCTAGCACAGGGGATTGGGCAGACTTTACAACCACTTTAAAATCGGACTGTGAATGCAAATTTTTCTTGATTTGGTAAGCGCACCTAAAAAGGTAAAGCATGTAAAGGCTTCTGAAAGTTGATTGTACAAATGTACATAGACTTGGGAGAGGTTTTGGCTTTTTAAACATCAAACCTGAGAATGGCAATAAGCTATGCTGCTATTCCTAACACACACTGTTGTTGCACATACCTGTGTATAAGTAATGAAGGCATAGCACTGAGGTGTTAAATGCGAGCCTGAGAGTTTAACCTGTAGACAATAAAACGCTGTTAAGCTTTGTCTTTTTATTTTTTTAGTTACGAGAACAAATTAGAGTGTTAAAAAGGAAAAAAAAAAAAAAAAACGTACCAACTTTTCCAAACGTGTAGGAACAGCCCCCATGTGATTAGTACAAACCTGCAAATACTGGACATAAGACAACATCAGACAAGACTGCTTATTACTAGATCTATCATAGTTAAATTCAACAGGAATTTCTTTTCGTAAAATATGCTTTCTGGAGTTCACTAAGAGGCAAAGGATCAGTAGGTATTCTGATATAATTGGGTTATACTGCTGCCCTCAGGAGTTTTGGACACTGGCAAACAGAAAAAATAAATACACATCAAGCCATCCCCGTATAACCTCACCTAGTCCTTGATTTGTAAGCAAGCAGTACATAAGACTAAGAGCATAGAGAGATGGGACCTGTGCTCCTAGTGAATGCCATGAAATTGATTTTATGGCAAGTACAAAAAACGGTAAGTATGATAAGGCCCCTTTAACACTGGGGGGCTTTGCAGGCGATACCGCACTAAAAATAGTGCAAAGCGCCATGAAACAGCCGCTGCTGTCTCTTCAATGTGAAAGCCCCGAGGGCTTTCTCACTGGAGCGGTGTGCTGGGAGGACGCCAAAAAAAGTCCTGCTAGCAGGATCTTTGGAGCGGTGAAGGAGCGGTGTATATATATTGAAATCAATGGGATATCGCCATTATACCGCCGGCATAGCGCTGCTGCAGCGGCACTTTGAACCCCCTTTTCGGCCACTATCGGGGGTTAAAAATGCTCCGCCAAAACGATGGTAAAGCGTCAATAAATATAGTGCCGCTTTACCGCCAGCGCCGCCCCAGTTTGAAAGGTGCCTTAGAATAATGATGTATCTTTTTTTAGGGACAAGGGATTGTAGTTATTCGGATATGATTGGGACGTTCAAAAAGCATGCCACAGAGGGGTGGGCAATGGTCACAGAGATCCAACAAGCTGGATGACAAATAGGGGTAGTAACTATGGAATTTACCACTAAGGAGGCTCTGGTGATCCAGAAGAGGAGCAGGCTGGAGGTGTAGTTATATGGAAAAATTGCTGCAGCATGGTCACATATTTTTATGTTATATGATTTGCATTCTGGGACAGAGCAGTTTTACCCATGCTTTTTTATCTTAATAATTAGATCCAGTGTCCCCTAATAAACTAGGAAGAAAACATTTAATTCACATGAGGATACAACAGTCTTACATATATTCAAATGCATTTGGTATAGGTTTTCACTTCCACTATGACGACTCACATATTTGAGAAGAGCAGTCAGAGCTGTGTACATCTTAGTGAGTTCCTTCAATAAAGTGTCTATACAGCTTCCAGTTGGTAAGGCAGTCTGGATCAGTTCATGGCAGGCAGTCAGTAATGTACCCAGCTGCAGAATAACAGCCTTTTCTATAGGTTCTCTAGAATTTGTAGCTTGAGTGTCATTGTCATCTGAAAAAAATTAAATAAAAAGAATGCATTTAACGTTTAACAATAATTTGGTGCAGTCTATTTACATAGGTTCTATGTTCCCAGGTCCTGGTTACCTTTTTATAAATAGTTTATTACTTAAAGGCTAAGTTCACCTTTAGAACATTGTATACCAATATTTAGGGTGTAACATGTTCCAAGCTCCTGCTCCCCTTTCCCCCGTGACAGCGGGTGGGGTTTTTTCTCCTCTGCCTGCAAAGCCTTGCATTAATGCATAGAGATCTGTGGCTGAATAAACTACAAGTCCCATCTTCCACCTCAGCAGATGGCTTGAAGTTCTCAATGGACTAGGGTTGTGCTGATCAATACACTCATAGTCCATTTACACTTTCTACCTGAAAGCCCATAGAGAGGTATGAGCAGAAAGCTGGAGGGAGAGTGTGCAGGAGCCTGGCACTGCACTCGCAATCAGTGGGTGCAATGCATTTCAGGAGCCTGCAGGAAAAAACAGTGCGTTTTTTCCTACAAAAATATGTGCATTTATTATTTTTTCCTAAAAGGTGAACTCATCCTTTAACATCTCATAAAGCACAATAAATGTTCTCCAATAGTGATTGACTACTCAGGACTGGTTCATAAAGCTGGCCATATACAGAGCAAATTTCAGCCTGTTCCTGATTCATATCCCTCACATAATCGAAAGCAGCCAGTCAGAAAATTGTCAGCCGAACAGCAGCTGCATCTAAAATCAGAGGTTAACCAGGCAAAACCCCCACAGCAGGAGATTTATCCATCCATGTTGTAAAGCATGGATGGAGGAACGTGTTAGATTCATATGAAATCTATGTGTGTATTATCAGTTTAAAAGAGAAGTCCAGCCAAAGCTCATTTGGCTGGGCTTCTCCTACGGATCACAGGAGTGCAATTCGTTTTGCACTACTGTGACCCATTTTCAGCAGAGAGCGGATTGAAGTCTGCCCTCTGCTGACGTCACAGAAATCAGTGCAGCGTGCTGCCGAGAGCCTGGGACAGCCGCTGCCCGTTCCTCCACAGCTCAGTACTCCAGTGAGAGCGGAGAACTGCTGATTGACAGTCAGCAGCTCTCTGCTTGGGGGACTGTGAGAACCGAGCCATCGGCAGTGTACGATCGCTCAGTTCTTAGTGTAGAAGTGCCAGGGGGACAGATGCTGCATCCACCACTAAGGTAAGTATGAAACTGCAAAAAAAAAATTCCCTTCTCTTTTAAGTCTGCTAATCAGGTCCTTTAAATAAATTAAGATCTACAGCCTTTTCTTTCTAGCTGTAGCATTTCAGTGATCACCACCCCACCTCTCCAGTAAGGATGAGCCGAACACCCCCCCCCCCCCCCCCCCCGGTTCGGTTTGCACCAGAACCTGCGAACAGACCTAAACTTTGTGTGAAGTTTATATAGCGCCTGGCTCCTGAAGATCATGCGCTGTTTTTCAAAGTTAAAACTTTACCTAAACTACAGTTTGGTTTGGGTCTATTTGTCTAAATTTTCCTTCTGTGTCAGTCTGACTGAACTGTGAGAGGTTCAGCCTGGCCGCCGGGGGGGGGGGCACTGTCTCTGGTGGCAGGCGTGGTCCGGGCAGGCGCTTACTTTCTTTTAAGGGTATTTAAGGTGTGGACGTCACGTGGTTCGGGGGTCCGGTCCAGTATGCTGTGCTAATCACATGGTCCTGGTCCTCTTGACCAGCCCCCAGGAAGGCTATGGCCTGGGGTGCGGTTGCCCTCGACTTTAACGACTCAGGGATGGCTAGCCCAAGGCATGGAAACTAAGGAAGGATTCCAAGGTGGATGGGTGCCGTCTCCGGTTCGGGAGAGACCCATTGGACTTCGAGCACTCTAGGGGAGGACTCTTTAGAAGAACACCACGCATGGGTTGGTTTTCTTAACAAGAGCCTGGAAGGGCTGAAGTAACCAAGAGAATCCGGTCTTGTGGATATCGCCAAGCAGGCTGAAAGATCCAGGTATCCTACAAGTGTTCTACAGCTTAGTTTGCCTACGTGTTCTGTAACAACATCTGTGACAAAGACTTTGTTCCTGAGTAAGCACCTTGTTGGCTGCTAGGCCTTGAGAGAGGGACTGTCCAACCTGAGTGTTCATCCAGCTGCGAATGGCTATTCTCTGGATGCAGTCAAAGTAAGCAAGTTCCTTAATGTTTATAGACTGACATTGAGAGTACCTGAATTCCTTCCCAACCCTCTGTTCCCAAGTTAAAAGACTGTTTAATTGGTTGAAGTTTGCAAATAAAATCCATTCAAGTGGATCTATTGTCAGCCTCAAGTTACTGGCCCATCTACCACAGAACATCCCCTAGACGTACAACAAGAAGCGGAAAGTAATGGTAATCCCAAAAATAACAAGCAGCTCCTTTGGGGGTTAGTGCTACATTTAGAACCCTATTAAAGTCTATGGGACTCAAACATGTCAAATCAAAAGTGCTAATTTTAAAGGCTTATATGCAAGTTATTGTCCTAAAAAGTGTTTGGGGACCCGGGTCCTGCCCCAGGGGACATGTATCAATGCAAAAAAAAAAAAAAAGTTTTAAAAGCGGCAGTTTTTTCAGGAGCAGCGATTTTAATCATGCTTAAAGTGAAACAATAAAAGTGTAATATTCCTTTAAATTTCGTACCTGGGGGGTGTCTATAGTATGCCTGTAAAGGCGCGCTTGTTTCCCGTGCTTAGAACTGTCCCTGCACAAAGTGTAATTTCTGCAGGAAAAAAAGTAATTTAAAAGCACTCGCAGCTATAATGAATTGTCGGTTCCCCGTAAAACAGGAGAACAGTCATTGAAAGTCATTGATTAAAAAAAAAAAAAAAAAGCGTGGGGGTTCACCCCAAATTCAATTACCAGTTCCTTCAGGTCTGGTATAGATATTAAGGGGAACCCCACGTCAAATAAAAAAAAAATGCCGTTGGGTTCCCACCAAAAATCTATACCAGACCCTTTATCCAAGCACGCAACCTGGCAGGCCGCAGGAAAAGAGGGGGGGGGAACGAGAGAGCGTGTGCCCCCCCCGAACCATACCAGGTCACATACCCTCAACATTGGGAGGATGCTTTGGGGGTCTTTGACCCCACAAAGCACCATGTCCTCATGTTGATGAGGACAAAGGCCTCATCCCCACAACCCTGGCCAGTGGTAGTGGGGGCCTGTGGGCAGGGGGCTTATCAGAATCTGGAAGCCCCCTTTAATAAGGGCACCCCCAGATCCCAACCCTCTTTTCAAATGGTAAGGGGGTACAAAATTACCCCTACCATTTCACAAAGAAAGTGTAAAAAATTGTTAAAACACACACACACACCCCGTTGGGAAAAGTTTTTTTTTTTTTAATAAACGAAAAGGATTTCAGCGGTGGTAATCCACTCTTGCTATCCAGCAATGGCTGATCTCTTCTCCGGGGTCCAGCGATGGCTGAGCTCCTCTCCGGGGTCCAGCGATGGCTGATCTCGTCAGAGGGGGGTGGGGTCAGGTGACAGGTGGCCCCGTCCTCCTCAGCTAAAACCTGTCAGGCTGCCGGGATTCCTGCAGTGTCTCTGGTGGAGACAGGACCATCGGGGGAGATTAGGCATCGGTGGACCCCGGAGAAGAGATCAGCCATCGGTGGACCATGGAGAAGAGATCAGCCATCGCTGGATAGCAAAAGTGGATTACCACCGCCGAAATCCTTTTTTTTTTTTTTTTTTTTAAACAAACAAGGATTTCAGCGGTACTCTCTCTTCCCCCCTCTTTTCCAGGTTGTGTGTTCAGATAAAGGGTCTGGTATGGATATTTGGGGGAACCCCACGTCTTTTTAATTTGACGCGAGGTTCCCCTTAATATCCATACCAGACCTGAAGGGCCTGGTAATTGAATTTGGGGGGAACCCCACGCTTTTTTTTTTATCAATGACTTTCAATGACTGTTCTCTGTATTACGAGGAACCGACAATTCATTATAGCTGCAAGTGCTTTTAAATGACTTTTCTTCCTGCAGAAATGACACTTTGTGCAGAGACGGTTCTAAACACGGGAAACATGCGCCCCTTTACAGGAATACTATACACGACCTCCAGGTACGAAATTTAAAGGAATTTTACACTTTTATTGGTTCACTTTAAGCATTATTAAAATCACTGCTCCCAAAAAAAAAGCTGTTTTTAAAAGTTTTTTTTGCATTGATACATGACCCTGGGGCAGGACCCAGGTCCCCAAACACTTTTTATGACAATAACTTGCATATAAGCCTTTAAAATGAGCACTTTAGATTTCTCCCATAGACTTTTACAGGGTGTTCCACGAATTTGCCACGAACACCCCAAATTGTTCGCTGTTCGGCGAACAGGCAATGTTCGAGTCGAACATGAGTTTGTCTCAAACTCGAAGCTCATCCCTACACTCCAGTAAAGCCTGCTAGAAAGGCCGTTAACCTATTCTATACCATGCTCACCCACATTCTGTCAGACATTTCTTAGACAAGACGATGTACCAAAGCCAGTGAGAAGAAAACTGGAGTAATTGCCAAAAGCAACTATTTTGTAACTGCCAAATGTACAGTATCTTGTATTCTTTGCTAAATTCAGTGTTTTATATATGTAGGAAAGTAAAGAATAACTGTAAATTGTCATCTTAAAATAAGATTTAAGATTTGTAAGGCTCGGGTATCAGTCATGTGGTACAGTCATGCAAGGCCTTGTGGAAAAAAGTTGGAGAATTGCTGCTGTAGATATCTGCTTTATTCTTGCTTCATATTCCTTTGGACCAGTCTTTGTAAATCAGCCACATTGTTTGGGACTGATGAAGTATACTAAAAAGCCCACTAAAGCATCCATCCATGTTATAGCAGAGCTCCACCCAAAAGGTGAAGCTCTGCTTGTTTGCCTCATCCCCCCATTTGCTGACACATTTGGCATCTTTTGGGGGGGAGCGGGTACCTGGTTTTGACAGGTACGCGTTCCCAATTTCGGCTGACTTCGCCACAGCAAACTCAGCCAGGAGGCTTCACTGCCGGTTTTCCTTAGCCAAGATGGTGAAGGCGGCAGCCCCCGAGAACCAATTGAAAAATCAGTTCAGGTAAAGACACCGCTGGATTCATGGACAGGTAAGTGTCCTAATATTAGAAGCCAACATCTACAGTATTACACTATTTGTAGCTGCTGACTTAATTTTTTCTGAAGTTTGGACAAATTTCCTGCTGCCGGCTATTGTATTCTGACAGGTGGCACCTGTGGCTGTCAGAATATCAGACTAGTGACTACAATCTCTGTTCATCCAACTTTTTTTTTCTGAATTGAATTCAAGCCATGTATGGCCATCACAAGTGTATTTTCTCCACTGCCAGGTATGTCAAAGCTCATTAGTCACTGAATAAAGTTTAAAATCGTGCAGCTTTACGAAGCCTTGAGAAGCAGACTAGTTAAGGTGAAAGACAAATGCCTGGGGAGAGAGAGGTATGACATATTGTCTCTGGCAGAGTGAAAAAAGGGCACTTGTCACTACTCCTATTTAAAAGTTTCTGCTCTCAGCATAGAATAAAATATACAGAACACACTGCTAGCTCTAGGTAGACCGTGCACTCACCATTTTTCTTCTCTGAACCAGTCTGCATTTTCAGTTTTGCAATTAACCATTCCACTTCATCCAAAACTTTTGAAGCTTGACCTAGAACCAAAAGCTATACAAAAAGTGGTATGAAAAATTATGCATATTTAAAGACTGGTTTTATTCAATGTGTACTATGTGTAAAAATTCTTAAAATGCTGGATTGCACCCAAAAGTGATATGGTCATTGTAACCATCATTGCATTACTCAGCTTTAGTCAGAGTAACACTATTTAGGAAATGAAACAAGAAATATTTGCCACCTTACCCCGAAATGGGTGGAGGTGTTGGCCAGATTAAAAAACTGCTCAAACACCTTGCTGGTACTATATATTCTAGCATTACACTAAAATTACACACTGTACCATCACATTTTAGTCAGCAAATGAAGTGAAGTCAAGCTATGAATATAAGTGGCTGTGCATACATTATAATGTAGCACAGAAGTACCTTTCGTTAACAGATAAGTTCACCGTTTGTAACATATCTAAATTTATTTTGTAACATGTTACACCCATATTCATGGTGTAATATGCAACATGTTACTGCAGCACCGGCCCCCGATCCCAGCCGCATGCATAGCATCAATGTGTGTGCAACAGATCGGCACATCAGCCTGATGCGCCCGATCCAAACGAGCAGCCACTAGGACCCAGCAGTTAGGTTGTCTTTCAGTAACGTCAGCCGCCAATCACAGCGTGCCATGTATTCCACACATGCGTACGGTGCTCATAGCGACTGTAACGGGAGGACGCATACCTGTGCAGCCGCCGTGGCCATGGAAACCTGTGATGTCAGGCCGGCACCGCATTAGTTATACCAAAGTTTTATTTTTATTTTATATCTATATTTCCTAGTATTAGGAGTTTAATACTTCAGCCTGCTTAATGTTACTTGGTTACCATTTGTTTTTTTTAACAATTTTTGGCGGGATTTGATGTCATGACGTCACAGGGTTGGGTTTTACCATTTTTTCAGTTTTTGCATGTTCCAATTGGTGGCTGATGTATATTCTGCTTTGACATTGTTACACTTCATCACATGCCTGACGAAGGGGCCCTGCATGGCTCCGAAACGTTGCACTTATCTCTGTGATGTGATCTCTCTCAATAAAGAAACCTTTGGACGGCGATTGTTTATCCATCGTGTGCTGGCGAATATGTACACTTGCTTGATGTTTCTAGGGCCCAGCTGGTAATAGCTGCAGGACCCACCATTTATACGAGCCTTACTTGCCAGGAACGTATGTGATAGGAATATTGACAAGACAAGCTTACACAGAATGTCTTGCAAGAGCCCTGCATTGAACTTGCAATCTGATGACCATTGGTGTAATGCTTTGCGGGCTCATAGTAAAAAAAAATTAAAATGCATTTTTTTTTTTTTACAAAAGAGTGAACTTATCCCTTAATGAAATGATGACCATTCATTTATCAGATACTCACAGTGATCGTAGGAGCCGCAGTCTTTACATTAACAATGCGGAAGTGTGATGGTTTCTCTACTTCAATGTCCTATAGGAGAGAAAATACTTGAGTAAATAATCTTGAAATCATGCAGAACAAATAATGTATGAAATATAGCTTATACGATGGCAAACTTTTTTCATCAATCCTATGGTTGTTCAAACCTCCTATAGGCCTGGAGTACTTGACATTAAAGTGAAGTTCCGAGGCACCAAATAACTAAATCTTGAAAATTTTCCCTCCCCTCCTAACACCTATTCTAACCGACCTGTGTAGGAGATATCTGTATACTTGCCTACAATGCTGTGAAAAAGTATTTGCCCCCCTTCCTGATTGTTTTGTTTTTTTGTTTTACATATTTCTCACACTTAAATGATTCAGATCATCAAACACTTTTTAATATTACACAAAGATAACCCAAGTAAATCCAAGATGCAGTTTTAAATTATTATTTAATTTATTAAGGGAAAAAAAGCTGTTCAAACCTGCCTGGCCCCATGTGAAAAAGTATGCTGAAACATGCTGAAACATGAATGAACTGGGATAACCACAATTGTTTGGAAAGCCGAGTTAAATTTCACTTGTCACACCCAGGCCTGATTACTGCCAGACCTGTTGAATCAAGAAATCACATAAATAGAAGCTGTCTGACAAATGGAAGCACGCTAATAGATCACAAAAATTCACACATCAATCCACATAATTCAAGAACAGATTAGAAACAAAGTAACGTACATGTATCGGTCTAGGGAGGGTTTCAAAGCCATTTCTAATGGCCGTACACGCGATCCAAATATTGTAAGAGAGATCGTATGACTTTTGTTCGCTTAATAGTCACAAGTAGAAATTGAATAGGTAACTAAAGTCACGAAAATTCTCGTAAGACAGAAAAAAAACTCAGAAGTGATGTTATGTGTTGTAATATATTTGTATTGTATTTTCGGACAACTACACGGACTAAAACGAAAATTGTACAAGGAAAATTTTCGCGCTTGTCCGATCGAATAATAAATTGGATGAACTGTCGTGATCAGCGCTCGAAAGTAGTGTACACACGATCCGAAAATCGTACAATTCTTCCTCGGGTGACAGTTTTCGTACGATATTCAGATCGTGTGTACGGGCCATAAGGCTTTGGAACTCCAGTGAACCACGGGGAGAGCCATTATCCACAAATAGAGATAACTTGGAACAGTGGTGAACCTTCCCAGGAGTGGCCGGCCTACAAAAATGACTGCAAGAGCATGACGAGGACTCATCCAGGAGGTCATAAAAGAACCCAGAACAACATCTAAAGAACCGCAGGCCTCACTTGCCTCAGGTAAGATCAGTGTTCATGATTCAACAACAAGAAAGAGACTGGGTAAAAATGGCATCCGTGGGAGAGTTCCAAGGCCAAAGCCACTGCTGACCAAAAAACACAAATGATCATCACACATTTACCAAAAAATATTTTGATTATCCCAAAGACTTTTAGGCAAATATTCTGTGCACTGATGAGACAAAAATTTTACTTTGTGGAAGGTGTGCATCCCGTGACATCTGACATAAAACTAATACAGCATTTCATAACAAGAATATCATATCAACAGTCAGACATGGTGGTGGTAGTGTGATGGTCTGGGGCTGCTTTGCAGCTTCAGGACCTGGACGACTTAACATAATTGATGGAACCATGAATTCTGAGCTTTATCAGAAAATCCTAAAGGAGAATGTCCGGCCATCGGTTCATGACCTTAAGCTCAAGTGCACTTGGGTTATGCAGCAGGACAAGGATCTGAAACATAACAGCAAGTCCACCTCCAAATGGTTCAAACAAAGCAAAATTAAGATTTTAGAGTGGCCAATCAAAGCCCAGACTTAAATCCAATTGAGGTGCTGTACCATGACCTTACACGGACCGTTCATGCTGGAAAACCCTCCAATGTGGCCAAATTAAAACAGTTCTGCAAAGAAGAGTGGGCCAAAATTACTCTACAGCGATGTGAAACACTCATTGCCAGTTATCGCAAATGCTTGATTGCAGTTGTTGCCGCCGCCAAGGGTGGGACAACCAATTATTAGGTTTAGGGGGCAATTACTTTTTCACATAAAGCCAGGCAGGTTTGGATAACTTTTTTTCCCTTAATAAATGAAATCATCATTTTTAAAAGGCATTTTGTATTTACTCGGGTTATCTTATAATAAAATGCGTTTGATGATCTGAGTCATTTAAGTGTGACAAATATGCAAAAGAATAAAAAATAAAAATCAGAAAGGGGATAAATAATTTTTCACAGCATTGTATTTTCAAATCATCTGGTCATGTGATCAGTCTGCCCTGTGCCAGCCAGTGTGGCTGCAGGGGAGAGAAGCAAAGAGTGCTGACAATAGATGAGCCATTGAAGATTATGGGTGACAGCACCGCTCCAGGCTTTACTAGCTATTGTTGGAGCACCTTTTTGTTTCCTCTAAAGCTGCCACAATGGAGATCACATGACTGGATCGCAGTGGCCCTCAAAATACATAAGTATACAGATAAGTATACAGAGCTTTCTTACACAAATTAGTCAGGATAGATGGTAGGATGGAGGAGGAAGCATTTTTAAAATTAGTCGGGTGGTGCCTGGAATTCCACTTTATTAAATCTTACACAAAATAAAACCCCGTCTTGACAGACCCATAAGAAAAACTCTTGCATCAATATAACCGTATTTAAAAAAATAAATAAAAAATCTGGACTATATCCCTTTAAAATAATAATTCATTAAAACTATACACCATGGTATTTAGCATATAAAAAAAAAACACAATCCAACCTACCTGGACATCTGGTACATATATCAAAAACATTCTTTCCAATCTAAGTAGAATCAATGTATGCACATAGCAAATTTATTTACAAAGGAAGTGAAAAGTCTACACTTCCCATGTGTAGCACATAAAATAGTGGTAGTTCCAATTTTTTATGTCACACTATATTATCGCAATGTGAATTTTAGGGCAAACAAACGCAATAAATTACCCACATTTTTGATAAAATATAAAAGACGAGGTTGCACCGAATAGATAGATAACAAACATGCCAAACCAGAAATTTTTGTGCGCTCGTGAAATGGTGTCAAACTTCAGTACCCTATATTTTCTATAGGGGGCTTTTAAAGGTTCACCTATAGCAGTGATGGCGAACCTTGGCACCCCAGATGTTTTGGAACTACATTTCCCATGATGCTCCAGTACACTGCAGAGTGCCAGAGCATCATGGGACATGTAGTTCCAAAACATCTGGGGTGCCAAGGTTCACCATCACTGACTTATAGGTATCAGTTTAGTGGTACGGAGGAGTTCTTGTGTTAGAATTATTGCTCTCATTCCGGCATGCGCAGTGATATACAACATGTGCATCTCAATTAACGTTTTCACATGTGTGTTTGTGTATATGTGGGGATGGGGCCTGAAAAAATGTTTGGGGGGATGGTGATGTGCAACTATTTTATTGCAAGTTCTATTGATTTTCAAAAACACAGACAGAAAAACATTTTTACAATTACAGAAACAATAGACATACGAAACCGGGGACACAACAAAAAAAACCCCCACATACACACACGTACATTGGTCTTACATGGTGTTTATGCCAGCTTAAACATGGTAGAGTCCTATGGTACTATTTGCCTGGTAACTAACGAAGAATGGACCAAGAGTCATATTTCTCTAAAAGGCTTCTGAGGCTGTGGAGGGATCCATAATCCATTTAGCCCAGTCCTTTTCATATTTGAGGAGACAAACTATTAATATAGGTTTCCTTATATAATGGTAGGCTGTTATTAATATGTTGTTTCCACATGACCAGTGATGGGGGGGGGGGGGGGTAGTTTTTTTCCAACTAAGAGCTATAGCTTTGCAAGCATAGAACAAAAGCAGCCCCAAAGTACGCCCTGCTACCGTGGTTAAGTTGAGTTTTTACTGAACTTTTTTTTTTTCCCATCACATGGGGACAAAAAGTCCCCTATGTGATGATTTTTAGATGACAGGTTCTCTTTATTGAGATATGCAGGGTTTAAAAGACCCCCAATGTCTCCTCTGTGCTCCATTAAATATTTTGCAATGCAGATCGCATTGCAAAACATTATCTCCCGGCTGAGCTAGCCAGGAACACGAGAGCTTGGCCCTAAAGGGACGTCAGAGATGTCTCTTTCCAAGTCACAAGAAGAAGAGGAGAAGAGTGGACGTGTGTCCTCTCGTCTCCTTCCCCTCTACCCACCAGCATCTGCCATGGAGATCCCTGGTCCCCAATGGGCAAGCGGAGCCCAGTAAGCATGGCGGCACAGGACGGCATGTGGGGGGGCAGGAGCGATCGGGTGGCAGCGGACCTGGTAGCGAATAGCTGGAATCATAACTGATCACACGTGCAACACCATGATGGCTGTAGATCAAACAGAGGCTAAGATGGCAGCTTCCTTGACCATTTAAGAGGTTATAAATGCAAGGAGGGTATTCTGATCATGTGACTGCTGTGTCTGGCTATGACAGTCCTCTCATGATTGGAAAGCTCCTGATTGCAAGTAGGCATCAGGAGCCTTTCCGGTAGCCGCTGGTAACTATGCTGGGAACGCACAGTGCACATGCTCTCAGCACAGAAATGTTTACATTTGGGGCACATATATGTGGCTTCTCAGCGTTAAAGCCCTCCCACCAAGAAGCCACATATATGCATAAGACCGGCAGGAGGAGGTTAAGAGAACTATTTATCAATTTTATATGAAAAGGAAGTAAATATAATATAATATGGAAAGTTAGAGCTCTTTTCACCTGATCAATATCACCGAGGTGTCCATGTATGTCCTGGCAGAGTTCTCTTAGTATGCTCACTGGACTCTTGAAGAGGGAATGCATGTTAAACAGAAGAGTCATTGCACTTTTACAGAACTGGACATCCTCTGTAGAGACAAGAGAAGTCATAGTAAACTCATCAGTGGATAGTATGCTGAGAATTGAGATTTACATTCCTAGAGATCACATTTAATATGCAGAAACACGTCGTAGAATGACTTTCCTACACCTGGGTCACACAATCTGGACTTGATGCTCTAGCCCAGTGTTATTCAATCTTTTTTCAGTTAGGGACCTTTTAAAATTCTGCACAAAACTATTAGTTTTACATAACACATGAACACCCAGACACGTAGGACACCCAACATTAGGGGTGATGTATTCTTCTAAAGCGAATACACCTTTGTACTACTAGAGCTGCGCGATTAATTGTTAAGAATCAAGATAGTGATTTTTTTTTCCCCCCTTGCAATATCAACCGCTTGCCGACCGCCGCATGTACATATACGTCAACACAATGGCACGGACAGGCAAATGGGCGTACAGGAACGTCCCTTTAAATTTGTTGCCATGCCATCGCGTGCACGCCGCTAGCCTCGCAAGTGCGATTGCGGGTCCTGCAGACTCTATGTCCGTGGGGATACCCGCGATCGTCTCACGGAGAGAAAGAAAGGGGAAATGCTAATGTAAACAAGCATCTCCCAGTTCTGCCTAGTGACAGACACTGATTACTGCTCTCTGTAATCGGGAGCGGTGATCAGTGACATCTCACACACAGCCCCTCCCCCCACAGATAGAATCACTCCCTAGGACACACTTAACCCCTACAGTGCCACCTAGTGTTAACCCCTTCACTGAAAGTCACATTTACACAGTAATCAATGCATTTGATCGCTGTATAAATGTGTATGGTGCCAAAATAGCGTCAAAAGTGTCAGATATGTCCGCCATAATGTCGCAGTCACGATAAAAAACGCTGCCATTACTAGTAAAAAAAAAAAGAATTATTAATTAAAATGCCATAAACTATCCCCTATTTTGTAGCCGCTATAACGTTTGCAGAAACCAAACGCTTATTGTGATTTTTTTTTTACCAAAAATATGTAGAATACATATAGGCCTAAACTGAGGAAAAAATTTTCTTTTATATATTTTTTGGGTATATTTATTATAGCAAAAATGAAAAAAGAATGCGTTTTTTTCAAAATTGATGCTATTTTTTGGTTTATAGCGCAAAAAAACAAAAACCGCAGAGGTGATTAAATACCACCAAAAGAAATCTCTATTTGCTTGGGAGCCACATCGCACGACCGTGCAATTGTCAATTAAAGTGACGCAGTGACGAATCACAATGGTCCCAAAAAATGTCTCAAAAATGTCGCAGTCACTATAAAAATCGCTGATAGCCACCATTTAAAAAAAATAAATAAAAATAAATTATTAATAAAAATGCCATAAAACTAGGGCTGAAACAATTAATCGATATTATCGATAATAATAGATAATGAAAATCGTTGTCAACGATTTTCATTATTGATTAGTTGGTCCGCACCATGCGATCCGCGGAGGCTTCGGCCTAGCTCCGGAGCTGGCGGCCATCTTGGTACACCTGGCGGCGATGAGCTGCGCGCTGACGTCACCCCCAGCGTGTTGTTCAGCCTGTGTCAGCCCAAGTGAAGGAATTCTGGAGGAGTCACGCTGGATGCCTTGCCTGCCCTCATTCAAAACTTTTTTTGCAGGTACCACCACATTTATTACCTAATCTAACCTAATAACTAACTACTATCTATTAGATAGTAGTTAGTTATTATCTAATCCTATCTAAGCCTTTCCACTTGCTCGGCACAGCCACAGTGTTGATTTAAATAAAAGGTACAACACTATATCTCCCCCCTAATAAAATGCAGCTTATTACAAGCATAAAAACATAGCATATCACTGACTATTTGCACAAATAGGCGTCCCGGGACTCATCACGGCGGTCTGTTTGGAGGAACTTTGATCGTGGTGAGCTTGGCGCAAATCATCAGTGATATGCTATGTTTTTATGCTTGTAATTTTGTTGTGGGGGAGATGGTGTTATATCTTTTATTTAAATAAACAATGTGGCTGTGGGGGGCGGGGATAGTGTTATTTTTTTTTGCCGATCCGAAAATTGATCCGATCCGTGACTCTGATCCGATCCGTGAGTTTTTTGATCTGTTGCACCCCTAGTCCGCACCTTCCCCCCCTGCCAGCCCGTTAGAATCCTGTGTATCCTCCCGTGTCCTACGCATGCACTATATATATATATATATATATATATATATATATATATATATACACACACACACACACACACACACACACACACACACACACATACATATTGTATATTAGCAGAGACCCTAGAGAATAAAACGGTTGTTGCAATATTTTATGTCACACTGTATTTGTGCAGCAGTGGTTTTTCAAATGCAATTTTTTTGGGGAAAAAAAATACAGTAAAGCTAGCCCACTTTTTTTTGTATAATGTGAAAATGTTATGCCGTGAGAATCATGATCTTTATTCTAAGCAAAAAAATAAAAATGGGATTCTCATTTTGGCCAGAATTGTGCAGCTTTACTACAAACTGTGACCCAACACAACCACAGTGACACGCATCCATCCCTATGATAAAGTGTCACTTGAAGTGACATGCTTCATATAAAGTCCCATGACCATTGTTTCTTTTCAACACTTTTGTACACTGGTACTGAGTATTATTCCAATGTTTCTCTTCTCCTTCAGTTTCTCTCCCTCACTCAGCTAATGTGACCCCAGTGCTGGTGGAGAGGTTCAGGGGAGGGAAAACAAGGATGCTGTGTAGGTGCCCAACGTCCTTCTTATCAACTCATGACATCATTGGTTGTTACAACGCCTAGAAGGTTGTAATAGTGCACAATAAAAACCTAAGGCTAGGTTGTAACTATAAAAAGGGCAGGCTTGATCCACCCCTGGCTTGAAAAAGGCTACTCTCAACAAGTACCAGAAAAAAAAAAACTGTATATAGCCCTTCCAAAGCAAATATGAGAATTGTAATAACATCCTAGAGATTGCTTAGGGTCAATGTCACAACCAAAAATACATTTCAGATATTGAAGATTGTTTTTACACAGTTTCCAGTTTTAATACGAGTCAGTCACTAGGCTCAGACGCTTGCCAGCTACATTACACTTCAATATAATCACTGGCGGTAATGGAAAATGAACACTGCATGCACACCATTAACATTTATAATAATTCTTACCATAACTGGTTTCTTTACAAATTTTGACAATCCATGAGAGCGTCTGCACATACTAGAAAACAAAAACATAATTCTATCTTATGGTCAATATTCAAAAGCCAAATAAAGCAAGTATATTTATGTTTGTTACATACAGCATGTATAATCACTTTTTCCCAGCACTAACAAATGACATGGTGCAAAAGTCATGGGTATCAGTACTAAATCAGCATCATATAAGCAAATTCTCTCACCTGCTGAGAAGAGGGCTCCAGAAATCGATACAGTATAGATAGGATGCTGACTAACAGCACAGCTTCTTTGCTATTAAATTCATCTTCCCCACAGTTAAGCTGGTTTGTAAGAGACCTCTGTGTAAAGAAAATACAACTTCTATTACAGTGAATATGTAAACATGTAACACCATCTTCAACAAAAGAAACCACCAAGAACATCTCTCCTGTGATGATCGCATAACAAACCTAGGCCTTTGGTCACATGAGGAAATAAAACTCACTTTGCTCGACCCGAGCATCCCATACAGGCTGAAACTGACAAATGGGATCCAACAGCTGCACTCTGAAGAAAATCATCCACTTCATTTAACCACTTGCCTACTGGGCACTTAAACCCCCCTCCTGCCCAGACCAATTTTCAGCTTTCGGTGCTCTCACAATTTGAATGACAATTACTCAGTCATGCAACACTGTACCCAAATGGATTTTTTGTCCTTTTTTCCCCACAAATAGAGCTTTCTTTTGGTGGTATTTGATCACCTCTGGGGTTTTTTATTTTTTGCGCTATAAATGAAAAAAGACCGAAAATTTTGGGGAAAAAAACGCATTTTTCTTTGTTTCTGTGATAAAATTATGCAAATTATTAATTTTTCTTCATAAATTTTGCCCACAATTTATACTGCTACATATCTTTGGTAAAAATAACCCAAATTAGTGGATATTATTTGGTCTTTGTGAAAGTTAGAGAGTCTACAAGCTGTGGTGCGAATCATACAAAATTGATCACATCTGATGTACTGGTGGCCGATCTCACTTCTTGTGACCCGAACAAGCCAGGAAAGTACAAATACCCCCCAAATGACCCCTTTTTGGAAAGTAGACATTCCAAGGTATTTAGTAAGAGGCATAGTGAGGTTTTTGGTGTTGTCATTTTTCCCCACAATTCTTTGCAAAATGAAGATTTTTTTGGTTTTTTATTTTTTTTCCCACAAAATTGTCATTGTAATAGGTTATTTCTCTCACATGGCATGTGTATACCACAAATGACACCCCAAAATAAAATTTGCTACTCCTCCTGAGTATTAAGATACCATGTGTGGGACATTTTCACACCCTGGCCACTTAGAGGCCCAACATGCAGGGAGCGCCATCATGTGTTCTAGAAGCATAAATTACACATCTAACTTGTTGACTACCTATTACACTTTTGAAGGCCCTGGAGCACCAGGACAATGACAGATGGCACTGATGACACTTGACACCGATGACAGATGGCACTAATACGTGGCACTGATGACACTTGACAACGATGACAGATCGAACTAATACGTGGCACTGAAGACACGTGACACTGATACGTGGCACCGGGGACACATGGCACCGATAGGGGTGTGTGTGTGTGTGTGTGTGTGTGTGTGTGTGTGTGTGTGTGTGTGCGCGCTCACCGACGCTGCAGCACGGAAGCTCTCCCTCCTCACACGCTGTCTGTGTGAGCAGGGGAGCCGGAGACGAGAGATGATCTCATATGAGATCACCTCCCATTGGACAGGCCGATCGAGTGCTAAATGGCCGCTGTGATTGTCCATTTAGCACGATCTGTGATTGGCTGTGTCCGAGGGACACGGCCAACACAGAACTTCCCCGATGCTCACCTGCGGCAGCGCGCATTGGGGGAGTAAACAGGAGGACGTCCAGGGACGGCCTCCCGGCAGTTAGCGTCCGCTCTGTAGCCGTCTTTTGGCTATAGAGCGGGCGCAAAGTGGTTAAAGTATAACAATGACAAAAAAACAGCAGACAAAACACGGTGGGGCAAAGAACAAAGTGACAAATTTCACGCTAACTAGCACTTAATCATGGTCATGAGTTAGCAAAAAAACACGTTGACTTTGTTCTCTGCCCCACAGTTTTTCTGCTTTTTTTGCCATTTTAATACTTTCAATAAAGTGGATGATTTTTTCCTAGTGCAACTGTTTGGATCACATATGAAACCCGGCTTTGTGTTTTAGCTAAGCATGGACTTAAAGAGGGATTTCACTGTAAAAAAAAAATATTAAAAGCCAGCAGCTACAAATACTGCAGCTGCTGACTTTTAATAAATGGACACTCACCTGTCCCAGGATCCAGCGATGTTGGCAGCCAAGGCCAATCGATTGCTCGGCTGCTGCCCCCGCCATTCTAGGTGAGGGAATCAGGAAGTGAAGCGTTGTGGCTTCACTTCCCAGGTTCCCTACTGCACATGCGCGAGTCGTGGTCTGCGCTGTCTCTGGGAACTTTGTGTGTCCCAGCAGACAGCGCGCCGAGACAGGAAGAAGCATAGACTCGTGGGAGTCTATGCCCAGAAGTGGGTGCAAATACCTGTCTTAGACAGGTATCTGCAGCCCCCTCCCCCCTGAAAGGTGCCAACTGTGACACCGGAAGGGGGGAGGGTTCCGATGAGCAGAAGTTCCACTTTAGGGTGGAACACCGCTTTATTCAGTAAATTTGGTCACACGATCTCTTAGAAAAAGGGGGGAGGGGGGTATAGGGCAAGATAAACTTCCCCTTTCCGTCAGGTATTTATTGCGGTGTCCTTGCTGGGGAGATTTTTCTCTCATTTCCTGCCTTAGTGACCACTGTTTCGAAGACAGAAATGAGGAAAAATATCCATAATGAGAAACGGTCAGGTTTTTGTTGCTGTGTCCAACCCTTTTCCATTATACATCTTTATTGTTGTGGCTCTGCTGTAAACGTTCCCTTACTTTAAAGAGAATAAATTGGTTGGAGCTCTTTTGAATAAAGGTTCAAATAAAAAAAAGCAACTCAGATACACACACCAATCTCAGATGGTCGGGTCAGAATCAGGGGTAAACAACATGAAAAGCATGGATCCATCCTGCCTTGTATCAATGGTTCAGACTAGTGGTGTAATGGTGGGGGGTATATTTTCTTGGCACACTTTAGGCTCCTTAGTACTAAGTGAGAATCGTTGAAACACCACGGCTTACGTGAGTATAGTTGGTGACCATGTCAATCCCTTTATGACTACAGTACCCCATTTCTCATGGCTACTTCCAGCAGGATAATGTCACAAAGCTCCAATCATCTCACCACTGGTTTCTTGAACATGACAATGAGGTCACTGTACTCCAATGGCCTCCACAGTCACCAGATTTTAATCCAACAGAGCACCTTTGGGATGTGGTGGAATGGGAGATTCACATCATGGATGTGCAGCCGACGAATCTGCAGCAACTGCGTGATGCTATCATGTCAATATGGGCCAAAATCTGAGGAATGTTTCCAACACCTTGTTGAATCTATGCCACGAAGAATGAAGTCAGTTCTGAAGGCAAAAGGGAGTCCAACCCAGTACTAGCAAGGTGTACCTAATAAAGTGGCCAGTGAGTGTATATGTAAACCCAGCAAGCTTTCAGCACACAGAGATCCTTCAGCAGGACATATGTCACAAATGAAAGTAAATATACAGGGCACAACCTTACATTGCAAATACTAGCAAACTATACGAGGCAAAATTGAATTCCTAAATTTAAAAACGGATTTCTCACTTATCAAGTTAGTTTCCTCCAAGGGAAAAAAACATGAGAAAACCCTTTTAAAGCCTCTAGCACACTGCAGGCCATTAATTGTAATGTGCCTATGCACACAGGCGCGCAAACATGCGCTGGGCATTCTTCAGTTAAAAAAAAAAAAAAAAGTTCTCCCCCTTGCAAGTTCCCCGTGCGGTGCATGCCGTGATCACCGAGTAAACGAGACTTGGTAGATCACAGATCAGAGTAATGGGCTGAGTTTTTTTTTTCTCCTCATGCTGACAAAAGCCAATTACTGGGTTCTGTGCAAGGGACATCGGTCCCAAAGTGGAAGATGCACAGCCATCTCATCTGTGCCCACCAGTGCCAACTGCCAGTGCCCACAGTGCCACGAATCAGTGCATAACAGTGCCACCTATCAATGACCACCAGTGGTATGAATGGTATGAATCAGTTCCTCATCAGTGCCACTTAGCAGCGCTGCCTATCAGTGTCAACTACCAGTGTCGATCAGTGCCCATCACTGCCACCTATCAATGCCCTTCAGTGCCAGCCATCAGTGCCATCTACCAGTGCCATCTACCAGTGCCATCTACCAGTGCCATCTACCAGTGCCATCCACCAGTGCCATCCACCAGTGCCATCCACCAGTGCCATCCACCAGTGCCATCCACCAGTGCAGCCCACCAGTGCCATCTACCAGTGCAGCCCACCAGTGCCATCTACCAGTGCAGCCCACCAGTGCCATCTACCAGTGCCATCTACCAGTGCAGCCCACCAGTGCAGCCCACCAGTGCAGCCCACCAGTGCAGCCCACCAGTGCAGCCTCATCAGTGCAGCCTCATCAGTGCAGCCTCATCAGTGCAGCCTCATCAGTGCAGCCTCATCAGTGCAGCCTCATCAGTGCAGCCTCATCAGTGCAGCCTCATCAGTGCAGCCTCATCAGCTTACATCAATGGAGAAAAATTACCTGTTTGCAAAATGTAATAACAAAATATAAAACGGTTTGGTATTTTTTTTTATTTGGTCTTTAATTTTTTTTTTACAAAAAATAAAAAACCCAGAGATGATCAAATACAGTGTTGTATGACCGCGCAATTGTCGTTCAAAGAACGACAGGGCTAAAATCTGAAAATTGATCTGGGCAGGAGGGGGGGTTTAAGTGCCGAGTACACAAGTGGTTAAAAGGGGTTGTATGGGTTCGTTAAAAAAAAAAAAAAAACTAACATATTATACTTACCTCCACTGTGCAGTTTATTTTGCACAGAGCGGCTGTCTCAGCTCCTCCCCGCAATAGCTAATCCCCCCTCTGGGAAGCTCTATCCCGAGGGGGTTAGCTTGCGGGCGCACTGCTCCTTGTCATACACGCTGCGTCTATAGACATTACCATTCCTCTATATCGGATGACCAGTATACCCATAATGGGAAGAATGGTATATAGGCTAGGTTTTGCTGCGTTTTTTTCATCTGCGTAACCTATAATACTTTTTATACAAACACCTATTTTCCTAAAATCGCTTTGGTGTTTACACACCAACACCTTTCTATTCTCCCCCTCTTTTTCAGTAACATTTAATCTGGGACAGCTTTAGTTAACAGATTCTTTCATCAATCACACCACGGTTATACATAACTTTATAGCATTTTTGGCGCCCCTGCTTTGATATTGTTTTTATTAATACACAGTATAAGTACATTGAGGCTATGTTAGCCTTTTCTTTTGTTTGGGACAATTATCCCTACATTGGGTCTCTTTCTCTATATTGATATTATTTTACCCCGATTGCTAGGTCCATGTTAGCCCCCTTGCAGCCACGTATAGTTGCAGTGCAGGACTGTTGATCTCTTTGGGGTGCCTTCCATGCCCCAACGCCCGTCAGGAACCAGGGGGTATGTATATCAGGGGGATATGTTGGGGATACTGGTCACGGGGGGGGGGGGGGGTCATTTTAACCATGTCACGCATTCAATTATCAAACATAAATACAAACTATTGTTTTGTACCGTTAAGAGAATATACTATTTTATGGTTTTTCTTATAGAGTCTACATTTCTGCACAGGTTTAATCATTTTTCCCTGAGGAAGCCGTAGCCTTGGCGAAACATGTAGGAATTGATTACCTGTTACCTATACTGGCCTCACAACACACCTGGTTGGTCCTCACTACATATCTCTCTGTGCTATTTCTGTTCAGGCACCTATGCATATATACGTATTTCAGGTTTATGTTATTTAACATGTTTATAAATAAAATCATTTTTTATCTATTTTTTGTAAAAACTACATTTTTCTGGCACCGCTATAATCCCCTTTCCCTAACGATTATTTCTTAAAAAAGCTTTGGTCATATTTTTGCAGTTACTGTAATTAAAAGCAGGTTACCACATTAAAAATGTAAAGAGGAAAAGGGAAGCGCTGCTTGACGTAAAGAGCTCAGATGAAGTGCAGAATCAAAAGTTTAGTGTTATAAGACAAGGGTTTCCTGCATTCCCATCATAACAGAAGTGCCCACATTTTAGGAACATTTGTAAAACATACTTGAAACTGTGAAATCTGAAAGGCAGCCTTCTGCATGATATTGGTTTCTCCAGATTCCTCTTCACCCTCATTATCTAGAATAAAAGGTTGTGGGATTAGACAACACAATGTTAAAGTCATTACATTTAACAGATAACGTTTTTTTTTTTTGTTTTTTTTAAGAGATTTATATTCACTAGGGCTTAAAAAATGCATCAAAGTAATAAATTGCATAGCATGTGCTACATGCCTACATTTTAAAGCAGACTTTTAATCAAATGTTACCTTTAGGCTGTGTTAACAGTCTTGCCGGAATTGATAAATGAAGACGAAACAGAAGGGCTGAAATAATTATCTTTCCAGGAGAACATTCTGCTTCTCAAATCTTCCTCTGTGCTCATTATCACCAAAAGATTTGGTTACACAAAAAATTATTTTTTTTCCAAAAATCATGTTACCATATGCCTTGGCTTTTAGCCATTTTGCCAAACAGTGGAAGAAACGTAGAGCTGCATTTTTCCCAAAAAGGAATTTCAGTCTTATTACTTCCTTATGTATCTATCCCACCAACGCGGTTATATCGATCGAAGTGCATTGGTACTTGGGTACAACATGCATAATCTCCTGGTGTGGCAAAGCTTGTGTAGCTGTGCCAGAAACTAATCAAGAGTGCTCAACTATGCCCGCTCTTTCCAATCACCTCCTCTATTTGTAGAAGATGTACTATAGGTTTTATGAATAAAACACAATCTATGAATGGAATAGGCAGACCTTATTCATCCGGCCCTCCTCTATTCATAGATGCTATAGTACAGCTTCTATGATTGAGGCTGGGTTCACACCTATGCAAATTGGTTTTCTCTGCATCTAATTCACGTAGCAGGAGATTGTGGCTGGCTCTCTATGGAGCCGGTTCACACATCTCCGTATCGGCTCCGATGCAAATTGCACAGGGGACCGGGGCATCTTTTGATCCATTTCAGGTCCAAATTCAGCCAAACTTTTGGGCTGAAATCGGACCTGAAACGGTGAATGGTGATGCACCGGACTCCTGCTGTGAGCCGCTGCGATCTTTAGTGTGAACCCAGCCTGAAGGAGCTGGGGGGGGGGGGGGGGGGGGGTCAGGCATAGGCGGGCACTCTTGAGAAGTGTCCATTGCAGCTCCCTCAACACTGATAACCCCCGCTACACCGGAAAATTAGGGCTTGTGGGTGCTCGAGGGGAATCACAAGCCCCCACAAGAGACACATAAGATTAATCGGTAAGAAAAGTCCCTTGGGCTGATTTTTTTGTTAATTTAGCTTAAGGTCTCCTTACACTAGACAAAAAAAACAGAAAATCTGTCATTTGGACCTTTCATTTGTTTTTAGTCCAGTTAATTGACACACATAGAAAATCGGTTAATGTGTTTCTCGCCCGTTAAAAATGTAACTGTTTGCACTGTGCATATGTAAAAAAAATAGATGAAAAACTGATTAATTTAAGTCCACCGAAGGATTTATCATTTGAAATTCGGTCATTACATGATGGTATTATCATTTGTTTTCACGACCGAGTGTTCATTATTCATATAGTGTATGGCTAGCTTTAGGCTTTAAAGCAATATGAATCCCAAAAGCAAACATTTAATATCCCTTTCATGCCTAAGACTATTTGTGACATTTGTTGCTTGCAAGTTAAAATCGTTACTTTTTGCTAGAAAATTGCTTAGAACCCCCAAACATTATATATTTTTAGCATAGACCCTAGAGAACAAAATGGTGATTGTTGTAATATTTTATGTCACACGGTATTTGTGCAGCAGTCTTTCAAACATAATTTTTGCGGAAAAAAACACTTTAATGAATAATAAAAAAAACAAAAAAAACAAAACAGTAAGGCTAGCCCAATTATTTTATATATTATATATGTGAAAAATGATGTTATGCAAATAGATATCCAACATGTCGCGATTTGAAATTGCACACTCGTGGAATGGTGACAAACTACGGTACCTAAAAATCTCAATAGGCAACATTTTTGAAAAAAATTGCAGTTACCAGGTTAGAAATACAGAGGCGGTCTAGTGCTAGAATTATTGCTCTTACTCCGACGATCACGGCGATACCTCATATGTGTGATTTGAACACCGTTTACATATGCGGGTGCGACTTACGTATGCGTTTTCCTTGCTGTGCAAGCTCTTATTTTTTACATTGTCTCTGTAAAAAAAAAAAAAAAAAAAAAAAAGTTGATCACCTTTACTGCTGTCACAAGAAATGTAAACATCCCTTGTGACAGTAATAGGTGGTGACAGGTACTCTTTAAGGAGGGGTCAGGGTCTAAAAGACCCCAAATCCCTCCTTTGCACTTCAAAGTATTCAGATTGCATAACAACAATTTTGAATAATGTAATTTTTTAAAAAATTTGTCACCACTGGCAGCCGAGTAAACCGGAAGTGACGTTGTGACGTCGATTTTGTGTTTCCATAAAGACTGGAACCAAACTGTTTCTGGCTTTGATTCAGTCTCTAGCCGGCAGAAGTATCGGATCACGCAGTGGGTCTCCCAGTGGGACGGGAGGCCCAGGAAGAGCGATGTCCCCTCCCACTCCTCCAGGATAACTACCCAGCGGCTTTTAGCTACATCGGTTGTTATCCCTAAAGAGCCGTCCGCCCACTCAAAAAAACAAAAAAAAAAAAAACGGTACCGGGGTGATCATCACCCTGGTATAACCCCTGAAAGCCGAAGCCGCATATGTGCGTATGGCCAGTGCTAAGGGGTTATATTGGAGTTTAACAATTCTTAATGGCTGTATTAGTTTCCTTTTTTAGGCTCTTTCTTCTATTTTCATCTGGTGATCCAGCCAATAATTCTGCTGTTTTTCAATAGAAAAGCTCTGTTGCAGTTACACGGATGAGGCAGGCCATTTAAACTTGTAAGGGGTGCTTAAAATGATCAGCTTTTATTCATGTAAAATCTTTATCCCAAAAGGGAAAAAAAGTGTTTGCTGTAACTGATTATAAAGTATTAGCTGGAGTTCAGCTCCAATTTGTTAGCGTATTTAAATCTGCAAGCACTTCTAACAATCCCCCCTCCCCAGACTGAATGCTGCAGTTCAAATATGTCCCCCCCTTGCTCCTTCATCCAGAGTAATGTCTTTATGATACAGGAAGTGTGTTCCTGGCCAGATCACCAGGTGAAAACAGAAAAAAACGCCTAAAAATAGAAAACTATTACAGTCACTGGTTGTTGAGCTGCAATATATAAAATTTTTGGTTTGGGGTTTTAATACCATCTTAAATCATAAGTTAAATAAAACACTTTCTATTCCGTTGTTGATTTCGCTGTATTTTTTGTTATAAAACAACACATAGGGGAGCCCATGGGATTAAGATATATCAATCTTCTTTCTTCCTTTCTCACCCATTAAGAGACAAAAGGAAGGCTTTAAAGTGATCGTAAAGTCTTGTTTTCTTTCTTCTTTAAAAATAACAAACATGTTATACTTACCTGCTCTGCGTAATGGTTTTGCACAAAGCAACCCAGATCCTCCTCTTCTCTGGTCCCTCCTTAGCACTCCTGCCCCCTCCCTCCTGTTGAGTGCCCCCACAGCAAGCAGCTTGTGAGCCAAGCCACAGCTTTATGTATCCATGCAGACATGGAGTCGCGGTTCGGCCCCACCCCATCTCTCTTCTCTTTGGCTAACTGACTTTGATTGACAGCAGCAGGAGCCAATGGCGCCGTTGCTGTGTGTCGACCAATCAAGAGGGAGAGTCCTGGACCGCTGAGGCACTCATGGATATTGATGAAGCTAGTGAGAATGGTGAAAACATGGTCTTTTGTTGTTTCCTTTCACTGTGGGATATATTAGCACGTTTATATCTGAACAAGGACATTCATTTCATCTTTTTTGCTACTTACATCATCCTTTTTATTGGACTTTTTTTTTTTTTTCACTGGATGCATATCCTACACTTGTATATACAATATTTCTTTGGATTGTTAATTGTTATTTCCTTTTTACAGAGGATTATTTCCCCATTTATCTTTATACATTATTAGGCACTTTGCTAGCGCTGTTTGTTTGAAGGATTTGTTTCCTAAAGATACTGTTTTCACTCATGGATATTGCTGGATAAAGATGGGCTCAGGTAAGTATTAGGGGGGCTGAGGAGGGAGCTGCACACAGAAGGCTTTTTATCTTAATGCATTAAGAAAAAAAACTTCTGCCTTTACAACCACTGGGGTTAAACTGCTGGCCCACAGTACTAAAATAAATACATAATAAAACTGTGGGCCAGCCCAGGATAAGCCCTCCCACTACCAGCATGCTCCATTTCTTTGCTAGTGTTCGAGGAGGATTGCATAATGTCTACAGCTCTGTATTAGGACTAACTTGTTTGCTATTCTTCGATTTTTCTTATCTTCACTTTACCTACAATGTTGCTGTAGCTTTGTCTCTTCAATTATAGCTTTCTGGCACAGTTGTCCTTAGCCTGGCTTCTGAAGTACTGCATCTGGACCCCATCTGACCGAACATGCCTATAAGTGACCTTTGGGCACTGGGTCTGGCATAGGCCACGTTCTATTCTCTGTTCTGGTAAAAGTTAGCTGCAGAGTGCTTTCCAGATCCAGAGCCACTGGAATTGTCCTAGTGCATGCCTCGTCTCTGAAGGCTTAGGGAGTTGGCCTGTCAGGGTGAGCAAGGAGCAAAACCTCTATTACTTTGGTCACTGAGTGCTTTTATTCCCCTTTCTCAAAGGATTTCCGCCATTATGGGATACTTAGACGACCTCCTGTTGGGAGAAAAGTCGGCATGGGCTCTTTTGGATAATGTGAAAATCACCACCAGATTTTACAGCAATTCAGATGAATCCTGAACCTTCTGAAATTATTGTTGGATCTTCTGGAGCATCTGTGTGTAATCCTGGACACATCTTGGGGCAGAGTGTTCCTTCCACAGGAGAAACTTCAGACACTGTGGTCTCAGATTTGAACTCTCCAGTCCAGGTGCCATCTGACTGCATGAGTGTCTTAGTCCTGAGGGTAACCTCTTAGAAGGCAGTCCATTTTGCTTGGTTTCACTTTCTCTACAGACCTCTACAATACAACATTCTGGCCACGCAATCAGTGATGGAAACTTGGTCATCGGAGGGGTCTCGTCTCCCAATCAACATTTGAGCATTGAGTGATTTCCCCGTTTCTGCACTGTTGGACCATTCTACTGAAGGGTTAACTGATCCAGATTCAGTTAGACAATGTGACAGTCGTGACATACATGAATTATCAGGGAGTGAGCAAAAGTTTTACTGTAGCAAGAAGTAGAATGAATCCTGTCCTGGGAAGAACTTCACATTCCAGCCTTATCAGTTAGTACATTCCATGTTAAGGACAACTGTCAGGTAGACTTTTTCAGCTGCAAGCGTTTGAATCTGGGAGAGTTTTCCCTGCACACAGAAGTATTTCGGGACCTGTGTCATAGGTGGAGGGACACCCAAGGTGGACCTCCTAGCCTCCAGATTGAACAACAAACTGGACATGTTTTTCTCCAGGCACAGAGATCCTCTAGTAAAAGCAATAGATGCTCTGGTGGCTCAGTGAGACCCGTAAATCCTGATCTTTGCTTTGCTCTACTGAAAGGTCTTGTTCATCTGCTTCACACTATTGAGCTGGAGAGTATTCCAGTGATTCGCATTGCACCAGGCTGGTCCAGCCAGATGTGGTACACCAACCTGGTAAGATTCCTAGCAGACAGAACATTCTGTGGGCACTGCCAGGTCATCGTGGTCTTCTGTCCCAAGAACCATTTTGCCTTAATTGAGGAACTCACTTTATCAGCATAACTGTTGAAGCCAAGGTTCTACTTCTTGCATGGACATGGAAGGCGTACTTTATGTGGTGTGAGTTTTGGGGAGTCTACCCCAGGAGTTTCTCTGTGGGACAAATTCTCTCCTTCCTGCAGCTGGCACAGGACCAACATCCGGCTTGCAACAAGAGTCAGGGTTTCTATCCTTTCTATTCTGTATGAGATACTAGTCTCTCATTCTCTGTTTAAGACCTTTGAACAGGGGGTCTCCCATGTAGCCCCGACTTGGGCTACAGTTTGTTTGCTCGTCTCCATTCCTTCTGTAGGCAGCAATATAACCCAAAGGTTCAAGGCTTCCTGTGTCCCTAAGGGACTCCAGGAAAATAATTGGTAAGGTGTATAAAAATCCTATTTTAATCGCAAGACCCCCTTTAAGATTGATAGTGGTCTATACAACTGTTTTGTAAAGATAAATAAACAAATGTTTAATAAAAAAATAATTTTAATAATCCACACAGAGAATTTTTACATAAACAAAAGAAACTTACCCAAAGCTGCCAGGAACTGTGAGATCTTTGTTGGGTAGCGCAGCTGAATGGTGTAAAATATCTGCACCAAACCCTCTAAACACATCAGAGAGATGTTCTTCCCTTTATCCTTTTTCCCAGAATCCTCAGCAGCAGATGGGATAGATGTGTATCTCCAGATTAGCACCCTGGATATAAAAAAAGCCAAAAACAAAAAGAGGTGCAGATTAATTCCTGGCCATCGCAAAACAGATAGGTCAAGAAGATTTATGTAATCAACTAAATAGCCCATTTAGACTAATTTTTAAATGGGTCAAGAAATTACTTACTGCTTTACTACCGTGACATTCAAATTAAATTTAAAATTGCATATATGCAGAGAGGACTCAACAGATGGCTTTTGGAACTGCAGTGCCTTGAAAAACTATTCATACCCCTTGACATTTTCCACATTTTGTCAGATTACAACCAAAAACGTAAATGTATTTGTAAAAAATGTTGAAAACCATTTAGCATTTTCCTTCTACTTCACAATTAAGTGCCGTTTTGTTTTGGTCTATCACATTAAATCCCAATAAAACAAATTAATGTTTTTTGTTGTAACATGAAAAAATCTGCAAAATGTCAAGGGGTATGAATACTTTTTCAAGGGACTGTATGTGCAATAGTTGTGCCGATAACTAAAGAACATTAGTCCTCTAAAACTATTTCAGTGAAGGAGGCCAACTCCCACATTTAAGAATAATCTGCAGTCCCATCTTCCTGTGTCTCTCAGTTTACGCTTATACTAACTTTTTTTCTCTTCATACAAGCTAAGCACAAACTTACACATGTTGGTATTTATACTTATCCAGTAGCTTTAATACTTTTAGTCACTGAGCCCTAGATCAGGAGTTCTGTCTTTATTCCAACTTCACTTGTTCTATGCTTGTTCCAGGTCAGCGACTAAAAGTGTTTGAGGCAGGCGACTAGCATTTTTGTGAGGGAGATCAGCTCAGGTTTCCTACATTTTTCACTCAGTACAGGTTTCCTTAAAGCAATGGTTCTCAACTCCTGTCCTCAGGACCCACTAACAGGCCAGGTTTGCAAGATAACTGAAATACATCAAAGGTGATATAATTTGCTGCTCAATGATTGCAGTATTCTAGTCTGCATCTCCCCAAGGCAATACTTAAAATCTGGCCCGTTAGTTGATACCGATGAGAACCACTGCCTTAAAGGATAAGTTCACACTTTGGAAAATGTTATATGTTCTATCTGTATTTTGGGTGGAATCTGTAACATGTCCCAGCTCCTACAGCCTCTCCCCCCGCATTAGTGTGACAGCAAGTAGGGGATCTTCTCCCCACACCCCCAGTCAAAATTCATAAACAACATGACTGTGTGGGACTCTGCTCATACAGCCGCATCATTCATTCAGTTTACTGTGAATGAATAGACTACAACTACCATCAGCCATCGTGGTTGAGGACTTGTAGTTCTGAATTGACTGCAGTGGTGATGAGGGCTTTATAGTCAATTCACAAGTCCTGAGGCTTGCAAACAGTTTGTCTGTATAGGAGGTAGGGGCTGAAAGCTGCAGAAGCCAAATATTGCACCCCCGATCAAGGGTGCAATGATTTCCAGCCTCCTGTAGAAAAAAATAATACATGCACATTCATCTTCTGCAAAAAATATGTGCAGTTATTTTTTCTTAAAAAGGTGAACTGATCTTTTAAGGGTTAAAGCAAACCTGTGCTCAATAACTATAAATTTGCTCAGAAAATAATGGCTAATGAAAATAAAAAAAATTTAATCACAGGCCAGATGCTACCTAAATTATGTTAATAGCAAAACTTTATTGTGATACAAGTAATTAATATTTTGATTCATTACAATGTTAAACCTTTCACATTTGAGCATGCTTGTATTCTGTAGTGTTATATTTATATTACTGTACTGCATATACAAATTTGTAGATTCTCTTTTTACCAGCTATTTGCATTTCACCACAATGGATTTTCTTGTTGTGTTCAACAACTGTAGTTTTCAATCTGACTGAACTGCCTAATACATTTGCACTGAGAAAGTAAATCATATGGCAAAATGATGGAAAAGGAAGCAGAGCCTGCATATGCAATAGTGGCTGTCCTATGAGTATATAAAAAAATTAGGATACTCAGAATGAATGCTCAGGCTGACCATATATTACACAATTTTTTTGTACCATTTTCCTTTATGCTCCATTCACACCTGAGCGTATTCATTCATTGGCGCTTTTCAGTCTTTTTTGCAGCATTTTACAAGGTTTTTTTTTTTTATTTAAAGCATTTTAGAAGTGTATTACAAGCGTTTTACAGCTTCAGGAGTTTTTGTTTAGCCAACAGAAATAATAGTGGATAGCCAACAGAAATAATAGTGGGAGGAGAGGAAATTAGGGGTGGAGAGTTGCTATTTGAGCAGAAAACGCTCAAGTCAGGTGTTTCTATTGAAGTCTGGGGCCAAAAACGCTTGTAATCTGCCAAAAAAGAAGCTCTTGTACTTTTTGAGCTTTGGGCATTTTGCTTCAGGCAACAGAACACTCTGATGTGAACAGGAACCATTGAAATGAATGGAATTTGTCTTGTTGAGCGTTTCAGAGCTACAAGCAGAAAATCATTCGGGTGTGATTAACCTAGATTTTTTTGGATTTTAGATTTACTTAGATATACCAAAACCTTACAATATGAGGTAAACCTAAAACACTTTAAGTATGTAGTGCAGACCATTGCCTGACTGCATACAAATTGAAAGGTAAATCTAAAGGAAATTAAAGAAAATTGTATAATGTATGGCCAGCCTTAGAAAACATTAACACAAACTGATATGATCATTTCCATTAACCCGATTAAGCTATAGCTGGCCATTTTGTACATTACCTGGTAATCTCACAGATATTGTGGAAGATTTTGTCACTATTTTGTCCATCAGGCCCATCAGTGACCCCTGTCTCCTTCAGCTGCTGTATTTTCTGCAATGCAACCATCACCGTGTATCTCATGAAGTCTAGACTGGCTCTCAGAACACTAAGGCTTTCCTCATGGGCTCTTGTACTGTCTCTGAAAGTGATAAGTACACATAGTAAAGCTCAAAAAAACAAACAAAAACGTTAAAAAAAAATGCAATGCCAACTGCTAAAGAATTTGTTTTAAAACACAAAGCCAAAATATATTAGAACGTATAGTTATTGATTGAAGAACTGAGATTGTACCTGAATAGTGCAGTTAAAATTGTGGAAACGAATCCCATAGAGAGCAAGCTTTTACACGCTTTACTATTTCCAGGTTTTGATTTACCAGATTTTTCTTTAAGGATATCAGCCAGTTTGCTGTAGCATTTAAAAAGTCCCATGATAGCTTCAAATTTGATTTTACTGTAAATAAAAAAAAAGGTGCACACACATGAGCATCATACAGCAATAAAAAACAAGGGAAGCTGCTGTTAATCATGTCAAACCTGTTCTTCATAACTTTTGAAGATTTACAAAAAAAAAAAAATCTTATGCAGAAAATAGAATATCAAAAGTATGCCCCTGAAATATATGTATCCAAGATAGTTACCCATGTAAGGTTCATATCATCTAAACCGCTTCAGTTGAATTAAGCTGAAACACATCTCCGGCACTTGAAGTATCCCCACAACTTCACAATTACAGCTGAATACCCCCCCCCCCCCCCCAAGAACTTGGTCTAAAAATGACCACAATGCTCAGCAGCAGGAGATGAGTATCTAAGGTCCAAGTGACAGCGCTCAGCTCTGGCTGCAGGTATGCAATAGAGTCGAGTGCTGTCATACACCACAGCAGGGGGAGGGGAGCCTGTCATTGCAACAATCCTGTGCAAGTGTTTATAGGATTGTTGGCAACAAAAAGCAGAGACTTCTTTATTTACTTGTTGTAGGCACAATCTATGTGCTCACCGAACACAGAGGAGAGGGGGAGGTGGCTTGAGTGCTCTGCTGTAGCTCCCGCCCATAGGAACGCTCAAAAATTGGGTCTGGGCGGAGCTACCAGCAGCAGGGATAAAAATAAAACAAAAAGGTAATGTGCTTTTATTTAGCCGCAATGCTGCAGGGAGCTGCACAGCAATGACTATCACCTTCAGACACTGGCAAAAAACCAAGCCCTGCATTGGAGGGGATGTTGCATTCCTTTCCCTTTTTTTGCCAGTGTCCATTCACCTGCGAGTGACATTTACAAAGATCAGAATCCCTGCACTTTGTTGCCCGAGGGATCCTACAACTATTGGAAATCATAGTGAAATGTCTTCTTTCAGGTATATGCCACGCCATTTTTTTTTTTCTAAAGACATTTATTTTTTTTTAAAGTTTTTCAAGAATACAATACAGGCTAAATGCATTGGCATTATAGTCTTCACACGAGAGAAAAGGAAAACAATTTTTAAAATAATGAGGCACTATAGATAGCTACAGGTAAGAAAAGGGATAGCCACCCCTCTCAGGTGAACTATCTGTTCAAAACAAAACCAAAAGACATTCCCAACTCGACTCACCAGCTAATCTGCTACTAACCAAATTATCCTGTCTTATGCCTTGTACACACGGTCAGACATTCCAACCACAAAATCCGTCTGATTTTTTCCGACGGATTTTGTCCTAAACTGGTGTTGCATACACACAGTCGGACAAAGTTGTCAGAAAATGTGATCGTTCGGAATGTGAGGATGTTCGTTGTGTACCAATAGCTTTGGTCTCGTAAGCTGATCTGAGCATACGTGGCACTTTGTCCGATCGGAATTTTCTACAGACGATCGGAAAAAGTCTGATCTGATTTTTTTTGTCAGAAAATTTGAGATCCTGCTCTCAAAATTTTTTCCGTCGGAATTTCCAACGGAAAAAGTTTCGATAGAGCCCACACACGATCGGATTTTCCGACAATATAATCCGATCGGACATTTTCCATCGGAATTTCCGACCGTGTGTACAAGGCATAACAGTTTGTGTTAAAAACCAGGGGTTTAGTTAGCACACATTTGTAAATACATGCAAATGTGTATTATTGGTGAGCGGACACACTGGATAGCCTTGCTGCCATTGTGCTATGTGCTGGGTGTCCAGTGTGTCCCTGTGTCTCTAAGGAGGGATGGTCGACCTCCAGGCTTGCCTGCCCTCTATCTATCCATTAAATTGCATGTGCTTCCACTGTGGAGGCTCTCATAAATTTACAAGAGTTAGGACTGCAAAAATGTTGGGGTGCCTTGGATTGGCCCTATAGCTTATGCACGTATTTGCAAATGTGTGCTAACTAAACTCCTGTTTTTTAACGCAAAACTGTTAATTTGGTTAGTAGTAGATTGGCTGGAGAGTTGAGCTGGGAACTTCTTCAGTTTTGTTTTGCATGCGTTGCCCTTCCACGTGCTTGTTGCTGTGAAGGCCAGTCATAGGTTGGGGCAGTGGCCAGTTATTTGTAGCTATATTTTCAACAATTCATCTCGAACAATAATCTTCAAGATAACCAATCAGGTTATAGTAGAAGCCCAAACTGTAGGGCAGTGTTTCTCAACTCCAGTCCTCAAGGCGCACCAACAGGTCATGTTTTCAGGTTTTCCATTATTTTGCACAGGTGATTTGATCAGTTTCACTGCCTTAGCAATTATCACAGCCGTTTCATCTGAGGGAAATCCTGAAAACATGACCTGTTGGGGCGCTTTGAGGACTGGAGTTGAGAAACACTGCTATAGGGTAATGGCCTGTTGAGTAAAGGGCACCTGATTCTGTTCTGTTAGGCCAGCCATAGATAGAGCAAATTTATTTTCTGCAACCATTGTGTTCTCCCAGCAGGGGAAGTAGTCCGGGATTACAGTCACTAGCAATAGTCGCATGTAAAATCCAGCAGGCAGGTTGTACCCAAGTTGATCTTTCGATCAACTTGGGTACATTCACCCTTCCCATACAGGGTTTGAATTTGGCTTTAAGAGAAATTCTCTTTTATACCATTGTCACTGCACTAGGAGTTCCTTCTATTTCTGTTTTGGTGACAACTCAAAATTGTGGATTTTTACTCTTACTCTCAAGTGCAGGCGACAGTGGTCACCAAGACAAATGGAAAGGATGATCCTTCCCAGCGAGGATGCAGACACCAATAATAACCAGAGTTTGCAACGCTTTCCGATCTTAAAAAAAAAAAAAAAAAAAAGCTTTATATACACTTTAGGGAGTTAAATACAGGTTTATACTATATACCTAACAGAAAATGACCAGAAAATGGACTATGTACTGTCCTAAGATCATCCCAATAAGAATATTACTGATGTAAGGGCAAGCTAGCACAAAAGTTGGTATTCTAAGCTGCTTCTAAATCTTTTGCAGATAATAAAATCAGTAAAAAAAAAAGACAAAAAAAGTACCCGTTTATAAACTTATTATATTAATAGGCAGTTTTTCTTACCTGAAGTTTGCTGTGCTATAGTTGTACTCTATCAGCACCTCACACACTCCCATGACCAAAACAGCATAGGTATAATTTTTCATCCCAACACTTGAATTTGGAGAGAAGTCAGCTGACTTGTCCTAGTATGGTGAGAGAAAAGCACAGTAAATTTTGCCTGTAACAATCAAAATTGTAGCTTCTCATTTAGAGAAAGCGCATTACCAATTCAAACTCTTCTAAATCACATTTGGTCATTCTTCTTGTGATAGATTCCAACATTTCATCAATTTCTTTCCGACATTGTATACAGTCATCATCGTCATTCTCATCTTCCATGCCCCTCTCCTGCAGTACGCTGCTCCTCTGCTTATACCAGCTCAAGCAATTATGAATACTGCTCAGTAGGTGTGCCTAGAGAACAGGAGTGTCAAAATGTTAGGAAACGATTAATAATGTCCCTTCAGGATCAATAAAGTATTCTGAACAAACAAGAAGAGCAGCATTTTTGGCTGTTCAGTTCACATAGAATAATTGCATATGCATGCAGGCTGAACACTAGAAATAATTTGGTACTCCTGTAATCAAAATGTAAAGCTTTTTACTAACATTGAATACATCATATCAATAACAACACAAATCTTCCATAAACAAGGTACATATGTCAAGACGATTATTTTTTTTTTGTTTAAACCCCTTCAGCCCCAGAAGGTTTTACCCCCTTCCTGACCAGGCTATTTTTTTGCGATATGACACTACATTATTTTAACTGATAATTGGGCGGCCATGCGATGCTGTACCCAAAAAAAAAAAAAAAAAAAAAAAGAATTGATGACTTTTTTTTCTCATAAACAGAGCTTTCTTTTGGTGATATTTGATCACCTCTGCATTTTTTTTTTGTGTGCTATAAACAAAAAAGAGCAACAATTGTGAAAAAAAAAAAAAAAACAATATTTTTTACTTTTTGCTATAAAACACACCCAATACATTTTTTTTTTTTAATTTCGAATGTCTTCAGCAGTTTAGGCCAATATGTATTCTACTACATGTTTTTGATAGAACACAAAAATCCCAATACGTGTATATTGATTGTATTGGAAATCAACATGGTGTGGTGTCATATTTCTGGAGTTTCTCTGTCAATGTTACTGCGTTTATGGGTAACAGTGTGTTGGTATAATCCAGAGTTTGAATTGGATCTGTCATAAATCCGTTACATATCGGTTTCCTAGTCCCAAAGATCACCCAGGCTAATCCTTGCAATTTTAAAAGGGTTTCTTTACAACCAAGTATTTGCTTTCCTGGGGGTGGTCTGGAATGTTGTTTCAGCTCTTGGCTCCGGACCATCTATTGCTACAATGCAAACTTGAAAGGGGCCATGGCTGACAAAGATCAAAGGATCAACAGGCACCTAAAGATTGACATGGACAATGCCAAAGTACAACAGGACAGACAGTACTGTTGAGAAGGACTGTCCCATAAATACTGCGATTCGTCAAAAGTCTAGATGTGTCACAATATTTGTGAGTTTTGTATTTATTGATATTAATGATACGTCTATATCTATTTGTATATCTGTAGACTTAGATGTTATCCTGACGAAGCAATTAAGCGAAACTAGTTGAATAATCACCTCATGAGTCTCTACCAACTGTATTTTGAGATTTCGTATACTTTTATATGTCTCATTTTTATCTGCTTTCTCTAAATAAATTGTTTTTTTTATGACTTATTGTCCTGATATCCAATTCTTATGTATAAAAAATACTTTATGTGCCCCGTAATAGTCCCGATACTCACCCCCCTTTTCTTGTTGATGTCTACCTTGGGAGAAAGGAGATTCACATTTTCTCTAAACTAATCTAATGGGATGAGGGTGCACACATACGATCACTAAACTATTATACCCTTTAAAGCGCCTTCTTCCTTCAAAAGTCTAGATGGGATGGCAATGGGGTTGGGTTTGAATGGTATATGATCAAAGTATAAAAGACTGAGCAAGGAAGAGAAATAGCCCCTTCATGGCGATGGCCCTCTCTTGGTCATCTGAGCCTAGCCGATGATACAAAGCCTCACAGAGGGCCTTGTGATAAGTATCTTTGATATGTTTGTATTATATGTTCTGATTGTAAGCTTTGTGATATTGTAATGTCTTTTAATACTTTATGTTAGCTTTCCTAATTTCTTTAGAAATAAATAAGATATTGTTTTTATTAGGGCAGTTTGTGTGTTTTCATAACCAACTTTTTATCAGTGTGCCTAGCAGGGTTTTATAAACTACCTAACTAAGGGGATAGACAAGTTAATAGTAGTTTGCATATTGCAGCATGTACTTCAGATTGGTTTGTGCAAAAGTTACAGTGTCTATAAACTATGGGATAGAATTATGGAATTACTAGTAATGGTGGCGATCAGAGATTTTTAGCGGAACTGCGACATTGCGGCAGACAAATCTGACACTAAGTGTCACTTTTTTGGGGAGCAGTGACACAAATACAGTGATCAGAGCTAAAAAAAAAATATAAAAATAAAAAAAAGGAACCATTATTGTACTAATCACACTGGCAGGGAAGGGGTTAACATCAAGGGCAATCAAAGGGTTAAATGTGCTCTTAAGGCGTGCTTTCTAACTATGGAGGGGGGCTTTGGCTGTGTGTGCTTAGCAAAAATACAAGACATCTGTCTCAACTGTTACCAGAACGGGTCTCTGCGAACATCGTGTCTGCAGGAACCACTGATTGATTGGACACAGCGGGAGCCAATCGGTACCTGTATGTGATTTCCCACAGAAGAGCTGCAGTCCCACAGTATATGTACGCGGGGCGATTGACAAGTGGTTAAACACAAAAATGAAAAGGTAACTGAACTTTTGTTAAAGAAGGAAAAAAAAAAAAAAAAAAAAAAAAAAAAACAACATTCCCCTCTGAGTAATCTATGTAACAAACTTTGTTGCAGATTACTACATTTTGGTATTCTGAAGGAATAGCTCTTTGTCTGTGTTCATGTGAATAAATGTATATGGCAGTGGTTTATAATTATCAGTCAGCTGCAGCACCTGCAAGGCTCAAATGAAGAAATTTGAAGGGTCTGCATCACTTTAGATGTGATTTCACCACCCCCTCCCTTTAGAATGCAAGTTCTACGAGCAGGGCCCTCCTGCCCCTTCTGTATTGAACTGTACTGCAATTGTGCTGTTCCCCCTCTACATTTTAAAGTGCTGCATAAACTGTTGGCGCTATATAAATTGTGACTAATAATAATAATAATAATTTCCTTTTCAGAGAAGGTAACCAAAAAAAAAAGAAGTTTTACATTTTTGTTGCAGGGGATGCTAAAAATTTGACTCATATCTTACTGCAGACTTCTGGGAAAATCTGTGAGCCAATCATAGAAACAAGAAATTTAATTTCTTTTGGGCATTCTGTGCACCATCTGTGCACAGAACACCTCCAGGTAGCCATATTGCTTTGCATTTTACAGAAATGTACAGTGCTGCTGACTGAAAAGGAAAGGTAGTTAATAACTTCAAATACAATATGACTGTGGCATTAATATATGCTGTATTATTTTTTATGCCTAAAAAGTGGAGTTTTGATACAAGCTTGATACGCTTTCAATAAAAAACGATGGACATTGAAATGTAAAGCTTTGGTCTCTCTCACCAAAGGTTCTTGCAGGATAATCTGCTCTTTTTGGGCTGTGATACACCTCTCAAGCTTCAGCGGTGGCAACAGATCAGGCTCTGGTTCATAATAGCGCTTTAACTGTATAAAAACAACAGTGAACAAATAAAATCAGACAAGGACAAATAGAAAAACACGAATTAAACGTCACACACTGAAATGGCCACAAAGGGAATCTCATTTCGCAATATGTGTTGGGTTTACATGTAAAAACAGTGCTTAGTGGAGATTTTCACAAATTTTTCCTAGTCACAGCAACAATAGGCAGCTAGTGCTGGCACCCAGATATGTCATATCAATTAGCAGAGCAGCCTTATTTTTTAGCAGTAAAGCTGGTTATAAACAGCTTTGAATTTCATCTAATTATTGCTGAATCAGCTGAAATACAAGGCATGGGTGGTCCAGCCAGCATTATCTTGCTCAGCATGAAAAAATAAAAAAAGCGTCTTTAAAATTGACTGGGTGGAAAATAATCATCCAAACAGTCACTGAATTCTATCATATGAGTTGCAGTCACTGTTCAGCAGCCGGCAGTGGAGATTCCTCCATCATGCCAATAGTGTGAATCTGGGAATTTACTGGTTTCCAGAAAGTATTCAAAGTAGGGGTGCACCGAATGGGTTTTTTGGTGCCGAAACCGATACCGAAAATGAAAAATACACTAGGCCGAAAACCGATACCGAAACAGCACCGATACCGAAAATGACTGTTTTTAAAAAATATTTTCATACATCAGATGGTCAGAGACTGATGACATATTACAGGAGATGGTCAGAGACTGCGGGCATGGTACAGGAGCTGGTCAGAGACTGCAGGCATGGTACAGGAGCTGGTCAGAGACTGCAGGCATGGTACAGGAGATGGTCAGAGACTGCAGGCATGGTACAGGAGATGGTCAGAGACTGCAGGCATGGTACAGGAGATGGTCAGAGACTGCAGGCATGGTACAGGAGATGGTCAGAGACTGCAGACATGGTACAGGAGATGGTCAGAGACTGCAGACATGGTACAGGAGATGGTCAGAGACTGCAGACATGGTACAGGAGATGGTCAGAGACTGCAGACATGGTACAGGAGATGGTCAGAGACTGCAGACATGGTACAGGAGCTGGTCAGAGACTGCAGGCATGGTACAGGAGATGGTCAGAGACTGCAGGCATGCTACAGGAGCTGGTCAGAGATTGCGGACATGCTACAGGAGATCAATGCAGCCTCACTGTGCCAGCAGCCTACCAGTGCCCGCCATGTAGCCTGCCTGTGCCTCACCAGTGCATATAAACATACACATATAAAAACGCGCGCACACACACACACATATAAAACATACAACACACATATAACACATACATGCGCACATACACACTTAACACACATACATATAAACATGCACACATACATATAAACATGCACACATAACACACATACATATAAACATGCACACATACATATAAACACACACAACACACAGGCATACAAACATATATAGACAGTCTTTAAAATTGGCAGCTGCAGCTCTTCATTAATCTCCATGCTGGGTACTGCACTCTAGGGGGAGGCAGAGAGCACAGCACACACTGCTAGACGCCTCTGATTTGGTTTCACTTTTACAGTGAACATCGTGTCCAGCTCCTGCACAGCCGATTTACACATCGGCTGAGGAGACATATGCAGCCACCGCTGTGGAGAGGGGGACTTTAGAGCGAGACCCCACAGGCTGACTGCAGCATAGGTGAGGAGGGAGGGGAGCAGGAGAGCTAAAGATAGGACACCCCCGTGATGGGCGGCACCGGGGGCGGGGCCAAGCCCCGCCCCATTTTCGGCACCAGTATCGGCGGAAATTCTCTTTCGGCTTTTTGCCGAAAGGGCCATTTTCGGCCGATATGTTTCGGCGGCCGAAATTTCGGTGCATCCCTAATTCAAAGCGCTACTTTTTGCACATTTTGTTGTTACAGCCTTATTCCAAAATGGATTAAATGTATCTTCCTCAAAGTTCTACAAACAATACCCCATAATGACAACATGAAAGAAGTTTGTATGAAATCTTTGCAAATTTATGCAAAAAAAAAAAAAAAAAATCACATGTACATAAGTATTCACAGCCTTTGTCATGACACTCAAAATTCAGATCAGGTGTATCCTGTTTCCACTGATCATCCTTAAAGCGGGAGTTCGGCCGTTTTTTTTTTTTTTTTTAAAGTCAAATACTGCAGCTGCTGACTTTTAAAATTAAGACACTTACCCACCCAGCGCACCCGCGATGTCGGCACCCGAAGCCGATCTCTCGATCGTCTCTGGGGTGCTGCCGCCGCCATCTTGGGTATGGGAATCAGGAAGTGGAGCCTTGCGGCTTCACTTCCCGGTTCCCTACTGCGCATGTGTGAATCGAAGGATGAAGGATGGTCCCCGCTGTCCCTGGGATCCGTGTGTGTCCTAGCGGACAGCAGGGGACCCGCAGGAAGTGGCGTAAATATCCACAGATTCTGTGGATATTTATGCCGGAAGTGGGTGCAAATACCTGTACTGTACAGGTATCTGCACCCCCCTCCCCCCTGAAAGGTGCCAATTGTGGCGCCGGAGGGGGGGGGAGGGTTCCGATGAGCGGAAGTTCCACTTTAAGATGTTTCTACAACTGGATTGGAGTCCATCTGTGGTGAATTCAGTTGATTGCACATGATTTGGAAAGGCACACATATATACAGTGCCTTGCAAAAGTATTCACCCCCTTGGCTTTTTACCTATTTTGTTACATTACAGCCTTTAGTTCAATGTTTTTTTAATCTGAATTATATGTGATGGATCAGAACACAAAAGTCTAAGTTGGTGAAGTAAAATTAGAAAAATAAATCCATAAACTGATAATTAGCATCTGCATATGTATATGTATTCACCCCCTTTGTTATGAAGCCCATAAAAAGCTATTTTGCAGCCAGCTACCTTTTACACAATTAGTGAAATTATGTCCACCTGTGTGCGCTCACCTACGCCAGGAGTGACCGCAAGTCAACCCCCTCGAAAAGAGGTGACACCCACAAAATGGGCAGATGTGTCAGGATGTGGGGGATGTACAAGGTAATTGAACATAAACAGTATTTGAGTAAGTATTAACAATTATCTCAATTAAAATTAAAATTTGAATAAGCTATAATGCTAGGTCCCATACTCACATATCGATTGATATGTAGCCACTACTGTTCACATCAACTTACACAGGTACTTTCCCAATCTACAGAAAAAAACCATAGAGCTGGTCCTCCCAGGGTCTTTAACCATGTGATGACACATTTTAACAAGTAACTTGGGCTGAGAAAGAAAGATGGTAGCTGACAAACCCAAAAATACCTTAGTTCATTGATCCGGGATAGAAGGATTCAGTTTTATAAAAAAAATGTGTTATATGTATGAATTTTATGTGAACCAATACAATTTGTTATTTTTATACGTGCCTACAAAGTCCATTATTCCCAAATTTCAGCATTCATATATTATGTAGGATGTGGCACATTTATACCAAAGGTAGTTTGATTGCCACCTGAGGGCAATACCATCAATTAAATTTCACTGATGAAACAAAGATTGAACTCTTTGGCCTGAACGATAAGCATCATATCTGGAGGAAACCAGGCGCCGCTCATCACCTGGCCAATACCATCCCTACAGTGAAGAATGTTGGTGGCAGCATCATGCTGTGGGGATGTTTTTCAGCGACAGGAACTGGGAGACTAGTCAAGATCGAAGGAAAGATGAATGCAGCAATATACAGAGACATCTTTGATGAAAACTCAGACTGGGGCAAAGGTTCATCTTCCAACAGTACAACAACCTTAAAGGGGTTGTAAAGGTAAATTTTTTATTTTCTACATAGGTTCCTTTAAGCTAGTGCATTGTTGGTTCACTTACCTTTTCCTTTGATTTCCCTTCTAAATGTTTTTTTGCTTTGTCTGAATATCTCACTTCCTGTTTCTCCTCAGTAAACTTCTCACCATCATCCGAGCTGGTGGTTAGTCAGCCAGAACAGCTTACTGAACAGCTTACTGAGAGGAACAGGAAGTGAGAAATTCAGACAAAGAAAACAAAGAAAAAAAAACATTTAGAAGGGAAATTGAAGGAAAAGATAAGTGAACCAACAATGCACTAGCTTAAAGGAACCTATGTAGAAAATAAAAAATTTACCTTTACAACCCCTTTAAGCACACAGCCAAGATAACAAAGAAGGGAATACGGGACAACTCCAACTCCTTGAGTGGCACCAGCCAGAGCCCAGACTTGAACCTGAATGAACATCTCTGGAGAGATCTGAAAATGGCTGTGCACAGACACCCCCAATGCAACCTGATGGAGCTTGAGAGATCCTGCAAAGGAGAATGGAAGAAACTGCCCAAAAATAGGTGTGCCAAGCTTGTAGCATCATAGTCAAAAAGACTTAAGGCTCTAATTGGTGCCAAAGGTGCTTCAACAAAGTATTGAGAAAAGGCTTCAAATACTTATGTACATGGGATTTTTTTTGTTTTTTATTTTTAATAAATTTGCAAAGATTTCAAACAAACTTTCACGTTATTATAGGTTATTGTCTGTAGAATTTTTAGGAAAATAATGAATTGAATCCATTTTGGAATAAGGCTGTAACATAACAAAATGTGGAAAAAGTAAAGTGCTGTGAATACTTTCCAGATGCAGTGTATGATCATGTTAATGTTGAACTCAGACCTCTTACATACAAGAGTAAAAAGGGCACATTTTTTAATGATCTAAACACAGGTGCACTGATGTCTATGGAACAATGCACACAACTGCATAAAGGTCAGTAATACAGGGATGAGTACGGAGCCATAAAATAAAAATAGACAATTTTACATTCGAGTGCAGTAATTTATACGCATGTATTGCAACACTGGCAACTAGAAGAGGGTGAAGAGGAATTTTATGCATGTATACGCATATGCAAATTTATGCGCCTTTATAGAAATTATACTCAAGATCCGTCAACAAGATCCGGAGTATAAACATCAGTAAATTACCACATCTGTGTGCAAAACTCCTTAACAACCCACAAAGCTCATCGATACTAGGGTTGCACCAATACCATTATCGGTGCTGATGCTAAGTATTTGCACTCGTGCGAATGCTCCGATACCTTTGCGGTGCGATTTGAGCCCATACAAAATTTATGTCAATATCAAATCATATTGCAAAGAATCAAATGCGATCTCAACAGAAATGCGGTCCGATTCCTGTCCAAATCACCTGCAGTTTTCCCCACCGTTCCTGTGTGAATCCAGTATAGAAAGACAGGGAAGCACTATCTAAGTGCAGCAATGGGCAAACAGTTAATTAAAAAAATGCTAGAAACAACTCATATGACATATCCAAATCTGCACGGTCATAATGTGCCCGTCCCACGAGACCAGCCTATGATGGAAATAGACGTGCAAAACTAGCTCGCAATCTCCGAGCGCATAGCCGGTTACTGCAGAGGTTTGCTTCCAAGCTCACATCACTTCCGGCCTATACCCACTTGTGTGCTTCAAGCTGGTTTATAGGGGCCCCAGAACTTCCTACACATCCTCAAGCCCTATGAGCACCGCAAGCGGTTGTGGTTTTCCCATCATTAGCGGGTCCTGTGGGTTGGGGGCACTATGACCGTGCAGATTTGGATTTGTCATGCGAGATATGCATTTTCAACATGCGAGTTGTTATAACATTTATTAACAGACTGTTTGCCCATTGCTTCATTTAGATAGTTCTGTCTTTCTAGGCTGGGTTCACACAGGAGCGGTGTAGGAAATCGCATGCGATTTGGACAGGAATCGCACCACATTCCTATTCAAATAGCATGCGTTTCTTTGCAGTGAGATTTGAGCCCATTCATTTTATATGGGCTTAATTTGTACACCAAAAAGGTATCAGCACTCAGTATCGGCGTATACTTGACAGAAAGCATCGGTACTCATAGTTACCTGTAAAAAAAAAAAAAAAAAAAAAAAACACACGGTACTGGTGCGACCTTTATTGATACTGATGCATCTTTAAAGGGTTTCAGAACTGGTGACACAATGGGGTTGATTTACTAAAACTGAAGTGCAAAATTTGGTTCAGCTGTGCATGGTAGCCAATCTAAAGCAGGCCATACATGGTCGAATTTCGAACAAATTTTCTTTTCAAAATCAGAAAGTTGTTTTTTTTCTAATCCGATGATGCCACCATTGATTTTCGAAATTCGGCCGACCAGGCCTTCAATTTCACCTCATGTTGCTACAGAAAAGTATTTTCATGGCTGGGAATCTTTTCTCTCCGTAAATTTTCTTTTCTTGCACATGCGCATTTTTTTTCTTATTACATTTCTCGCACGATTCTCCAATCATTGATCAAAAAATCATTTGTTTTTTTAAAAAATTTCCAAAATGTCCGATTCCTCAAATTTGATTGCCGCACGAAAATCGTCTGTTGCTGCAGCCCACTAATGGTGCGAAATTCGTATGAAAATTCTTAGATATGATTTTCGAAAGAAAATTCTTTCAAAATTCGAACCATGTATGGCCGTCATTAACTTCAGCTTGTTTAATTGAGCTTTGACAATAAACCTGGAAGCGGATTGGTTTCTATGCAGAGCTGAACCAAATTTTGCACGCTACAGTTTTAGAAAAAACAACCCCAGTGAGTTCTATTAAGTATTTTCAAGAAACAAATGAAATCTATGTTCTAGAATTTGCAAACTTTGGTAGTACAGCGCTAAGGTTCAAGCAGTGGCTGTTAACAACACATGTGAAATGTATGAATCTAAAGAAATAGACTGACAAATCAACAAATAAAAAGCTAAAAATTATATATAGTTCTAGCACAAACTTGGATTTTAGATAAAAATAAAAATTCTTTAGAATGATAATCTGCACCTACTAACAGACAGACATACCTGAGACACCAGTGTCTGCATGATAGGGCTGGCCAGTTGAGAGTTTCGTTTGAGCACATCATAAAAACCCTGATATAGAGAGAAATAAAGATACGGATTAATTGAAGCTCACAATAAATTAACGGATTACACACACACACACACACACACACACACACACACACACACACACACACACACACACACACACACACACACACACACTTTAACCTGATTGTGTAACCTTCTTTAAAATTCAAATTATTATTTCATTTGTTTCACTTTGTTTGTATGGTATTATGTATGAAGTCAATTAGTTCACTTTATTAACAATATATATATTGGGGGGGGGGGGGGGGGGGGAGGGGGGGCAAAATATTTGAGGGAATCACATTTGTGTTATATATCACTATATTATGCAAGCGGCTTCCCTGTTGATATTTTAATGCACCAAGCGTGGAATTGTACACATTTTTTGTGAACAAATGTTGTGTGAGGGCCACCGATTAATTCTAGAGTTCAGCTGCGTGCTCATATCGCATAGTTTTGATCAGGGGTTGACAAATTTGCTTGGAATCTAGGAACCAGCTAAAAAAGTTAGGAGTCAGGTCCGTGGCGGCGATTTGGACCTGTCCCTGGTCTGACATGGAGACGAGTGAGGGGAAGATAGCGCCCCCACCTGTCTCCAAGTCATTGCCCATAGCTCTTAGAGGGACATTTTATTTATTTTATTTTTTTCAAATGACAATTTTTTTTTTAAATTGCATTTTAGTGTAAATATGAGATGTGAGGTCTCTCTGACCCCAGATCTCATATATAAAAAAGAGGACCTGTCATGCTTTTTTCTATTACAAGAGATTTTTACATTCCTTGTAATAGGAATAAAATTGACACACATTTTTTTTAAAAAAGAACAGTGAAAAAAATAAAAGTAAAAGTTAAAATAAGAAAAAATTTTTTTTTTTAAACGCGCTCTGTCCCGCCAAGCTTGCGTGCAGAAGCGAATGCATATGAAAGCAGTTTTCAAACCACACATGTGAGGTATCGCTGCGATCAGAAGAGTGAGAGCAATAATTCTAGCCCTCCTCTGTAACTTAAAAGGTTAAACCTGTAGAATTTTTTAAACTGTGGCTGACTCAGCAGGAACTGGCTAAAAATCGAGCCATGTAGGAAAGCCAAACATTTATGGTAAGCGGAAATTAAGACTGCCAAGGCAACAGAATAATGCCAACATAAGTAGTGAACACCAGTAAATAAAAAAATGTTACTTCATAAAGTAGACGTCTAATATCTTCTTGCTGACTCAAACTTCTTCTCAGGCAGCCCAAAATCTCCAAGCAAAAGGCCTCATTTGCAGCAGAATTGTAGCGGGTATGGACATCCACAAGAACCTACAAATTAGAATTGGATTTGTAAAACAGTAAATGCTAGAAGGCCATGTTACCCTATATGTGCATTCATTCATACCTGGCTTGCACCAATGGCTTGGCTGCATTGTGAGGAGGACAAGCTTCCAAGAACCTTAAAATTCTTCAGTAACAGTAAGAAGCCAGCAACAGCAGACTTCCGGGCCTCTATTTGACTTGTCACAAATACAACAAAAAAATAAAATAAGTTGTGGTATTTTGGAAAGTCAGCTTTAACTAAAAATGAGAATATTGAGCACATTACAAAACACACTAAAGGTGCATATACAAGATCTGAAAGGAATCTTGACACAGGGGTAACTATTAAACCCTCACCTCATCAACTTTCACATAACTTTATTAATTTAATTTGCTTTTAGTTGATTAACTATGCCAAAAAATAGTAAGGACTGTAACTCAAGTAAATAAACATATGTTAATTCATGACTGACAAATGCTGTCTAGACAGGGATATAGTGGAAGTACCCTTTAAGCCTTTTTTTTTGTAGATCTTTATCGACTAACAAACTTTCAGCTGGTGGTCTGTATATCCCTGTCTTCGTTTTTTTTTTTTTTTTCTTTGTTGTAGGTACTTAGACCAACATATATTTGACAATGTATTTATCTGTCATTTTAACTGGGAACAGTACTGCGTTTGTTGCCAATGCGGAGGACAAATAGATGTCTTACTGTTTTACAGTAAAACCTCTGCCCATATGGTCACCCTACTAAGGATCAGGGGTGGGGGGATACAAAACATTTTTTATGCATAAAACATTTTACCTATCAAGCTGATCTAACTTTCTTCAAGATAAGGATACACAGTGTGGCAGGCAGAGGGGAAAGCTTGTTAATGTAATAAATTAACAAACACCTGTGATCAACATGATTGGGTAATCACGTGGTTGGTTCCTGATCTTCCCTCTAGGTGCAAGCTGGTTGTGGGTATCTCACAGAGTGTAAAATGTACCTCAAAACAGGGAACATTTGCCAAGGCTAATCGTGGTGGTCACATGGCCAGGAAACAAAGTGCAGGTATAAAGTCTAGTACACACTGAGTTTTGATTTCGCTCAACCCAGCAGGCTGAGCGAAAAAAAAACTGAAGGGCTCAGGAGGAGCCACTGTACTAACAACTCGATGTTGGTAAAGCGATCTCCCCCACTTAGCTATTGTGCTCTGATAATGGGGGGGCGGCCCCCCGTAAGAACAACCCGTTAGTGATCTCAGCCATTAACTGAGAATGCTGAACGGATGCTGGTCAGCAGACCTTTTTCGGTCATGCCCCATTGACAGAAGCCAGCCAAACAGCACAACACACGGGCCGAATGTCGTCCGGTTTCCATTGAACTGGCCTGTGTGTATGAGGTATAAATCTCCTCTGCAATATCATCAGCCTGTTTCCTATACCATTATTGTTCTGCTAGCATGTGATACATTTACAGTCTATGGTCTGAAAGTCATTACTTACTTACAGGGGTTAATCGTGAACAGTTAAGACATTTATCTATGAACGCAATATCAATTAGCTGTATTCTACACCACTATTGGTAAACAAAGTCAGTATTAAAAGCTTACCTACAAAACATTGCCTTCCTTAGAACGAGGATGATACAATCCCTCACAGATATATTTATCTTAAAGAGAGGCTGTAATGACAGAATATATATTGAGTTTGATACTCACAAACATGTAGGTAGATGGCGAGTGAGCATCATAAAGCACATGTCAAGCCAGTTTTGAATACAGTGGGACAGAGTTAGAAACCCCCTCTCAGGTTTATCTTTGCTAACTGGGACTCAGAGAAATGTTCCCCCGATTTCCTGTCCCGACATTTTACAAGGCAGGAAGTGAGGAGAAGAACTCTCAAACAGTAATTTTTTTTCTTTAATATTGTAGAGGCTAGAAGCCTTGTCAGGTTTTTATTTGTGGAATGCTCTGGCTTACTGTACTACTGTATAGGTATAGGTCAGTGCCCACCTACCTGCAAAGCTTTGAGTAGGCCCAGCACTGTGCAGAAGGGCAACTGGAACAAATGGTCAAAAGCTGCAGTCAGTTTAGAGGCCGAGTTCTGAAGAATTAGGGGTGTAGCATATACAATATCAGAGAGAAGATCTGCAAAACAAATTTCAAAAGGTTTTTTGATATGCCCAGACTGTTATATAAATAGATTGCAACATCCATTTAAAAAATAAAATAAAAAGTCACCATCAGACCATCTTTATGCATGACAATTAAATTGCAATGTAAAACATTAACACTATCAGGTACTAAAAATAAAATTTCACAAAATGATAGTATACTGTCAGGGCTGGGCTCAGTCCTTCCTTCTCTGAGCTGGCCGCTCAGCTGTCGGCTAATTGCCAGCTCCCATCTCTCTCCACAGATAGTCAGCTGTTGATGATATCCTGCTAGTCAGTCCTGCCTACTTAAGCCGTCCAGTCCAGAGGAGCTCTGCCTTCGCGTTGGTCACATCACAAGAAACTATCTCCTGAGTGCCTGTTTAAAGACTGGCTTTGCTGACATCCCTTCTGGCTCCAGATCCTGCTTGCTGTTCCACTACTTTGATCCCTGACTTCTGGCTTGGCTGACTACCTGTTCCGGTTACTGAACTTTGGCTACGTTTGTTCTTTTTACTTGTATTATTAAAAAAAGTGTGATTTAACTGTACTTCTGTCTCGGTTTGATTTCATGGTTTCTGACATATACATAGAAAAAAAATAGAACTCCTTACAGCTAGCTTATAAAGGCTTTGTACTTGTCAGTATAATGCAGTGGTTCTCAACCTTTCTAGTGCCATTACCCCTTGATAAAATTTCTCAAGTTGTGGGGACCACTAACAGTAAAATGTTTGTAGCGTGGGTTGTCAGCTCCCAAGCCAAGACAAGTAATTTGCGCCCATAACCCACGGACATTTAGCGCTCCCTGAGTCCCTTCCACTCGTATAGTATTTAAACCACTTATGGTACATTTTAGGATGTACCATTCTCTCTCTTTGTTCTCCTTTCCCCTTTAACTCTCTGTATCCTAATTTCTTGTTTTTTTTCCCCACATCCATCTCGCTAGCCATCTTTCTTGTTCTCTTATTCTCTCTCCCTTTTTCTTTGTACCCACCCCCCCCCCCCCCTTTTCCTCTCCTTTCCATGTATTCTCTATTTTTATTCCTTCTTGGTGGGGGGGGGGTGGGGGAATGGGATGAATTGTAGTGGGGACTTTCATTGGCAACTATAATCACAGGTAGTGTTACTGACTGCGTCTACGGCTTCACCGTGTCTCCAACTTTGTGGTGTCTCGCAGCAGTTACACCTATGCTGAAATCAGGAGATAGGGTCTCCTCCAGCCACTCCCACATTCCTCACAAGTCAGCTGACCTCCAGTCTCTGCCCCCCAGCCATGGCATGAACTAAATGGGCGGCCGTGAAGAGGCTAAGTGGGCGGCCGCAGGCTCCAGGAAGAGCCTGGTTGGGCGGCCGCGAAAAGGCTGGGAGAGTGGTGCGGGCCTCAGGAACAGCCCAGGATTTGGTGACCCCTGGAAAATCATCATTTGACTCCCAGGTTGAGAAGAGCTGGTCTATTTACTCAATGCAGCCAAGAGTTTCATCCCTGGATTCTGGAAGAAACCCACATGTTCCACTATTGCTGATTGGAAGATGGAGGTTGACCATATTATGGAAGCTGAAAGATGGGTACACGCTGCCAGGGATAAAATGGAAATGTTTAGAGATATCTGGGCTGCATAGATTAGTCACTTGCACAAATAGATACCCCAGTTTCCTGGTATTAAAGGGAAGAAAAAAAAAATATTTTCTACCCCTGTAGGAGACTATATCAAGACTGTCCACTTGACTTTAGAAAAACCTGATTATTATACCTGTATACTGGTCCATCAGATTTTTTGGCCATATAAGCCGAAGCATATGTGACCATTTGTTTTCTCAGGATTTGACATCTATCTTAATGCTGTGAACATTTATATAGTCTTAAGCCAGCCATACACGGAGCAAATTTCAAATTTGCTAGATTCCACCATCAACACAGACAGTGTTGATACGGGAATCCCTCTACTCGGGCCATTGTCTTCTTCCAGCGAGGGAGGATGGGGGAAGCTGTCCCTGCTGGGAGAAGACAGGGATTATCACTAGCGGCTGCTTTAGCTCCGAATATAAAAAGGGGCCCAAGACTATATAAATGTTCACAACAGCGTCAAGATAAATGTTGGTGGGGTAAATCGAGCAAGAGAATCCAGCAGCCTGCGTGTGGCCAAGCTGATCAATCGATTAACTTGGTACATTCAGCATTCAGCCTGCCCGTTAATGGTTGGAATCTCGGCTGATTCCTGCTGAACAGGCCGAGATTTGATCTGCATATCGCCGGCCTTAGATCTGAATGTCTATAATGTGAGTTTATCAGCAATGTGGATGTACAGTTAGGCTTTGTATATTTTACTGCCTATATCTATTTGAAAATATATTTCACATAAGCCTGTAATGTTTAATTATGTCAGATACTTGTTTATACTTTTTTTATTTTTTTTTATTTTAATAAAAAGCGATTATGCAAAAAAAAAAAAAAAGTGGTTGTAAAGTCGGAAGGTTTTTTGCATTAAGATAAAAAGCCTTCTGTGTACCGCAGCCCCTCCTAACACTTGCCCGAGATCCCTCTAGCTCCAGCAATGTTGTAGGGATGTCTCGGACGCCCATGACTCACCTCCTCCATTGGCTGAGACAGCAGGACCCATTGGGTCCTGCTGCTGTCAAAGTCAGTCAGCCAATGAGAATAGAAAAGGGTGGGGCAGGGCCACGGCTCTGTATCTGAATGCTTGCTGTGGGGTCACCGAAAAGAAGTGAGGGGCCAGGGAAGCCAAAGAGGGACCGAGAAGAGGAGGATCCAGTCTGTGCAAATCCACTGCACAACATTTTTTTTGTATTAAAAATAACAAAACAAGAAAGACTTTACAATTACTTTAAAAGTAAGCTTGTACAAACATATAGATAAACTTAATAAGCTTGCCCCCCTACTATCCCCACTGCAAACAAGTGGGTTTACATTATGATACAACATAACTGGGCTTACATTATTAACATAACAAGAACTTTAAATCCCTATTGTACACATAAGAAAATCCAAAATAATCAGGCTGTTTCATTACCTATGAAATGACTTGTCGGAGATGTGGCTTTTGTAATAACTCGATTCAAAACTTGCTCTAAAATCACATTTCTTATTGCTTCATGGACCTAATAGGAAAACATTAAATATAATAATGTTGCGACATAGGTAACAAAGAAATGTGTGTGGTTAGGACTCCCTACACACAAGGCTATTCATCTGCAGTGCTTCTCTCCCAATGTTTTACTGCACAGGGGACTGGCTTTCCAGACATTTGTCCCCGAATGCACCGGGCCCTAAACGCCAGTACCACTCATTACAGCGTACAGCCCTGTCCAGCCGCAGCCTGCCATAGACTTTCACAGGCTGCTCGGCAGCAGGCCTCAACTCTGCACCTGTTCCTAATAGCTTCAGAGAATGCTGGGAAGAACGCACTGCAGCTGGCCGGCCCCACGTGCAAAGGGCCCAATACTTAAAGTGTGAAAAATCGTGTACGAGGAACACTTTACCTTAAAGGCCTCTAGTAAAATCGTTGATCCCAGCTGACTGGCCTGTTGACTTGGTGATCCTGCTGACATCTCCAAGATTTTTGCTCCTGGAATAGCTTTAGGACCATATGAATCCATTAAGAGAAAGCCAAGTTCCACCAATCCTTGGGTGACATGGTCCCAACCAAAAACACTGAGGAGGTAGAAGGTAACATAATGAGGTAACACAAACTGATATGTGATCATAGAGTGCATCAAGAAAGTATTCACAGCGCTTCACTTTTTCCACATTTTGTTATGTTACAGCCTTATTCCAAAATGGTTTAAATTCATTATTTTTATCAAAATTCGACAAACAATACCCTATAATGACTACGTGAAAGAAGATGGAAATCTTTGCAAATTTATAAAAAAAAAAAAAAAAAAACACAGCCTTTCCATTCAAAATTGAGCTCAGGTGCATCTTGTTTCCACTGATCATCCATGAAATGTTTCTACAAAATGATTGGAGTCCACCTGTGGTAAATTCAGTTGATTGGACATGATTTGGAAAGGCACACACCTGTCTATATGAGGTCCCACACAAACCAAGCCATGAAGTCCAAGGAATTGTCTGTAGACCTCCGAGACAGGATTGTATAGAGGCACAGAAACATTTCTGCAGCATTGAAGGTCCCAATGAGCACATCATCCATAAATGGAAGAAGTTTGGAACCACCAGGACTCTTCCTAGAGCGGGCCAGTCGGTCAAATTGAGCGATTGGGGGAGAAGGGCTTTAGTCAGGGAGGTGACCAAGAACCCGATAACAGAGCTCCAGCATTTCTTTGAGGAGAGAGGAGAACCTTATAGAACACCCATCTCTGCAGCATCCACCAGTCAGACCTGTATGGTAGAGTGGCCAGTAAAAGGCACATGACAACCCGCCTGGAGATTGCCAAAGGGCACCTGAAGGCCTCTCAGCCCATAAGAAACAAACTTCTCTGGTCTGATGAAACAAAAGATTGAACTCTCTGGCCAGAATGGCAAGCTGCATGTCTGGAGGAAACCAGGCACTGCTCATCACCTGGCCAATAACACCCCTACAGTGCAGCATGGTGGTGGCAGCATTATGCTGTGGGGATGTTTTCAGATGCAGGAACTGGGAGACTAGTCAGGATTGAGGGAAAGAAGAATGCAGCAATGTACAGAGACATCCTTGATGAAAACTTGCTCCAGAGCGCTCTGGACCTTAGACTGGGTCATAGGCTCATCTTCCAACAGGACATCGACCCTAAGCACACAGCCAAGATAAAGGAGTGGCTACGTGATAACTCTGTAAATGTCCTTGAGTGGTCCACCCAGAGCCCAGACTTGAACCTGATTGAACATCTCTGGAGAGATCTGAAAATGGCTGTGCACAGATGATCCCCCATCCAACCCGATGAGGCTTAAGAGGTCCTGCAAAAAAAGAATGAAAGAAACTGCCCAAAAATAGGTGAGCCAAGCTTGTAGCATCATACTCAAAAAGACTTGAGGCTGAAATTGTTGCCAAAGGTGCTTCACCAAAGTATTGAGCAAAAGCTGTGACTACTTATGTACATTTTTTTTGTTCTTTGTTTTTAATAAATTTGCAAAGATTTAAAAGAAAAAAAAAGAAAATGAATTCAATTAATTTTGGAAAAAGGCTGTAGCATAACAAAATGTGGAAAAAGTGAAGCACTGTGAATACTTTTCTGGTGCACTCTATGTAGATATAGAATACTTGTTAGTGATAATACCTGTTCTTTACAATTTCCAGGAGCATAGAGGAGACACATGTTGGTTGTGGGACTAAATCCTGGAGAAACTTTGAACCTTGCTGAAACTGGAAGTCTTTAAATCCTTTTGAAATAATAGCTTTCAGGAAATCAAAAACCTGCATAATTAAAAAAACAAAATGTCGACTGAAACTAAAAGCATGTAAGCGATCACCGATATAAGGTTGTAGGGAGCAGAATATGCTCTTCCTAGGAGCGTATGTGTAGAAAAAAGAAAATTGCACACTTATTTGTCCAGCGAAACTGCATATACATTCGCTCTGTGCGAACTAGCCAGCTGTTGTGAGAATGAGGCAAAATTGAATGTGATTAGGCCATTTTCTCTTCTGGTTCTACAAATATTATAGGCAGCTGGAAAGATAGATACATTCATAAAGAACAGTGAATCAGAAAAACACTGCATTATGGCCACTGAGGATCATAGGAAACAGACACATCCTAGTAAAAAGATATATTCTAAAATTTGTAGAACGAGCCATGCCATAAACTGGAGACAAATGACAAAATGGAAAGAGACACATCAATCGATTAATATATATCTACATGAAAATAAATTCAGAAATTGCTATCACACCGAGTGCAAAGAGTGAGTATCGTAGGCAATATATGAATCATTGGAAAAAAAAAAAAAAAGAAGATGGAAGGGTTATAAAAGAAGGAATGTGGAAAGAAAGAGGAAAAGAAGCAGAAGAAAGAGATGGGTACCTGAGCAGTACATAATAACGAAGATTGCACAATCTATTCATAATAAGATGTGTTATATCCTATGAACTCAGGTCCATCCTATTGCCCATAATGTGGTTATTTTCCAGATTCATTCTATGTTCGTTATGAATGTAGCCATCTTTACTTTACCCAGAACATTTGTACAGAAGAGAAAATGGCTTAAGAGCATTTGATTTTGCCCCATTTTCAGAGCAGTTGGTTAGTTGACACAGAATTAATGTACATGCTGTTTCAATAGATGAATAGCATATTTTTAATTATTATAACCCCAAGTGTTATGTATTGCATCCTAGACACCATTTCAGTTAGAGCACTGATGAGATGGCCCTTAAAGGGCAAATGCTCAATGAACCAATAGCCTGGGAGCTTAACTTAAAAAGGATTGTATGCAGCCTAGCCTTATCCACCAAGAAATGAAAACTTCCATGAAAGACATATGAGGAAAAGGCCAAACCATATGCAGGACCAAATGGCCCCACTGGCTGAGAAGATGACCAGAGTGCCAGTTGGCCCAGTACTGATCTAAGGCAAGTACAAAGTTAGTGTGGGAAAGGAGGGTTAAGGTTTATTAAAATTTATAGTTATCTTATAAAAAAAAAAAATGAATGAGACAAATTTTTACATGCTTGCATTTCCATTTTTGTGTTACTGTATTAACCACTTTAGCTCCGGAAAGTTTATCCCCCCTCCTGACTAGGCCATATTTTTTGCGATACGGCACCGAATTTCTTTAATTGACAATTGCACATTTGTTTGTGCAACACTGTACCCAAAATACAATTTGTGTAAAATGTAAAAAGGGTTAAATGTAAGCGTTTACTAACTGTGGGGGAGGTGCTTTCACTGGTTGAAGACATGGATCGGTGTTCCTGCTTCAGAGGGACATATGATCCATGTTTTCTGTACTTGCGGAATGACAGACTGTCATTCTGCCCGAGTAGAGAACGATGGGCGGGTGATGGTGAAGTTCGGGTCCGCGGGTCCCGCTGTGTAAAATGACAGCAGAAGCGAGCTGACGGCAGCTCGCTCTTGCGCCCAAAATACAGAAGAGCAGAATCACTTATATATACACATGTGGTTCTGCGAACAGTGGTCACCCTGTAGCAGTAAATCTACTATGGGGTGGTCAGAAACAGATTAAAGCCAATTTACAGAATCGTCATTAGGCTGAGCAAACAAATTTTGCCATCTTATTTCCTCCTAGGCCTTTTTCACACGGCCGTTCTGATCAGGTCCGCCCAAAATACTTGATTGGAAGGTCCATTTATCCCTTTGAACAGGCAGGTTTAAAATGGGCTTGTGTTCATTTGCACTTCTACATTCTACATCTGGGTCCGATATGATACACTAATATAAATGAAAGGGGATCTGTCCTCTTCTGTCTAGGCCAGTGATGGCGAACCTTGGCACCCCAGATGTTTTGGAACTACATTTCCCATGATGCTCAACTACACTGCAGAGTGCATGAGCATCATGGGAAATGTAGTTCTAAAACATCTGGGGTGCCAAGGTTCGCCATCACTGGTCTAGGCGGTGCAAATTGAGGAGGGCAGTCGGTTGTAAACGGTCAGCGCAGTTCTGTTTACTCCCGGTAGCCCATAGAGCTGGGCAGGCTCTTTATGCGTTCACTCTGCAGAAACGGAGCAGACACGAATGTGTCGTCCTCCTGCTCTGATCGCAACAAAATCTGCTCTGTGTGAATGGGGCCTTACTGCTGAGATAAGATGTCTATTGTCAATAAGCCAGCTAAAAACATTGACATGTATATACCTGTGAGTAGGAGCAGAGTAGAACCATTATGTAGTACTGCAGAGCCAAAAGTGGAGCTATCATATGTATTAAAAAATATTTACAAGTTGAAAAGTTGCATTTCAGGGGAAGAAAAGAGGCAAGCTCAGGGTGAGGACTATGTAAGACTGTGTGTGCTCGCATGTTTAGAGCAAAAGGATACATTTACCAAATATATACAGATTTTTATGGAAATTCACATTAATAATAATAAAAAAAAAATAGTTTGTTTCTTATTAGATCATCTAGGTAAGGATTTTCCTTAAAAAATAAACTTTTTACAAAAGTAAAAAGCCGAACCCCAGACAGATAAAAAATAAAAAAGCACAATTGCATGGTTGCAATCAATAATACATCAGCAGTGTGACAGCCAATCAGGCTGTATTTTACTGCACAGTCTAAAACAGGGAACTTCCTAAAAGGAGGATGTAGCATAGTGATGACCTCAGCAACAGGATGCTGCCCTTTCATTATCCACTCAAATGTTGGGGCAATGACCTTGAATAGGCTATATTTCTTAACAAACAAATACAAGAAACTTTCTTTGTATTTCTTTAACGTACATTGCCCTTCCAGTACGCCTCTGTTCTGCCATAGTGCTATGTGCTTGGGTGTTCAGTGTGCCCCTGTGCATTTGAGGGTGGGCTTCTTCCAGGCTCACCTGCCCTCTGCCTATCCATTGAAATGCATGTGCTCCCATTGAGGAGACTCAGAAGTTAGAGTTAGGGAATACAGAAAACAGGGTGCCTTGACGAGGGTCTGTTGCTTACGCATGTATTGCAAATGTGTGCAGACTAATCCCCTGTCCTTAACGCATATTGTTAGACAGGTCAATTCGGTGGCTGATTGGCAAGTTTGAGTTTGGAAATTTTCTTTGTATTTGTTTGACATACGTCACCCTTCCAGGAGCTCGTTGATGCAAAGACCAGTTATAGGTGGGGGCAGTGGCCACTTGTTTGTATATTGCTGAACAACTTCAATACTGAGCACTTTCACCCCCTTCCAGTCCAGGCCAGTTTTAAGCGCTGTAGCACTTTGAATGACAACTGCACGTTAATGCAACGCTGTACCCATATGAAATGTTTATCATTTTTTATTTTTATTTTAACAGATAGACCTTTGTTGTGATATTTGATCACCACTGGGTTTTTTATTTTTTTGCTAAAAAAAAAAATAAAATAAAGAAAAGACCAAAAAGTTTGAAAAAGAAAAAGGTTTCTTAGTTTGTTAGAAAATTTTGGAAATAAGTAGTTTTTTTTCCTTCACAGATGTATGCTGATGGGCACTGATAGGCTGCACTGATGGGCATTTATGAGACAGCACTGAAGGGCACTGATCAGGTGGCACTGATAGAGGTACTAATATGCAGCACTGATAAGCACAGAAAGGCAGCACTGACTGGTACGACTGATGATCAGTGCCCTGATAATCTGTGCAGGTCTACCCTGTGAAAATATGCTGCTGATCAGATCTCCTCCCCTCTCACGCTGTCAGTGTGAGGAGAGGAAAGCGAATGACTGGCATTTCCTAGTTTACATGTGATCAGCTGTGATTGGACACAACTAATCACATGGGTAAAGAGCCTCGACATCAGCTCTTTCCCAAGATGGGGGAATGCGCTTGTCCCAGGGACACAGCATGCCGCTGATTGCTGCTCGGGAGCAAGCGTGGCAAAAGTGGGACGACGTCATATGATGTCATTGCAGAATGTGAGAGCAAACCACAAAGAGCACACCAATGTACTGACATTATGCGGCCCTGTTTGTGTGCTTTTTGGCCACTCCAGCATCCATCCAGGGATGCTCATCCTTAACGGGACCTTCATTCTATTGTTGTTGCTGCATGTGAACTATGTAGTGTACTGGATGTTACTAGTCCACTATGCTTGTGAGTACTTTTAACCTTTTTCAATAAACCATTTTTGATATTGTACCATAATGGTCTCCTCATTCTTTTTATGTATTTGTGTTGGTGGGAGTTCTGCCATTTAAAAAAAAAGAGTTCTTACAATATACCAGTGGAGCTGAAGATATATGTGGATATATATATCCAATATTGGGACAAGCATTGTTAGACCCTACCATCGTGTAGGTAAGGGGTCAGAGTGTGAGTCGGTGGTACACAAGTTTGTTTTGGAGCACTTTCTTCATGCAAGATTCTGTTGTATATTGGAGCACTGCTGTTATGCAATATTGTTGTTTATGTATCTCACTTGAGGACTTATGCACAAAAGAACATTTGTTGTGATTTTGTAAGTGCGCTGTCCTTATGTTGATGATTTTACCTTATTGGTGATTGAACACACCCTTGTGCTTAGCTGCACCACTTGTGAATATATATATTTATTTTTTATTTTTTTATTTTTTTGGTAAGCGCTGAGTAATTGTTGGCTTTTGTGACGTTATTTAAAGAACAAGAAAATATGGGTTTACAATAATTTTAGTTGCAGTGCAGTCTGCAGGGAGGTCACAAGCCTGGTTATGAAATTTAGCACAGCCGCCTGCATAAGACTGAACATATATACAAATTCTTTGGCAATGAAAACCAATACACACACCACTCAACTCTAGTTCAGTTATAAATCCTAAAACTGATCGGTGTAGAAAGCGGTAGCCCACAAAAAAAGTCAACGTGAATATGTGGCATAAAATAACAAATCTTACCTGCTTTTCAAACCTATGTATTCTGGACACAGACAAGAGGAGAGCGACACTGAAAGGACATAAAAATTTGTTTGAGTCCCCCTGCTGTGCAGCCTGTTATAAATAACAAAAAACAAAACAAAAACAAAAAACAGAAGATAGGGTGAGACAACATCCATGCCATGGATTTAAGTAAAACAATTGCATCGGTTTAATGCAAAATTATAGTTCAAACCACATGCTGAAAAAAAAAAAAAAAGAGAGACTTTCACCAACAGTTCATGTGTTTAGCTTTTGGGCTTTTTGAATATAAACCTAATAAACATTAACACAAACATGTACAGACTAGTGTCAGAATGCAAATATTGAAGCTTGCATTGCTGAATTTTTTTGAAAAAGCAGGTTCCAGGGCTGGCATGCTTTTTTTCTGTAGTTTTTAGAATAGTCTTTAGAGTGCCATGGTAGTCTTTAGCGTGCCATGGACTCTGCACAAGTATGTATATATCAGGAGTTCCCACATACTCCATGTCACTGCCTTGCAAAATATTAAAGCAGAACTAAACTTGTAATGTAAAAAGTAAAAAAAAGAAAAACAGTTAGCAGATAGATCATTTTGGTGCAAGATGCTTTGTCTTTCAAATTGTACACTGACAACAGAGCATGTGCAGCTCAGTGGTCAATCCCTCCATATGTAGATTGCTGGAAGTGCCAGGTTGAATCAACTCCTGTACACATGCTTGTAAGGCATGTCATTCTCAGCCTTACCATTCATGGTGACTGAAGACTCCTAAACCTGAAAGACAGGGAGGAAATGAAAGAGCCAGGGACTTGGCGAGATGGGAGATTGTGGATGTCGCAGCTCTGGAGAAGAGCAGGTTACCAGATGAGTGTGCATAAAGCGAAATATGATATGCATACTTGTAGCATCTTATACCATAATGTGCAAGGCCAAAAACTTTACTTCTGTTGTAAAAAGAATGAGAATGGCAGCACCTTTGTTGGAAGCTCCAATACATCTGTCCTCACAGGTTCCTTCTAAACACCAAGTAGAGCTTTAGTAGCTGCACATACAGTAGCTCATGTTTCTGTGTAGATTTTCTTGCAAAAGAAGAACAGCCAGATGCCCTCATCTTCCTACTGTACCCTTTTATAAAATAAGTAATAAATCTCAATACCTTGACTAGCTCTCTTCCCAGGTCCTGGTCAAATTTAATAGCAAAGACAATATGCAAGATAATGGTGCCTTCTACTTGACGGAGCTGTTCCTTTGGGATAGTGGAATCATCGAGATCTATTGAGCTAGAAAGAAATTGCAAAGATTATGTTCACAACTGCATGTAATGGGAGGAAAGCATACTGCGATTCTTCACATCAAGAAAACAAATGCTAGTGTATATAGTTCAGCCCAAGCTATTACAACTGTGGGTCTAACAGACAGCAATTCAAATTAGCATCAGGCAGTATTAAAGGATAGGTTCACCTTCGTACAAATGTAATGCGCATCTTTTTGCAGGAAAAAAAAAAAGTGCTTTTATTATTATTTTTTTACTTTGAGTCTGCAAAAGCATAACAACCGCAATCAGCCGATCACAGGTGCTATGCAGGGCTCTAGCAGACAGTCTGTGTAAGCTGTCTGCTGGTACCTCATATGAGCAGGTAGGTACACACTGAGAAAGACTGGTGCATCTGTAACCTGTATATGAGTGTCACAAAAAACATGTCACAAAAAGGTATACTTATCCTTTAAAAATGGCTGCCTAAAAAGGAAGCCGCCTTATAATGGTTACCTACTGGTATGTGGCCTTAAGCAACCTGCACTATTTGGATCCCATCTTGCCTACATAAACTAAGTACTCTGATATTTAGCCAAACTTCTTTCCCCAGGTTACCCAGAAAGATTGCAAAGTCTTCTTTATTCTTGCAGTGATTTAATTGTTACAAAACCAGTAATTACCACAGCAACCCAAACTGAGGAAAATCCGATTGTTATCTTGACAATGCACTGATTTCTTAAGAGCAATGTCCCTACTGTGTGCAGCTATCTCATGTCACTGTTCCTGTTTCCATTCACGTTCAGTACCAAATAACAAAACAACCTTCAGTTATCAAAAGGAAGGAACAGAACATTTGGAGGACTAAGGGCACTTTCACACAGACAATTTGATCAGGTCCGCCTGTCAGTTTTTCAGGCAGACTTGTTTGGAAAGTACATGCATTGCTACGAACCTCCGTCAGTTTACACCCACTTACCTCTGGGTATGATAAGGCCCGATTAATAAAAAAAAAAAAAAAAAAAAAAAAAAAAAAAAAGGGACGACGACTGCATCCTCTTCTGTTTGGGTGGACTGAATCAAAGGTCATCTGCCCACTCTGCTCCTTTCAGCAAGACATAAGCTCACAGGTCCCTTGCTGATTGAAATGGAAGCCGCCGTGTGAAAGAGCCCTAAAAAGCTGGTCATACATGGCTCCCTTTTTTTTTTCATTCAGCCAGAGGGATGAAAAAAATAAAATAAAAACCGATTCCCCTATCCACACATTGGAGGTGGATGAAGGAATCACTGTCAGAATAAACTGCTCAATGCTGCAGCCCATTGGCTGCATGCGCTGATGGATGAAGCTAAATTTTCCAACAAGCCCGTTCATGAGAAATCGATCATGAATGGGAACAGCCATAGACTGATCAAAATTCAGACAGTTCAACAGGGACCATCTAAGGCCAGCTGAAGCATTGGGATGTATGAAAGCGTAGTTTAACATTCAGTCTAGATCCTCACCAGAAAACTACTTCAATTATTTAAAAGAAAATACGCAATGATACAAAGAAATTACAAGGACAAATAAAAAGCCAAAACTAGTTTCTACAGAATCATTAAATAAATGTATAAAGTACTGTGCAACAGTCTTAACCTGTGCATAATTACCAAAAAACAAAGAATTAGACGCTTACAGCACAGACCCACAGTGTGGACAGTTATTGTGCAATACAGACACAGGCTGTAAGATACAGAGTAGGGCTTCACAAAGTTTATAGTTAAAGCAAACATATACAACTGCTGCCCACAGACTAGTTATGACTGTGGGAAAAAAAAAAAACATGCTGCATTCCTTGTGTACAAAATTATAATTAAGACATCTAAATGGTGCCCTATAAATCGAATGTCAAGGCCAATGTATTTAAAGTAAAACAAAAGTATAATGCACTCACTCATCATTTTTGGCCTCCTGCATCAACTTCTGATCCAGATCATTAAAAACTGTGATAATTCCTTCCAGAATGGTCCTTTTACTCCCCTGTATTACCACAACAGAAAAACAAAAATAAAATAAAAATGTTTAAAAAAAAATAAATAAAAAAAACAGAATATAAAAAGGAAGATGCCATAATATCCATACAGTACTCCCATTCTGGTGAAGCTTGCAATAATGACTGTCCCCTTGTTACATAAAAACTACAGTATGACATTACCTTGGCAGAAAGAAGCAGAAGCTGGTAAACCAAAGGGGGCATTTCTTGGAGATCCAACTTAAATAACAGTCTTAATACTTTCTCCGATACAAACTGCAACTCTTCTGTACTTAGTAATACATCTCTAGAAGAGAAAACATTCAAGAAACCCCTTGAAAATATAAACAAGCGGGCTGCACACAAAATAAAAAAAAAGGAAACCCCAGATTGACTGCAGCCGCTGATCAAGAAAAGTTTTCGAGCAAGTCTGACAGAAGTCAGTCTAAAGCCTCATACACACGATAGGACTTTCCCTTGGATTTTTGTACAAAGGGCTTCGGCCCTGAACTTGTATTGCATACACACAGCAGGACTTTTTCAGCCAACTTTCACCAAATTATGTGTTTTTTCTGCTCTTTACCGCCACCTTTGGTCAATTTCTGTATTGTTGTCTGATCTTTTGCATTGGTTCTGAGCATGCCTGTTTGTACTTGTACAAAAGTCCTATGGTCTTCTGTACACACGATCAGACTTTGCACCATCGGACTTTTGTTGCCAGAAAGTTTGTCCGTTCGCACAGCCAACAAAAGTCAGATGAAAACCAAAAAAAGTTTGTCCGATGGAGCGAACACACGGTCGGATGTTGCTCCAAAACAGCTAATTTGCATGTTTGTTGTCAAAAAGTCTGATCGTGTGTATGGGCCTTTCCAAACGATTCCTGTCAAACATGCCACACAGAGACCGAATTTTGGCTAGTCCCTTCTGAACCATCAGTCCCTCTATGCCCAGATAAACACACACACAATGGGAAGTAGTAAGAAACTACTGCAATCTTACCTAAACATTGAAGTAAGGAAAATTACACATTTTGGGTCCCATCTGAAAAAATAAAGCAAAGACACACTAAAAAAAAAAATATACCTGCATAATTTTAAATATACACTGTGATCAATTAAAAAATAAACATGTATGCATTAAGAACTGGCTTGATTGCGTCATAGCAATGTTTTTCAAGTTCTGGCCATCTGATTGCTCAACTCAGGCAGCACAAATAAATATTACCAACACCGTAATAAATGTGAAATAATTTGAAAGTTAAAGCGGAGGTCCACCCTAAAATGGACCTTCCGCTCATCGGATTCCTCCCCCCCTCCGGCGCCACAATTGGCACCTTTCAGGGGGGAGGGGGTGCAGTTACCTGGATAATCCAGGTAACTGCACCCACTTCCGGGCTAGCTCTCTGCGGAAAGGGGGGTACGTTACGCCCCTTTCCGCAAGCGCCCGCCCCCTTCAGCAAGTGCCCCGCTGCCTGCTGGGAAACACACAGCTCCCAGAGGCAGCGGGGACCGTCCTCATTGCGCAGCGCGGCTCGCGCATGCACAGTAGGGAACCGGGAAATGAAGCCGAAAGGCTCCATTTCCTGATTCCCATACCCAAGATGGCAGCGGCAGGACCCGACAGACGACCTAGCGATCGGCTTCGGGTGCCGACATCGCGGGCGCGCTGGACAGGTAAGTTTCACTATTTTAAAAGCCAGCAGCTGCAGTATTGGTAGCTGCTGGCTTTTTAAAAAAAAAAAAAAAACGCGGAGTCCCGGTGGACTCCCGCTTTAAAGTGGTTGTCAACCCAGTAAAGTGACTGGCCTCAAGTGATACACACAGATGAACCACACACTTCTACATAAATTATACCTGTCTATGTAAGGGGGGGGGGGGGCTAAAGTTGCCCTCTGCAGAGCTTAGTGAGGAGGAGAGCTCTGAGAGCAGATTGGAGGGGAGGGGCCAATACACCACCACCCACCCCCCCCCCCCCCACACACACCCACACACACCCACACCCACACCCACACACAGCACACAGGAACAGAGCTGAGGCTGTCAATCAGCTGTAGCTCCCTCCCTGTCCCCATTTTTCTCTTGGTGTCAGGAAAACCTGTCAGAAGTAAATCAAATATAGCAGAGGAGCCAGGCAGCAGACAAAAGTGATACTTAGTGCTCGTAATTAACCACTTACCGCCCGCCATATAGCTGAATGATGGCGGCAAGATGGTTGTGATATCCTGACTGGACATCATATGATGTAATTAGAACATAGCTGGGGGTCTGACACACCACAACTCTGATCATGGTATGGAGCCTCTGACAGAGACTTCTTACCATGTGATCAGCTGTGACCAATCACAGCTGATCATCATGTGAACCAGGAAATGCCGGTAAATGGCTTTCCTCGGTTCACGCTGACAGGGAGAGACGATCGGTGGCTGTCCCTGTCAGAGGGGGGGTCCGTTAACCAGCACATTGATTATCAGCACAGCCCCCATAAAAAGGTGCCCATCAGCTGCCAATCAACGCCCAACACCTGCCAGCCTGTCCCCATAATAAACGCCTGTTAGTGCCCACAACAGTGCCAATCAGTGTCCATAACAGTGCTAGTGCCCCATCAGTAATGCTTATTAGTGTCCCATCAAAGTGCCAATCAGTGCCATTCAGTAATGCCTGTCAGTATCCCCTCATCAGTACTGCCTATCCAGTGCCACCTATCAGTGGCCATCGGGTTTTTTTTTTTTTTTTTTTTTTTTAATTGTGGGTCCTTTTTCATTTATAGCGCAAAAATTTAAAACCGCAGAGGTGATCAAATACCACCAAAAGATATTCTATTCGTGGAAAGAAAATTATAAAAATGTAGTTTGGGTACAGTGTTGCATGACTGCGCAATTGTCAAATTGCAACAGCGCTGAAAGCTAAAAATTGTCCTAGGCAGGAAGGGGGGGGAGGGAGCCTGGTATGGAAGTGGTTAAGACATGTACACGTCCACTACAGGAGGCATTTGTTTTGTTCTCAACACAAAAGGAATAAAGAAAAGCTAAAGGTACAATCCAACAAAAATTGGCACTCAATCTATGGAGCCTTAAAGTGGCCATAGATGGATCGCAATTCATCCAGTTCAGCAGGGACCAGCCGAACAAAACCTTACCTGCTGGAGCAGAGACTATTGATAATCTGCTTCTTGCACTCCTCTCCTGTTAGTTCTCCTTAAAAAGAAAAAGTGTCATAAAAGTGAGCGAGGATTAAAACATATACATACATACACACACACACATATATATACACACAAAAAATAAATAATAATACGGTATTTGGCTACAGTTTCATGATTAGAAAATATTTTTTGCTAGTATGCAAACCTTAACAGTATTCAAAGTGAACACCTGCTTCCTTAGAAAAAGCACAGATTACAAGTGTCAGGTAACAACACCATGAAATAAAACACAGAATAAATTCAATTATATTGAAATCTTGTGCTATATGTTATTTTTGAAATCTCAATAAATATGTTGTAAAAGAAAATGTAATTTAGTTACTTAACCCCTTAACACTGGTGCCTTCTGGCCCTTTAAGGGGTTTCTGATGCAGAGAGGTGAGGTGAGGATTATAATGTGGCCGCTGTGATTGGTTGTCATAGCAGTCACATGATGGGGAGAGTTCTCCGTTCGGTGTCGGTAACTGTGGCGGGAGTGTGCAGGGCACTCTTGGCACAGGTTTGTTTACATCATGATACGCAAATATGCGGCCGCTCGACATCAAGGCCCACCCACCGAGAGGCCACAAATTTGCCTGCCTGATAGGATACAAAATAGAATGTATTGTAATGAAGGCCCTCAAATTACATTACATTTTGGCAAATTCAAAGATGATTTAATATGTATGGCTAGCAATAGGCTCAGTGCACTCAAATGGTTTACTAGAAAAAGTTTGTTACCATTGCCATAAACTAAAGATTCTTTCGATGACAGAGCTTTAAGCACATTAGGGAACAGTTCCAAAGACTTCCCATTGGACAGGCTTCCGGCTTTCACCGCTTCAACATACAAGTTTGCCAAATCAAGAAGGGACGCCCCTGGTAAGTGATGAACCTGAAAGAAAAAAAAAAAAAGGTACATAAACAAAAATAATGCATTCATTTTAACAGGATGACTATTTATACTGGATTAGGGGGTGTATTCCATATTCAAATGATTGTTTTAATTGTAAGTATGCTTGGCAAATTAAGCTGCTAGCAGAGTATTGCTGGACGACAACAAACATAAAAGAAAAGAAAAACTCCTAATATTAGCTATGATTTTGATTTCTGTCCATTTATTCTGGAGCACAGAATGGTGTTGCATCCAAGAGCAACACAAAAATAAACTGATGTTATTCCCTACATCAGGGGTGCTCAACCTTTTGAAGAGCGAGGGCCACTTAAGCGACTTGGTAACCAGTCGCGGGCCACAATGAGCAGAGCAGGTAGATAACGGGTCCATGCAGAGTGGACACGGACACAGCCCACTCTACTCTATGGATCCTCCGATCAGATCCGCCCTAACTGAAGGGGGTTGATCCCCTTTTTTTTAGCGAATCAGATTGGTGGTAGGCAGGTGTAAAAGGACACAAATCTGTTTACATCTGCCGTTTCATAGAGGTGAATGGAGGGTTCGATTGAGTTGGACCGATTGTGTGAAAGGGGCCTTTCACACCAATGCAGCGAAGTGCACCTGTGTCTTTCCTGCGGGTTAGCTACACTTTGCCATAGACTTCTATTATATCCTGCAGGTGTGGTGCACTTTCTGAAAGCTCACCAAACCCGCAGGTAATAACAGAAGTCTATGGCTCAGTGCAGGTAACCTGAAGGTGCACTGCACCTGCGGATCAATTTGGAAGCAGCCCGGTAAGCACTGTGCAGATATGCCCTTATATACACTGACATTTTAGTAATAAACTGACCTTTAATAATAGACTTCCATTCAGGTATCGCCTGCTGTTGCTGTCCCCAGCAGAGTGCATTTGGTATCACTCCGCCTGTGGCAAGAGATGGCGCTATACAGGAAGCATCATCTTATACAGCTCTGCTCCACAGCAGCTTGCTTTGCCGGCTTCATTAACACAGATGCTCTGGGATGGCAGGACTGCAACCCATGATCTGGGCTTGCCAATCTGCCATCCCACAGAAGGAGGTCGCGGGCCACATCAGAGGGCTCCGCGGGCCACATGTGGCCCCCGGGCCACTGGTTGGGCACCCCTGCCCTAGATCTATAGCCACAAGAAGTAATCGTTGTGTTCTGTCGGCCAGGATCGTTTCCTGCTGACAGAACACAATAGCACTGCAGGAGGGACTCCCCCAACAACACTGACTGTGTTAATGGGGGGAAATCAAGCACTTTCCTTTCCTGCAACCCGAGGTTGCAGGAAAGAAAATGTAATCATCTATGGCTTGCCTACCTGTCTATTGAGCGCAGATCACTCTGACAGAAATGAGACTGCTAGTGCCTGGTGCAGGAGTGCAGAGAGCGCTCCATCACTTGGCATCCCACTACATTAGCACGCATTGGCAACACTTTTGGATGGATATACATCTGTTGCAACAATGAATTTATGCGGAACTCCTAGGGACTTCTCGCAGAACACTGGTAAAGAAACCCACAATAGTTGTCCATAGATCTTAATGTGGTTGTAAACCCTTACAAACCACTTTGACTTACAGGTAAGCCTAGATTAAGGCTTACCTGTAGGTCCAAGAAATATCTCCTAAACCTACACGGTTTAGGAGATATTTACAAAAAGACAGGCACCGCTGTCTACGGCTTGCAAGCGCACTGAGTATGCCGCTAACAGCGATATGCCGTTAGTAGCAGCTCCCGTGCGCATGAGCAGGCGTGATGTTATCGCTGCTCCGGCGCTGTGAGTGGCCGGAGCAGCGATACCTGGAAGAAGATGTGATGCATAGTAGTAGAAATGCAGGTGGGACATGGATGGATGAATCAGCAGCCACAAACACTGCATGAGCAAGTGGCGCAGGGCGCCGTGATACCCTGTAAAGTCACCTGGGACACGTGACAGGTCCCAGGTGACTGTGCGGCGCGAGGGGAAGTGATGTCACCAGCCCGGGCAAGGAAGAAGGCAGACTACAAGGGACCCCCTAGCAACAGGTATTTAGAGGTGAGTAAAAAAAAATTTTTTGCCAATTTTTTTTTTTTTAAGAATTTTAAACAACTTTTTTAACTAACCAGGAAGAATTACTGTATTTATTGGTGTGTAACACGTGCCGGCATATAACACGCACCCCAAGTTTAGGAGGGAATGCCCATCAATGCAGCCTTATCAGTGTCCATTTGCAGCCTTGTCAGTGTTATTTGCAGCCTTGTCAAGCAGTCTTGTCAGTGTCTTTTTCAGCTTTGCCATTTAAAAATGGCGCTGCCGAGATACAGAGCCGGATGTCCTGCTTTTGGCCACTGAGAACGGCCAAGAGTGGCCGAAAGCCGCTGAAAGCCACCCACAGGCTCACAATCGGCGGGGGATCAGCGTATAACACGCACCCAAGATTTTCCCCTGATTTTTAAGGGGAAAAAAGTGCATATTATACGCCAATACAGTAAAACATAAAACAAAAAAAAATTTGAAAGGTCAAAGAAGAGAAAACATCATTAGCCTTTTGCATATTTAAGTTAGACTGTAATCTTACATTTGAACAAACGGTTAGGTAACAGATTTACATCGGGCTCCATAACGGAGATATTAGTAAAAATAAGAATATCCATTTTTTCCTCACCTCTAGCATTAACAGCCCCACAATCTCAGAAGCCACTTCTCTCTGTAGATCTCCAGACTCAACAAGTTCTATGCAGTGCTTATAGACTGCTAACCTCCGGCGAACAGCAACATCCTCTGTACATGGAGACCCTTGCAGGATATACAATACAATTAGTGCTTGCAGGAAATAACTGACTGCAGACAGAATAAGATATTATTAAAATGTTACTAAACCCGCAAGAGTAAAATTAATCTGTATATGCAGTAAAGCATGCTTGTTATACTCACTGTGGAACCTAAGGGGTTAATCCTCCACATTGAGTAAAAAGGCTGTTTGATCCTGTCTACTCTGATTCTCCCCTTCTTCCACTGTCCCCAATCCATCTACTAAGATAGAGCCCTAGGAGGCACTCTGCACATGCTCAGTTTGGTGTGTATTGCTAGTGAGTTTTTTTTTTCTTGGGGAGGGTGCATGTGATCAGCACTGTCCAGACAGAGGGTCAGGGGTCATGCAGCCTCATAGGACAGTCAGAGTAGAATGAAAACTCCTCCTACAAGCTTTAACCAGACACTGATAGAAAACACAAGGCTGCTATATACTGCTGATGAGAAAATGTATTTAGCAGTTAATATTCAAAGTACATAATTTACACAGGATCTATAAGCTCTGAAAAGCAGGGGGTGGGGACCTGAAGTTACATCAGTGAGGAGAGCTCCAAGAGCTGATTGGAGGGAGCAAAGTTTATATTCCCATCACACACGTTCTTGGAATCAGCTCTCAAGGTTTCCGGGTTCTGCAGCGACCACCACAACTGGATACTGGAGGATTCACAACTGAATGTAAATGTGTCAGCAGGATCTTCAATTACTGCTAAACTTTTTTTATTGAAGAAAGATCACATCACAAACAGTGTAGTGCAAAGTTTTGGAGCCACGCAGGACCCCTTTGTCGAGTATGTAATAAAGGCCCCTTTCGTCACACGCCTGACAAAGGGGTCCTGCGTGGCGCAAAAACGTTGCACTACACTGTTTGTAAAGTGATCTCTCTTCAATAAAAAAAATGTTTGAATGTAATTGAAGATCCTTGGTGTGCTGGCAAATATTTACATTCTGGTTGGAGGGAAGGGACACACCCCCTTCACACAGGAATAGAGCTGAGGCTGTCACTCACAGGCTGTGCACTGGAGCTCCCTTCCATGTCACCTTTTTTCTCTTGGTGTCAGGAAAACTCATGCCTACAGCAGAGGAACAAAGCAGCAGACAAAAATTTACACTTAGTGCTCTGGATTAAGGCTGGGTTCACACCTATGCAATTCGACATATTAATATACATTCATTTGAATGAGGCTGGTTCACATATGTGCGTTGCATTCACACTCCGCATTGCTCAAAAAACATGTGCATTTTCTGGGCATTGCGTTGCGAATTGCAAGCACATTATCTTCTATGGGAACGCATCTGATCCGCAGATGCATTCCAGTGTGAACAGGATAAAATCTTGACCTGATTCTGATGTAAACCTGACCTGATACTGATGCAATCCTGATCAAAAACTGACGTGATACCGAACAACTACTTTGTCAATTAGCTGTGAAAACGGAGCTTCAATTCGCACCGCACATGTGAGAACCCAGCCTAAGACAAGTACACACTATAGAGGGATATGCTTTGTTCAGATTTCATGTCTGAGGTTTACAACCACTTTACCCCACAAAAATCTTCCATCTATAACATGCATGTTTGAAAAACACTTTGAAAATATACCACATGTATGTCAATACAGCATTCTGTGTGAACATGCAGTGTTGTGGTTTTTATACATATGTACTTACCTTTGAAAATACTGCGCAGTAGTGCTCCAGACTCTTTCCCCTTAATTGCGTGCTTTGTTATAATGGACACAAGCTAAGACAAGAAACAGTATTAAAAATATAAATATACCTTTCTCCATTATTAACCATTGTGAAAAAACAGCATTCTTTCCAAGCAAGCTTTATAGGAATGGGGTAGCTAACTGGGAAATTGTAAGCACATATCTAGACTACATAGTCCTCCTATGGATGTATTGAAGATAGAGATTCAGAATTAGGGATACTAGTAATAACCTTTAGACGAATGTGTACAGAAACTGCGGACAGGCGACTTGTACGGGCATCGTAATGTACATCGCGGCTTTCTTTCTGGTTCAGATGCGCGCCCCCCGCCCGTCGGTTCTGCTGTGAACACAGCGGAACTTTAGCCGAGTACACACTATCAGGTTTGATGTTCAATGAAAAAAAACGGACAGCTCAGTTTGCAGCCGCCGTACTAATAATCTGATGAAATTAATGGGACTGCCTGCTCATGGAATGCACGACACCTGTGCATCCCCATGAGTGTATGCTGTAACATGCCCTATGTGCATGAGGCTTATCAGCTTATAGTTGTTGCTTATTTCAACACCGTCATTGATTTTGATAGGCCACTGGCAACGTGTAATAGGTAAACACTGCCCCCTCATGGGTGTACGATATACTGTATATATACACGTGTATGTGAATAAGGCCTTAGACTTCCACCTAGTAGTATGGGTCAGAAGGATGGTAGTACATAGTTGCCATCAGTCCCAATTTGCCAGGGACTTTCCCGGAAATCAGACCAACATCATGGTCTGAGCCTGTCCCGGGCAAAATCAGGCAAATTAGGCTCTGTCACGGACTTTGGGACTTTTGGCACTCTCACCAGATGATCCTCCCCCTACCTCCAATGATTGGTCAATAATGAGCAGGGGGGTGGCTAGCCGAGGGTTATCATGACAGCCTGCCTAGACTGGATCATTCGTGCGAGTTCGTGGAGAGGCAGCTGATGTCAGAGTGGGAGCTGCCAGCACCAGATGGGTCCTTCTCCTTCCTAGGTAGTAGACTTCCACGGCAGCGTATTAGAGAAACCCTGACCTGGGCACTGATGGTAAAGACAGGCTCTGGTGGTATAGGAGGGCGTTAGAGGTAAAGGTTTTTTTTGTATCCAGCAGTCACTGGTTTTAAAACTGCACTGGCCAGTTTCTCACAGTCAAGACAGTGCTGCAAGTCAGCTAACAGCACTCTTTTGCTTTTATCTTCATCCCTGATGAAGTCACGCGATCGTGACGAACACGCGTCGGAGAACTGAGATACCAGAAGTGACGGTTGCGAGCTCGCCGCTCATTTGTGTTTTGCTGTTTTTAATATTGCAAATGTGAGTACCCTGTTATCTATTTGAATAAACCCTTTTTTTGAAACGATATTACGCTATCAAGCAGCCCTCTTGTCCTGTCTATGAGGTCTACCTATTATACTGATGACAAAAAAGAGGTTACATCCCCACCTCAAGTGTACCTAGAGATGACCAGCTAACAGCGCAATTGCCTTTGGGATACACTGTTTGGTGATACACGAGTTTCCTATTTATTGTTATGCTGTAACCTTACAGCAGTAAGGTAAGGGGACACCCATCTATTTAAAGGAACGGAAAAGGAAAGAATTGTCACCTTCACCCTCCTCTCCGCTGTGGTATCCCTTGGGAGCACCAGCACTTTATTTGGAAATATCTCAAAGATATTGAAGTATCATCACGCTGTTTGCACGGACACTCACAATAGTGCATTGCAAAGTTTGCACATTGTGTGTAGTTTTTTGCACAGACATTTTTTGGCACATGCACTTTCTATGGATTTATAACTATTATGTTGCACTTTATATGATATTAGCCTATATGTGATTTGTGTTGAGCTGCATAAAAAATAATTTATTTGGGTTCACTTTGATCACAATATTTTTTATGCACTTTATATAAATTTGCACTTTTTATGCACTTTATATTAGCCTATCTGTATTAAGACAGTCAGCGAATGCTATGCTTGCACCATTTGGATACTTTTTTTCACTTTTATATGCTAGCCTCAAGTTTTGGCACATTTATTGTCTTATTTTTCCTTTCCTCTTTTTTTTCTTTTTAGTTATTTCTCTCTTTCCCATCCGCCTCCCCCTTCTTTCTCCCCCCTCCTCCTTTACCTTTTTGCGCAGCACTACTCCATGTACCATTTCCACTTTTGGATTTGAATAACCCCAGCAATACCCCTTTCCTCCCTCTTTCATTTAACCATCTGGCGCAGAGATACCACTATCTGATTTTACAAATATAAAATTGCGTTCCCAGTGTTAAAGAATGTGAAGTATAGCAGCCAGCATCAACAACGAAACAATTGTAAGTAAAAAATGCAGCGCTATAAAAATAAAACTTGCCAAAAGAGATACAACTCTCCAAGCCAATAAGTGTAGCAAAATATACTTATTAATAAAGTGAAGAAAAGAAACAGTGAAACGAAATAAATATAAGCCAGGAGATAGCCTGGCACAGCTTCACCCAGTCTAAATCGTGCCAGTATAGTGGGCAGTAGTGATTACAGCCAAAAAATACTTCATAAAAGTCCATAGTGATGTTAATGAATATAAAATCAATAATATCCCTTCAATGATGGATATCACCCATCACAAGGAGGAAAAAGACTTCATCTAGGGAAATTCCCATATATAAAATGGCATCCAGGTGTATAAACTTGTTATCCCTCATAGGGTGAAAATTCCATACAAAAACCTTCACAGGTGCCAGCTATCATAAAAAGAATAGAAGCAATGGGTACTCTTACCCTAAGGTGTGGACCCACACACCGTGGTGGTGGGTCAATCAGGCGTAGAGATATTCAAACGTTGATCGATCATACGGCCAGAGCAGAAATACGTCCGGACAGCTTTCTGCGTTATGGATCCAGGATGGTTCCGTCACCCAAATGGTCAATCTCACGACACCGACAGACGATCTTCAGTGGTGCGTGGACCCAAAGTGTCCAATACAAATAACATCGCTATGGCAGGAAGAGATCATCCGCACACAAGATAGCTCATGGAGAAAAACAGAAAAAAAGCCTCCATATAGAGCCGATCACTTCAATATAAAAAATGTATTAAAATAAAAAATAATAAAAGGTACCACACATCAATGAAGAGGAGTACAGGCTATGTACCCGACAACTGGGGCATGCCCCTGTTGAAGTACACTCGTACGAAACATGTCGGTTACATAGCCTGCTGGCTGGACTTACCACATTTTTTTTTTATATGATCTACATGTACTCATCTTCATTGATGTGTGGAACTTTTTATTATTTTAATAAATTTTTTATATTGAAGTGATCTGCTCTATGTGGAGGCTTTTTTTCAGTTTTTCTCCATGAGCTATCTTGTGTACGGATGATCTCTTCCTGCCATAGCGATGTTATTTGTATTGGACACTTTGGGTCCACGCACCGTCTGTTGGTGTCGTGTGATTGACCGTTTGGGTCACTGCATTTCCCCCTGGAGTTGTGACGGTACTATCCTGGATCCATATTGCTGAAATCTGTCCGGATGTATTTCTGCTCTGGCCGTATAATCGATCAACGTTTGAATATCTCTACGCCTGATTGACCCACCACCACGGTGTGTGGGTCCACACCTTAGGGTAAGAGTACCCATTGCTTCTATTCTTTTCATGATAGCTGGCACCTGTGAAGGTTTTTGTATGGAATTTTCACCTTATGAGGGATGACAAGTTTATACACCTGGATGCCATTTTGTATATAGGAATTTCCCTAGATGAAGTCTGTTTCCTCCCTGTGATGAGTGATATCTATCATTGAAGGGACATTATTGATTTTATATTCATTAACATCACTATGGACTTTTATGAAGTATTTTTTTTGCTGTAATCACTACTGCTCACTATACTGGCACGATTTAGACTGGGTGAGGCTGTGCCAGGCTATCTCCTGGCTTATATTTATTTCGTTTCACTGTTTCTTTTCTTCACTTTATTAATAAGTATATTTTGCTGCACTTATTGGCTTGGAGAGTTGTATCTCTTTTGGCAAGTTTATTTTTATAGTGCTGTATTTTTTAAAGAGCTACCCTGGCTTTCTGCAAAAAAAAGTAGGTAAGGTAGGTAGGTCATGGGGAGGTCAGGAGGTCAGCGGTAGGGGGGAGGTCAGCGGAGGACGTCGGAAGGATAGGGGGAGATGTCAGAGGTGGGGGGGAGACAACAGGGAGACGTCAGAGGTGGGGGGGAGACAACAGGGAGACGTCAGAGGTGGGGGGGAGACAACAGGGAGACGTCGGTGGGGGGGGGCGGAGAAAGACGCCAGAGGTGGGGGGGGCGGAGAAAGACGCCAGAGGTGGGGGGGGGCGGAGAAAGACGCCAGAGGTGGGGGGGGCGGAGAAAGACGCCAGAGGTGGGGGGGGCGGAGAAAGACGCCAGAGGTGGGGGGGGCGGAGAAAGACGCCAGAGGTGGAGGGGGCGGAGAAAGACGCCAGAGGTGGAGGGGGCGGAGAAAGACGCCAGAGGTGGGGAGGGCGGAGAAAGACGCCAGAGGTGGGGGGGGCGGAGAAAGACGCCAGAGGTGGGGGGGGGCGGAGAAAGACGCCAGAGGTGGGGGGGGGGCGGAGAAAGACGCCAGAGGTGGGGGGGGGGCGGAGAAAGACGCCAGAGGTGGGGGGGCGGAGAAAGACGCCAGAGGTGGGGGGGGGGGGGGCGGAGAAAGACGCCAGAGGTGGGGGGGGGGGGGCGGAGAAAGACGCCAGAGGTGGGGGGGGGGGGGGGCGGAGAAAGACGCCAGAGGTGGGGGGGGGGGGCGGAGAAAGACGCCAGAGGTGGGGGGGGGCGGAGAAAGACGCCAGAGGTGGGGGGGGGCGGAGAAAGACGCCAGAGGTGGGGGGGGGGCGGAGAAAGACGCCAGAGGTGGGGGGGGGCGGAGAAAGACGCCAGAGGTGGGGGGGGCGGAGAAAGACGCCAGAGGTGGGGGGGGAGGGAAAGACGTCAGAGGTGGGGGGGGGGAGGGAAAGACGTCAGAGGTGGGGGGGGGGGGAGGGAAAGACGTCAGAGGTGGGGGGGGGGAGGGAAAGACGTCAGAGGTGGGGGGGGGGGGAGGGAAAGACGTCAGAGGTGGGGGGGGGGGGAGGGAAAGACGTCAGAGGTGGGGGGGGGGGAGGGAAAGACATCAGAGGTGGGGGGGGGGAGGGAAAGACATCAGAGGTGGGGGGGGGAGGGAAAGACGTCAGAGGTGGGGGGGGGGGGGAGGGAAAGACGTCAGAGGTGGGGGGGGGGGGGGAGGGAAAGACGTCAGAGGTGGGGGGGGGGGGGAGGGAAAGACGTCAGAGGTGGGGGGGGGGGGAAAGACGTCAGAGGTGGGGGGGGGGGGAGGGAAAGACGTCAGAGGTGGGGGGGGGCAAAGAGGTCGGGGGAAGGGGGCAAAGAGGTCGGGGGGTCGGGGGTCGGGAGGTCGGGAGGTCGGGGGTCAGAGGTGAAGACAACAGGGAGACATCAAAGGTGGGGGAGGGGAAAGACAACAGGGAGACGTCAGAGGTGGGGGAGGGGAAAGACAACAGGGAGACGTCAGAGGTGGGGGGGGGGGAGACAACAGGGAGACGTCAGAGGTGGGGGGGAGGGGAAAGAGGTCAGAGGTGGGGGGGAGGGGAAAGAGGTCAGAGGTGGGGGGGAGGGGAAAGAGGTCAGAGGTGGGGGGGAGGGGAAAGAGGTCAGAGGTGGGGGGGAGGGGAAAGAGGTCAGAGGTGGGGGGGAGGGGAAAGAGGTCAGAGGTGGGGGGGAGGGGGAAAGAGGTCAGAGGTGGGGGGGAGGGGGAAAGAGGTCAGAGGTGGGGGGGAGGGGGAAAGAGGTCAGAGGTGGGGGGGAGGGGAAAGAGGTCAGAGGTGGGGGGGAGGGGAAAGAGGTCAGAGGTCGGGGGGTGAAGAGGTCAGAGGTCGGGGGGAAAAGAGGTCGGGGAAGAGGTCGGGGAAAAGAGGTCGGGGGGGGAAAAGAGGTCGGGGGGGGGAAAGAGGTCGGGGGGGGGAAAGAGGTCGGGGGGGGGGAAAAGAGGTCGGGGGGGAAAAGAGGTCGGGGGGGGGAAAAGAGGTCGGGGGGGGGAAAAGAGGTCGGGGGGGGGGAAAGAGGTCGGGGGGGGGGAAAAGAGGTCGGGGGGGGGGGAAAAGAGGTCGGGGGGGGGGGGAAAAGAGGTCGGGGGGGGGGAAAAGAGGTCGGGGGGGGGGAAAAGAGGTCGGGGGGGGGGAAAAGAGGTCGGGGGGGGGGAAAAGAGGTCGGGGGGGGGAAAAGAGGTCGGGGGGGGGAAAAGAGGTCGGGGGGGGGAAAAGAGGTCGGGGAGGTGGGGGAAAAGAGGTCGGGGGGGGGAAAAGAGGTCGGGGGGGGGAAAAGAGGTCGGGGGGGGGGAAAAGAGGTCGGGGGGGGGGGAAAAGAGGTCGGGGGGGGGGGAAAAGAGGTCGGGGGGGGAAAAGAGGTCGGGGGGGGAAAAGAGGTCGGGGGGGGAAAAGAGGTCGGGGGGGGAAAGAGGTCGGGGGGGGAAAGAGGTCGGGGGGGAAAAGAGGTCGGGGGGGAAAAGAGGTCGGGGGGGAAAAGAGGTCGGGGGGGAAAAGAGGTCGGGGGGGAAAAGAGGTCGGGGGGAAAAGAGGTCGGAGGTCGGGGGGAAAAGAGGTCAGAGGTCGGGGGGAAAAGAGGTCAGAGGTCGGGGGGAAAAGAGGTCAGAGGTCGGGGGGAAAAGAGGTCAGAGGTCGGGGGGAAAAGAGGTCAGAGGTCGGGAGGTCGGGGGGAAAAGAGGTCAGAGGTCGGGGGGAAAGAGGTCAGAGGTCGGGGGAAGAGGTCAGAGGAAGAAGACGACAACAGGGAGACGTCAGAAGTGGGGGGGAAGACAACAGGGAGACGTCAGAGGTGGGGAGGGGGGGGAAGACAACAGGGAGACGTCAGAGGTGGGGAGACGTCAGAGGTGGGGGAGGGAGGGAAGACGTCAGAGGTGGGGGAGGGAGGGAAGACGTCAGAGGTGGGGGAGGGAGGGAAGACGTCAGAGGTGGGGGAGGGAGGGAAGACGTCAGAGGTGGGGGAGGGAGGGAAGACGTCAGAGGTGGGGGAGGGAGGGAAGACGTCAGAGGTGGGGGAGGGAGGGAAGACGTCAGAGGTGGGGGAGGGAGGGAAGACGTCAGAGGTGGGGGAGGGAGGGAAGACGTCAGAGGAGGGGGAGGGAGGGAAGACGTCAGAGGAGGGGGAGGGAGGGAAGACGTCAGAGGAGGGGGAGGGAGGGAAGACGTCAGAGGAGGGGGAGGGAGGGAAGACGTCAGAGGAGGGGGAGGGAGGGAAGACGTCAGAGGTGGGGGGGGGAGAAGACGTCAGAGGTGGGGGGGGGGGGGAAGACGTCAGAGGTGGGGAGGGGGGGGAGGGAAAGACGTCAGAGGTGGGGGGGGGGGGGGAGGGAAAGACGTCAGAGGTGGGGGGGGGGGGGAGGGAAAGACGTCAGAGGTGGGGGGGGGGGGAGGGAAAGACGTCAGAGGTGGGGGGGGGGAGGGAAAGACGTCAGAGGTGAGGGGGAGGGGGAAAGACGTCAGAGGTGGGGGGGGGGGGGGGGAGGGAAAGACGTCAGAGGTGGGGGGGGGGGGAGGGAAAGACGTCAGAGGTGGGGGGGGGGAGGGAAAGACGTCAGAGGTGGGGGGGGGGGCAAAGAGGTCGGGGGAAGGGGGCAAAGAGGTCGGGGGGTCGGGGGTCGGGGGTCAGAGGTGAAGACAACAGGGAGACATCAAAGGTGGGGGAGGGGAAAGACAACAGGGAGACGTCAGAGGTGGGGGAGGGGAAAGACAACAGGGAGACGTCAGAGGTGGGGGGGGGGAGACAACAGGGAGACGTCAGAGGTGGGAGGGGGGGGGAAAGACAACAGGGAGACGTCAGAGGTGGGGGGGAGGGGAAGAGGTCAGAGGTGGGGGGGTGAAGAGGTCAGAGGTGGGGGGGAGGGGAAAGAGGTCGGGGGGAAAAGAGGTCGGGGGGAAAAGAGGTCGGGGGGAAAAGAGGTCGGGGGGAAAAGAGGTCGGGGGGAAAAGAGGTCGGGGGGAAAAGAGGTCGGGGGGAAAAGAGGTCGGGGGGAAAAGAGGTCGGGGGGAAAAGAGGTCGGGGGGAAAAGAGGTCGGGGGGAAAAGAGGTCGGGGGGAAAAGAGGTCGGGGGGAAAAGAGGTCGGGGGGAAAAGAGGTCGGGGGGAAAAGAGGTCGGGGGGAAAAGAGGTCGGGGGGAAAAGAGGTCGGGGGGAAAAGAGGTCGGGGGAAAAGAGGTCGGGGGGAAAAGAGGTCGGGGGGAAAAGAGGTCAGAGGTCGGGGGGAAAAGAGGTCAGAGGGAAAAGAGGTCAGAGGTCGGGGGGAAAAGAGGTCAGAGGTCGGGGGGAAAGAGGTCAGAGGTCGGGGGAAGAGGTCAGAGGAAGAAGACGACAACAGGGAGACGTCAGAAGTGGGGGGGAAGACAACAGTGAGACGTCAGAGGTGGGGAGGGGGGGGAAGACAACAGGGAGACGTCAGAGGTGGGGAGACGTCAGAGGTGGGGGAGGGAGGGAAGACGTCAGAGGTGGGGGAGGGAGGGAAGACGTCAGAGGTGGGGGAGGGAGGGAAGACGTCAGAGGTGGGGGAGGGAGGGAAGACGTCAGAGGAGGGGGAGGGAGGGAAGACGTCAGAGGAGGGGGAGGGAGGGAAGACGTCAGAGGTGGGGGAGGGGAAAGACAACAGGGAGACGTCAGAGGTGGGGGAGGGGAAAGACAACAGGGAGACGTCAGAGGTGGGGGGGGGAGACAACAGGGAGACGTCAGAGGTGGGAGGGGGGGGAAAGACAACAGGGAGACGTCAGAGGTGGGAGGGGGGGGGGAAGACAACAGGGAGACGTCAGAGGTGGGAGGGGGGGGGGGGAAGACAACAGGGAGACGTCAGAGGTGGGGGGGAGGGAAAAGAGGTCGGGGGGAAAAGAGGTCGGGGGGAAAAGAGGTCGGGGGGAAAAGAGGTCGGGGGGAAAAGAGGTCGGGGGGAAAAGAGGTCGGGGGGAAAAGAGGTCGGGGGGAAAAGAGGTCGGGGGGAAAAGAGGTCGGGGGGAAAAGAGGTCGGGGGGAAAAGAGGTCAGAGGTCGGGGGAAGAGGTCAGAGGAAGAAGACGACAACAGGGAGACGTCAGAAGTGGGGGGGAGACAACAGTGAGACGTCAGAGGTGGGGGAGGGAGGGAAGACGTCAGAGGTGGGGGAGGGAGGGAAGACGTCAGAGGTGGGGGAGGGGGAGGGAGGGAAGACGTCAGAGGAGGGGGAGGGGGAGGGAGGGAAGACGTCAGAGGAGGGGGAGGGGGAGGGAGGGAAGACGTCAGAGGAGGGGGAGGGGGAGGGAGGGAAGACGTCAGAGGAGGGGGAGGGGGAGGGGGAGGGGGAGGGGGAGGGAAGACGTCAGAGGAGGGGGAGGGAGGGAAGACGTCAGAGGAGGGGGAGGGAGGGAAGACGTCAGAGGAGGGGGGGGGGGGGAGACGTCGGGGGGGGGGGGGGGGAGACGTCGGGGGGGGGGGGGGGGAGACGTCAGAGGTGGGGGGGGGGGAAGGGAGACGTCAGAGGTGGGGGGGGGGGGAAGGGAGACGTCAGAGGTGGGGGGGGGGGGGGAAGGGAGACGTCAGAGGTGGGGGGGGGGGGGGAAGGGAGACGTCAGAGGTGGGGGGGGGGGGGGGGGAAGGGAGACGTCAGAGGTGGGGGGGGGGGGGGAAGGGAGACGTCAGAGGTGGGGGGGGGGGGGAAGGGAGACGTCAGAGGTGGGGGGGGGGGGGGAAGGGAGACGTCAGAGGTGGGGGGGGGGGGGGGAAGGGAGACGTCAGAGGTGGGGGGGGGGGGGGAAGGGAGACGTCAGAGGTGGGGGGGGGGGGGGGGAAGGGAGACGTCAGAGGTGGGGGGGGGGGGGGAAGGGAGACGTCAGAGGTGGGGGGGGGGGGAAGGGAGACGTCAGAGGTGGGGGGGGGGGGGAAGGGAGACGTCAGAGGTGGGGGGGGGGGGAAGGGAGACGTCAGAGGTGGGGGGGGAGGGAGACGTCAGAGGTGGGGGGGGGGGGAGGGAGACGTCAGAGGTGGGGGGGGGGGGAGGGAGACGTCAGAGGTGGGGGGGGGGGGGGAGACGTCAGAGGTGGGGGGGGGGGGAGGGAGACGTCAGAGGTGGGGGGGGGGGGAGGGAGACGTCAGAGGTGGGGGGGGGGGGGAGGGAGACGTCAGAGGTGGGGGGGGGGAGGGAGACGTCAGAGGTGGGGGGGGGGAGGGAGACGTCAGAGGTGGGGGGGGGGGGGGAGGGAGACGTCAGAGGTGGGGGGGGGGGAGGGAGACGTCAGAGGTGGGGGGGGGGGAGGGAGACGTCAGAGGTGGGGGGGGGGAGGGAGACGTCAGAGGTGGGGGGGGAGGGAGACGTCAGAGGTGGGGGGGGGGGGAGACGTCAGAGGTGGGGGGGGGGGGGGGGAGACGTCAGAGGTGGGGGGGGGGGAGACGTCAGAGGTGGGGGGGGGGGGGGGAGAGACGTCAGAGGTGGGGGGGGGGGAGGGAGACGTCAGAGGTGGGGGGGGGGGGGGGAGGTGGGGGGGGGGAGGTGGGGGGGGGGAAGGGAGACGTCAGAGGTGGGGGGGGGGGGGAAGGGAGACGTCAGAGGTGGGGGGGGGGGGGGGGGAAGGGAGACGTCAGAGGTGGGGGGGGGGGGGGGAAGGGAGACGTCAGAGGTGGGGGGGGGGGGGGGAAGGGAGACGTCAGAGGTGGGGGGGGGGGGGGAAGGGAGACGTCAGAGGTGGGGGGGGGGGGGGAAGGGAGACGTCAGAGGTGGGGGGGGGGGGGGGGGAAGGGAGACGTCAGAGGTGGGGGGGGGGGGAAGGGAGACGTCAGAGGTGGGGGGGGGGGGGGGAAGGGAGACGTCAGAGGTGGGGGGGGAGGGAGACGTCAGAGGTGGGGGGGGGGGGAGGGAGACGTCAGAGGTGGGGGGGGGGGGGAGGGAGACGTCAGAGGTGGGGGGGGGGGGGAGGGAGACGTCAGAGGTGGGGGGGGGGGGAGGGAGACGTCAGAGGTGGGGGGGGGGGGAGGGAGACGTCAGAGGTGGGGGGGGGGGGAGGGAGACGTCAGAGGTGGGGGGGGGGGGAGGGAGACGTCAGAGGTGGGGGGGGGGAGGGAGACGTCAGAGGTGGGGGGGGGGGGAGGGAGACGTCAGAGGTGGGGGGGGGGGAGGGAGACGTCAGAGGTGGGGGGGGGGGAGGGAGACGTCAGAGGTGGAGGGGGGGAGGGAGACGTCAGAGGTGGGGGGGGAGGGAGACGTCAGAGGTGGGGGGGGGGGGGGGAGAGACGTCAGAGGTGGGGGGGGGGGGGGGGGAGACGTCAGAGGTGGGGGGGGGGGAGGGAGGGAGACGTCAGAGGTGGGGGGGGGGGGGGAGGGAGACGTCAGAGGTGGGGGGGGGGGAGGGAGGGAGACGTCAGAGGTGGGGGGGGGGAGGGAGGGAGACGTCAGAGGTGGGGGGGGGGGGAGGGAGGGAGACGTCAGAGGTGGGGGGGGGGGGGAGGGAGGGAGACGTCAGAGGTGGGGGGGGGGGGGAGGGAGGGAGACGTCAGAGGTGGGGGGGGGGGGGGAGAGACGTCAGAGGTGGGGGGGGGGAGAGACGTCAGAGGTGGGGGGGGGGGGGGGGGGGGAGAGACGTCAGAGGTGGGGGGGGGAGGGAGACGTCAGAGGTGGGGGGGGAGGGAGGGAGACGTCAGAGGTGGGGGGGGGGAGGGAGGGAGACGTCAGAGGTGGGGGGGGGGGGAGGGAGGGAGGGAGACGTCAGAGGTGGGGGGGGGGAGGGAGGGAGACGTCAGAGGTGGGGGGGGGGGAGGGAGGGAGACGTCAGAGGTGGGGGGGGGGGAGGGAGGGAGACGTCAGAGGTGGGGGGGGGGGGGGGAGGGAGGGAGACGTCAGAGGTGGGGGGGGGGGAGGGAGGGAGACGTCAGAGGTGGGGGGGGGAAGGGAGACGTCAGAGGTGGGGGGGGGAAGGGAGACGTCAGAGGTGGGGGGGGAAGGGAGACGTCAGAGGTGAGGGGGGAGGGAGACGTCAGAGGTGGGGGGGGAGGGAGGTGGGGGGGAGGGAGGTGGTGGGGGGGGAGGGAGACGTCAGAGGTGGGGGGGGGAGGGAGACGTCAGAGGTGGGGGGGGAGGGAGGTGGGGGGGGGGGGGGGAGACGTCAGAGGTGGGGGGGGGAGGGAGACGTCAGAGGTGGGGGGGAGGGAGGGAGACGTCAGAGGTGGGGGGGAGGGAGGGAGACGTCAGAGGTGGGGGGGGGGGAGGGAGGGAGACGTCAGAGGTGGGGGGGGGGAGGGAGGGAGACGTCAGAGGTGGGGGGGGGGGAGGGAGGGAGACGTCAGAGGTGGGGGGGGGAGGGAGGGAGACGTCAGAGGTGGGGGGGGGAGGGAGGGAGACGTCAGAGGTGGGGGGGGGGAGGGAGGGAGACGTCAGAGGTGGGGGGGGGGGGAGGGAGGGAGACGTCAGAGGTGGGGGGGGGGAGGGAGGGAGACGTCAGAGGTGGGGGAGGGAGGGAGACGTCAGAGGTGGGGGGGGGGGAGGGAGGGAGACGTCAGAGGTGGGGGGGGGGAGGGAGGGAGACGTCAGAGGTGGGGGGGGGGGAGGGAGGGAGACGTCAGAGGTGGGGGGGGGGAGGGAGGGAGACGTCAGAGGTGGGGGGGGGGAGGGAGGGAGACGTCAGAGGTGGGGGGGGGAGGGAGGGAGACGTCAGAGGTGGGGGGGGGGAGGGAGGGAGACGTCAGAGGTGGGGGGGGGGGAGGGAGGGAGACGTCAGAGGTGGGGGGGGGGAGGGAGGGAGACGTCAGAGGTGGGGGGGGGGGGAGGGAGACGTCAGAGGTGGGGGGGGGGGAGGGAGACGTCAGAGGTAGGGGGGAAGGGAGACGTCAGAGGTGGGGGGGAAGGGAGACGTCAGAGGTGGGGGGGGGAGGGAGACGTCAGAGGTGGGGGGGGGAGGGAGACGTCAGAGGTGGGGGGGGGAGGGAGACGTCAGAGGTGGGGGGGGGAGGGAGACGTCAGAGGTGGGGGGGGGAGGGAGACGTCAGAGGTGGGGGGGGGAGGGAGACGTCAGAGGTGGGGGGGGAGGGAGACGTCAGAGGTGGGGGGGGGGGAGACGTCAGAGGTGGGGGGGGGGGGAGACGTCAGAGGTGGGGGGGGGGGAGACGTCAGAGGTGGGGGGGGGGGGAGACGTCAGAGGTGGGGGGGGGGGGAGACGTCAGAGGTGGGGGGGGGGGGGAGACGTCAGAGGTGGGGGGGGGGGGGGGGGGGGGAGACGTCAGAGGTGGGGGGGGGGGGGGGGGGGGAGACGTCAGAGGTGGGGGGGGGAGACGTCAGAGGTGGGGGGGGGAGGGAGACGTCAGAGGTGGGAGACACGACAGGGAGACGTCAGAGGGGAGACACGACAGGGAGATGGGGGGGGGGGGGAGATGTCAGAGGTGGGGGGGGGGAGACACAACAGGGAAATGGGGGGGGGGGGAGACACAACAGGGAGATGGGGGGGGGGGGGACGTCAGAGGTGGGGGGGGGAGACAACAGGGAGAAGTCAGAGGTGGGGGGGGGGAGGGGATGTTAGTGGTGGAGGGGTGACAGCGGTAGGGGGGGAGGGCAGAGGTAGGGAGAGGTCAGGTGGGGGGGGGGGACAGCGGTAGGGGGAGGTCACAGGTAAGTGAGAAGGAGATTTGTATACCTCGGCATCTTTGACGGTCTGCAGATACTTGTGAAGTCCCTCGGATTTCTTCTCAGCCGCCAGGGACAGAATCTTCTCCTCCATGGTGTGTGGTGGAGACCTCTGACAATAGAATACAATGGGTCAGTACATCTCCATATCATCATATGACAGGAAAGCAGGACTGGACACTCAGTGCAATGACTCCATATATGTGTATACTGTACATATACTGACACCACAGGCGGGACACTAGGACTATATATTAGTATATCGCACTCCTGTCCTCCTCCGTATACAAGACCAGCACACCTCACCTCACAACTCCCACTCACCAGTATCCACTGACACCGAATCTCCCGCGCCTGACGTCACTTCCGGCATCGTCCTGTGTGAGGCCGTCCTTACTGTAATAGGGGCCTCTCGCCGTCTCTACTCACTACATGTATAGGAAAACTAGATATACAGAGAAGTATATACTGTACTGTGTATAATATATAGAACATCTATATTACTAATCGCCCAATGGACAGAGAAGGAGCGGTATCAGTGATGTGTAGTACCATCATTTTGTATGAGAAGGGCCAGTGGCGCAATGGATAACGCGTCTGACTACGGATCAGAAGATTCTAGGTTCGACTCCTGGCTGGCTCGTCCCAAATCTTTTCATTCTACGATCAATTCTATTCTACTATTCTCTTCATTCCATGGAAGTTATTTTCTATACAAAACAAAGAGCACGGCGTTCCATTATCTATAATACTTCCATTCTGATGCTTTGGTAACAATATTTATTTCATAATGCTTTAATTATGATGCTGCAGTTATAATATTTTGGTTATAATAATTCAATTTTAGTACTTTAGTTATAATGACACTTCAATTTAATCTCTCTCTGATATAATCCTTCAGTTATAATAAAATACTTCAGTTATAATACATAATTTGTAATGCTTTGATCATAAAACTTAAATGATAACATTTCAGTTATAATACTTTAAATATAATACTAGTTATAATACTCTGGTTATAATGAATCGGTTATAATACTCCGGTTATAATGCTTTGGTTATAACACTTTGGTTATAATGCTTTGGTAATAATACTCTGGTTATAATGCTCCGGTTATGTTAGTTTGGTTATAATACTTCAGTTATAAAACTCTGGTTATAATAGTTCAGTTATGATAGTTCAGTTATAATGCTTTGGTTATAATACTTTGATTATAATGCTTCAGTTATAATACTCCAGTTATATTAGTTCAGTTATAATACTCCGTTTATAATGCTTTGGTTATAATAGTTCAGTTATAATACTTCGGTTATAATACTTTGGTTATAATACTCCGGCTATAATACTCTGGTTATAATAGTTCAGTTATAGAACTCCGGTTATAATGCGTTGGTTATAATACTCTGGTTATAATGTAATGGTTACAATACTCTGGTTATAATACTCCGGTTATAATGGTTCAGTTATAATACTCCAGTTATAATGCTTTGGTTATAATACTCCGGTTATAATACTCCAGTTATAAAAGTTCAGTTATAATACTCCGGTTATAATGCTTTGGGTATAATACTCTGGTTATAATAGTTCAGTTATAGTGCTCCGGTTATAATGCGTTGGTTATAATACTCTGGGTATAATACTCTGGTTATAATAGTTCAGTTATAGTGCTCCGGTTATAATGCGTTGGTTATAATACTCTGGGTATAATACTCTGGTTATAATAGTTCATTTATAATACTACGGTTATAATGCTTTGATTATAATGCTTCAGTTATAATAGTTCAGTTATAATACTCCAGTTATTATGCTTTAATTATAATGCTTTGGTTATAATACTCCAGTTATAAAAGTTCAGTTATAATACTCCAGTTATAATGCTTTGATTATATGGCTTCAGTTATAATAGTTCAGTTATAATGCTTTGGTTATAATACTCCAGTTATAATGCTTTGATTATAATGCTTCAGTTATAATACTCCAGTTATAATACTCCAGTTATAATAGTTCAGTTATAATGCTTTGGTTATAATACTCCGGTTATAATAGTTCAGTTATGATAGTTCAGTTATAATGCTTTTGGTTATAATACTTTGATTATAATGCTTCAGTTGTAATACTCCAGTTATAATAGTTCAGTTATAATACTCTGGTTATAATGCTTTGCTTATAATAGTTCAGTTATAATACTCCGGTTATAATACATTGGTTATAATACTCCGGGTATAATACTCTGGTTATAATAGTTCAGTTATAGTACTCCGGTTATAATGCTTTGATTATAATGCTTCGGTGATAATAGTTCAGTTATAATACTCCGGTTATAATGCTTTAATTATAATGCTTTGGTTATAATACTCCAGTTATAAAAGTTCAGTTATAATACTCCAGTTTTAATGCTTTGATTATAATGCTTCAGTTATAATAGTTCAGTTATAATACTCTGGTTATAATGCTTTGGTTATAATATTCCAGTTATAATGCTTTGAGTATAATGCTTCAGTTATAATACTCCAGTTATAATAGTTCAGTTATAATGCTTTGGTTATAATACTCCAGTTATAATAGATAATAGTTCAGTTATAATACTCCGGTTATAATACTCTGGTTATAATAGTTCATTTATAGTACTCCGGTTATAATGCGTTAATTATAATGCTTTGGTTATATTACTCCAGTTATAATGCTTCAGTTATAATAGTTCAGTTATAATACTCCAGTTATAATGCTTTGATTATAATGCTTCGGTTATTTTACTCCAGTTATAATGCTTCAGTTATAATACTCCGGTTATAATTCTTTGGTTATAATAGTTCAGTTATAATACTCCGGTTATAATGCGTTGATTATAATGCTTTGGTTATATTACTCCAGTTATAATGCTTCAGTTATAATACTTCGGTTATAATGCTTTGATTATAATGTTTCGGTTATATTACTCCAGTTATAATGCTTCAGTTATAATACTCCGGTTGTAATGCTTCGGTTATAATAGTTCAGTTATAATACTCCGGTTATAATAGTTCAGTTATAATGCTTCAGTTATAATACTCCAGTTATAATAGTTCAGTTATAATACTCCAGTTATAATAGTTCAGTTATAATACTCCGGTTATAATACTTTGGTTATAATACTTCGGCTATAATACTCTGGTTATAATAGTTCAGTTATAGAACTCCGGTTATAATGCGTTGGTTATAATACTCTGGTTATAATGTAATGGTTACAATACTCTGTTTATAATACTCCGGTTATAATACTCCAGTTATAATACTCCAGTTATAAAAGTTCAGTTATAATACTCCGGTTATAGTGCTTTGGGTATAATACTCTGGTTATGATAGTTCAGTCATAGTACTCCGGTTATAATGCGTTGGTTATAATACTCTGGGTATAATGCTCTGGTTATAATAGTTCAGTTATAATTCTACGGTTATAATGCTTTGATTATAATGCTTCGGTTAAAATAGTTCAGTTAAAATACTCCGGTTATAATGCTTTAATTATAATGCTTTGGTTATAATACTCCAGTTATAAAAGTTCAGTTATAATACTCCAGTTATAATGCTTTGATTATAATGCTTCGGTTATATTGCTTCAGTTATAATACTCCGGTTATAATGCTTTGGTTATAATACTCCAGTTATAATGCTTTGATTATAATGCTTCAGTTATAATACTCCAGTTATAATAGTTCAGTTATAATGCTTTGGTTATAATACTCCAGTTATAATAGATAATAGTTCAGTTATAATACTCCGGTTATAATACTCTGGTTATAATAGTTCATTTATAGTACTCCGGTTATAATGCGTTGGTTAAAATACTCTGGTTATAATGTAATGGTTACTATACTCCGGTTATAATAGTTCAGTTATAATGCTTTGATTATAATGCTTTGGTTATATTACTCCGGTTATAATGCTTTGGTTATAATAGTTCAGTTATAACACTCCGGTTATAATGTGTTAATTATAATGCTTTGGTTATATTACGCCAGTTATAATGCTTCAGTTATAATAGTTCAGTTATAATACTCTGGTTATAATGCTTTGATTATAATGCTTCGGTTATATTACTCCAGTTATAATGCTTTAGTTTTAATACTCCGGTTATAATGCTTCGGTTATAATAGCTCAGTTATAATACTCCGGTTATAATGCTTTGATTATAATGCTTCGGTTATATTACTCCAGTTATAATGCTTCAGTTATAATACTCCGGTTATAATGCGTTGATTATAATGCTTTGGTTATATTACTCCAGTTATAATGCTTCAGTTATAATACTCCGGTTATAATGCTTCGGTTATAATAGTTCAGTTATGATAGTTCAGTTATAATGCTTTGGTTATAATACTTTGATTATAATGCTTCAGTTATAATACTCCAGTTATAATAGTTCAGTTATAATACTCCGGTTATAATGCTTCGGTTATAATAGTTCAGTTATAATACTCCAGTTATAATGCTTTGGTTAGAATACTCTAGTTATAATGCTTTGATTATAATGCTTCAGTTATAATACTCCAGTTATAATAGTTCAGTTATAATGCTTTGGTTATAATACTCCAGTTATAATAGATAATAGTTCAGTTATAATACTCCGGTTATAATACTCTGGTTATAATAGTTCATTTATAGTACTCCGGTTATAATGCGTTGGTTAAAATACTCTGGTTATAATGTAATGGTTACTATACTCTGGTTATAATACTCCGGTTATAATGGTTCAGTTATAATACTCCAGTTATAATGCTTTGGTTATAATACTCCAGTTATAAAAGTTCAGTTATAATACTCCGGTTATAATGCTTTGGGTATAATACTCTGGTTATAATAGTTCAGTTATAATACTCCAGTTATTATGCTTTAATTATAATGCTTCAGTTATAATAGTTCAGTTATAATACTCCAGTTATTATGCTTTAATTATAATGCTTTGGTTATAATACTCCAGTTATAAAAGTTCAGTTATAATACTCCAGTTATAATGCTTTGATTATATTGCTTCAGTTATAATAGTTCAGTTATAATGCTTTGGTTATAATACTCCAGTTATAATGCTTTGATTATAATGCTCCAGTTATAATAGTTCAGTTATAATACCTTGGTTATAATACTCCGGTTATAATACTCCAGTTATAATAGTTCAGTTATAATACTCCAGTTATAATACTCTGGTTATAATAGTTCATTTATAGTACTCCAGTTATTATGCGTTGGTTAAAATACTCTGGTTATAATGTAATGGTTACTATACTCCAGTTATAATACTCCGGTTATAATAGTTCAGTTATAATGCTTTGGTTATATTACTCCGGTTTAAATGCTTTGGTTATAATAGTTCAGTTATAATACTCTGGTTATAATGCTTTGATTATAATGCTTCGGTTATATTACTCCAGTTTTAATGCTTCAGTTATAATACTCCAGTTATAATGCTTTGGTTATATTAGTTCACTTATAATACTCTGGTTATAATAGTTCAGTTATGATAGTTTAGTTATAATGCTTTGGTTATAATACTTTGATTATAATGCTTCAGTGATAATACTCCAGTTTTAATAGTTCAGTTATAATACTCCGGTTATAATGCTTTGGTTATAATAGTTCAGTTATAATACTCCGGTTATAATACATTGGTTATAATACTCCGGCTATAATACTCTGGTTATAATAGTTCAGTTATAGTACTCCGGTTATAATGCGTTGGTTATAATACTCTGGGTATAATACTTTGGTTATAATAGTTCAGTTATAATACTACGGTTATAATGCTTTGATTATAATGCTTCGGTTATAATAGTTCAGTTATAATACTCCGGTTATAATGCTTTAATTATAATGCTTTAGTTATAATACTCCAGTTATAATGCTTTGATTATAATGCTTAGGTTATATTGCTTCAGTTATAATAGTTCAGTTATAATACTCCGGTTATAATGCTTTGGTTATAATACTCCAGTTATAATAGATAATACTCTGGTTATAATACTTCAGTTATAATACTCCAGTTATAATGCTTTGATTATAATGCTTTGGTTGTATTACTCCGGGTTATAATGCTTTGATTATAATAGTTCAGTTATAATACTCCGGTTAAAATAGTTCAGTTATAATGCTTAGGTTATAATACTCCGGTTATAATACTCCAGTTATAATAGTTCAGTTATAATACTCCGGTTATAATACTCTGGTTATAATAGTTCATTTATAGTACTCCGGTTATAATGCGTTGGTTAAAATACTCTGGTTATAATGTAATGGTTATAATACTCCGGTTATAATACTCTGGTTATAATACTTCAGTTATAATACTCCAGTTATAATGCTTTGATTATAATGCTTCGGTTATATTACTCCGGGTTATAATGCTTTGGTTATAATAGTTCAGTTATAATACTCTGGTTATAATAGTTCAGTTATAATGCTTATGTTATAATACTCCGGTTATAATACTCTGGTTATAATAGTTCATTTATAGTACTCCGGTTATAATGCGTTGGTTAAAATACTCTGGTTATAATGTAATGGTTACTATACTCCGGTTATAATACTCCGGTTATAATAGTTCAGTTATAATGCGTTAATTATAATGCTTTGGTTATATTACTCCAGGTATAATGCTTCAGTTATAATAGTTCAGTTATAATACTCCGGTTATAATGCTTTGATTATAATGCTTCGGTTATATTACTCCGGTTATAATAGTTCAGTTATAATACTCCGGTTATAATGCTTTGGTTATAATACTCTGGGGGCATAATAATTCAGTTATAATAGTTCAGTTATGATAGTTCAGTTATAATACTCCGGTTATAATACTCTGATTATAATGCTCTCTATAATGCATTATTTATAATACTTTAGTATTATTTATAGGGGGTATGTATAAGGGGTATGTATAGAGGCGTATGTATAGTATAGGGGGTATGTATAGGGGGTATGTATAGAATAGTGGGTATGTATAAGGGGTATGTATAGGGGGGTATGTATAGTATAGGGGGTATGTATAGGGGGTATGTATAGGGGGGTATGTATAGTATAGAGGCGTATGTATAGTATAGGGGGAATGTATAGTATAGGGGGGTATGTATAGTATAGGGGGGTATGTATAGTATAGGGGGTATGTATAGTATAGGGGGTATGTATAGTATAGGGGGTATGTATAGTATAGGGGGAATGTATAGTATAGGGGGTATGTATAGGGGGGTATGTATAGTATAGGGGTATGTATAGGGGGATATGTATAGTATAGGGGGTATGTATAGTATAGGGGGTATGTATAGTATAGGGAGTATGTATAGTGGGGTATGTATAGTATAGGGGGAATGTATAGTATAGGGGGTATGTATAGGGGGGTATGTATAGTATAGGGGGTATGTATAGTATAGGGGGTATGTATAGTATAGGGGGTATGTATAGTATAGGGGGCCTAAAAGAAAACTGTATGTGGATCTCTTACATTACCAATGTCTAGAGCTGTATTGTCTGCTACTCATATGAACCTGACCTGTCACTCTGAAGACTTGGAGGGTGTGGGGCCAGTGGCGCAATGGATAACGCGTCTGACTACGGATCAGAAGATTCTAGGTTCGACTCCTGGCTGGCTCGCATACATTTTTTAATCCTTCAATCAGTTCTAAACCCGGTATTATCAGGAATGACTGTACTGGAGATCACTCCCACCTCCCTGTTCACATTCACCTATATGAGCTCAGTTTACACCGTACTTTATTATCCAGAAACTGTCACTATGGCAACAACTAAGCGTCCTCTTCTCTCACACAACTTAACCCCTTGTCTATGGGACACTTTTCTTCATTGCACACTTTATATAATCTCTGTTTTAGTTTTTTTTCAGAAATGACAGTAAACCCCTTAAAAAGTATATATTTTCTCAAAGTAGAGACTCTGGAGAATAAAATGGTGGTTTTTGCATTTTTTTTATGTCTCATGACACTTTATCAAAAGCATATTTTCAGAAAAAAAGACACTAAAATGAATTTTAATGAAAACATAATAATATTTCATTTTTTATTTTTTTTTGTCAAATATACAGGATGATGTGGCCTGGATTAAATATACGCCAAACATGTAAGGTCTTCAAATTGCGCACACCTGCAGAATCACAAAAAAAAAATAATTACCAAAAATTCTCCATAAGCAATGATTCCAAATCTTTTACAGGTTATCAGTAAAGAGTTAGCTGTGAATTGTGGCCATGGAATTATTACTCTCACTCCAACGTTCACAAGGATACCACGCATGTGTGGCGCAATTGATGTTTACATACACAGACTCGCTCTATGCTGCACGCTTTGTATGGGGTGTGTATAGGGGGTGCTTTATTTATCTAATTATTTTTATTTACTTTATTAAATTATTTTTCTAAATGACTGTAAAGGTTAAAGTTTTTTTTTTTTTTTTTTTTTTTTGTAATTAAAATAATAAACATGTTTTCTTACCTGTGCTAACAAGCCCCCTACGTGATAGAATGGACATGTGACGGGTACCCTCTATGGAGACAGTAGGGGTCCTCATGGGTATCAGAACACTGAAACACAGAAAAGTATTTCTGACTTTATTTCCACTTTAAAGGACGGTTCACACCACAAAACCACACTCCAGCTCAATTTTTTATACATTTCCAGATGTATTCCAGATTTTTTTTATTATTATTTTTTTTTTTTTTTTTTTTTTACTGTACTGGGGACTAGTGAATTTTTTATGCTTTCATGGATGCGTTCCAGTGCATTTCCGGATGCATTCCAGATGCTTTTTTTTTTATTATTATTATTTTTTTTATTTTTTTTACTGTACTGGGGTCTGGTGCATTTTTTATGCTTTTTTATGCGTTCCAGTGCATTATTTTTTTTGTTTTTTTTTCAAACATTTTACCACGTTCCAGTACAGTCCAGTGCAGCATGTTCTACAATTTTGTTTCTGGACTGCGCTGGTGTGAACTAAGCCATTGGAAACCATATAACCTACTTTTCAAGCGTTTTTCAAATTCACTAGACTGCAAGTGGTGTGAACAGGCCCAAGTTCACACCAGAATCACACAGGAATGTGCTCTGCATTCCAGTGCAATTCAGTGTGATGCAATGTTTCAGGCCAATCATTTGAATGGGCTAAATTGCACTGGATGGCACCAAAAGTAGTGAATGCATTACTTTTAAAAACGCACTGCACCGAATCGCATTGACTGTGGGAATACTCGGGAATACTACACCACAAACCACAAGTCAAGCGTTTGGCTCATGGTTGTGGCATAGTCCCATTGACTTCAATGGGCACATTTAATAGGTGGAGCTCAGTGGCGGCCCGTCCAGCCCCTAATCTACATACAGGGCACCGGATGCATGATTCCAATGGGGGTGTTTTTTTTTAGAGCCAGAGGCCCACCCAAGTGTGTGACAATAGCAAATGAATATTTGCTATTTTAACACTTATTCTCCTCCAAGCCAATCAGGAAGCTGGTTTCCCAATTGGACGAAAGGAGAAGCGATCTTATTGGCCAAGGGGGAGGAGGAGTCACACCACACCACCACAATGGCTCACCCGTAGGGCCATCCAGCACTTCCCGGCTTGGATAGGGGAGGGAGGAGGAGGGGAGATCGGAGTCATCCCAGACAGGACATCTGCCTTCAATTTGGAATTCTGGAATGAGGGGGGTGTTCCTGCTGTTCCCTGCATTCCCCTGATTCATGTCTGTCTCCGGGGGGTGAAGGGGGGGAAGTTGGTTTGCCGTCTCCCATCCCCCCCGCCACTGGTGGAGCTGGCGAGATAAAATTGCCATGGACATGAACCAAAGCATTATGGTTTCAGCACATAAATTAATCCCTGCAGCCGCCATTGTTAGGTTTTAAGTGGGTGGTGGTGGTGGTGGGGGGGGTAAAAACATAGATCGACCACCTGTTTTTACTGCCCTTTGCTGCTTAGTAAGACTTAATAACTTAAACTAAATTATAACTAATGGGAATACTTTTTATTTTTTATTTTAGAGGGGAGAGAGATTTGAACACCTGCTAGATTGTTACCAGAGCAGGGATAGAGAGAAGGTCTAAATCCACATGAAAGAAAAACAAATACTCCTCCGCTTGAGAAGTGGCTGTGCGGCTGGTTGAAATTGTATGTCTTCACCACAATGGCTGTGCCGCCACTCTCAACAGGTCAGGCAAACCCAAGTGGAACTCTATAAAGAAAGGAACAGAGGGCGCACCAGCCTAGCACATTGTGTTTTAACAATAAATTGTCGCAAAGGTAAACGGATGAATATGTCAAGCAAAATATATAGTCCACCAGAGGCTCCATCCAGCATGATCTGCCGGCAAGTACCAATTGTGGAATGAAGATTCCAAAAAATCTGACATGTTTCGAGGGATGTCCCCTCTTCCTCAGTTCTGAGGAAGTGGGGACATCCCTCGAAACTGCCCCTTCCTGCATATAGAGGTTTAGGGAGACGGCTGGGGGAATTTTTGGTTCTACAGTGAACATGTACTTTAAACCTAGACCAAATAAATCTCCACTCGCTGGCACTGAGTGACATATTTACCTGAGGAAGAGGGGACATTGCTCGAAACGTGTCAGTTTTTTTGGACTCTTCACTCCACAATTGGTACTTGCCAGCAGGTCATGCTGGATGGAGCATCAGGTGGACTATATATTTTGGTAGACATATTCATCTGTTTGTGAGTATCATTTATACAGGTTTTAACAATAAATTGTCACTAAGGTAATGTGCTAGGCTGGTGCGCCCTCTGTTACTGTCTTTATGGGGGAAGGTCTTCCTGCGGGTACCAGTGTCCCTGGTGACAACCAGGGATTCCCTCACTTTGAAGGAATTTCCTCCCATTTCCTGTTTTTGCTGTGGGACAGGACGTAAGGGGAAATCTCTACAATGAGGCACAGATGGCAAATAAAAAAAAAAAGAAGTTATAACCCTTTTTTACTATATCCAAAATGAAAATAAAGTTTTTCTTATAGTTCTACTTTTAAAACTTCATTCCGACAGGAGAATATGAGTGGCTAGACTTAAGCATTCAAATATGATTTGATATGAAGCCTCACAGTTGTATGGGCAGCCAACACTCTGAGCTATAGCCCCCGTGGTCACTCTGTAGTATGAACTGTCCTGGACGCAGAATTCATCTAGATCTCCTTATCGAATTGAACTGCTGAAAATAAATGTTCACCCCCAAAACCAAAATTCACCCAGGCCCCCTGAACTTGCTCTGCCAATTCAATCCCTTCTATCATATAGAGCACATATGTCAAACACAAGGCCAACGGGCTGAATGCGGCCCTCCATGCCTTGTCATGTGGCCCTAATACCAGGTTTGGAGCCGCCTTGTGCTGGAACTCTATTTCGCCACCTCTGGCACTCTCCCTCTTCTCCAGCTCCCCAATGTCACTTGTTCTCAGGAACTAACAGATCCCTGCAAGCACTCATGGCAGGGCATGGTGGAGAGAGCTCTCTAGAATCTGAGAGAGAAAGATCTCCTTGCAAGGCGAGGCAGAGTGGCCTATATATGGGAGGTACTAAAGCTGGGTCAGGTAGGAGAGACACGAGGAAGCTTTGGAAGGGTGGTGTTGGGATTCCACACTGTGCATAGTGTACCCACAAACCCTGCACTCTGTACACAACACACCCCTGAACTCTGCAATCTGTACGTAAAACACTTCTGAACCCTGTACTCTGTGCATGGCGCACTTCTGAACCCTGCTCTCTGTACGTAACACACTCCTGTGCTCTGCACTCTGTATGTAACACACTCCTGAACCCTGCACTCCTGAACTCTGCACTCTGTTTGTAGCACACCCCAGATACAACCAGCCCTTTGAGGGCAACCATACTGCAGATGCAGCCTGCAATGAAATTGAGTTTGACACCCCTGATATAGAGGGTTAGGGAGACGGCTGGAGGAATTTTTGGTTCTAAAGTGAACATGAACCTTAAACTGGCAACTACCTGTTTGGTTGCGGCCAAAAGTAAATGTTTGCTTCCAAAACCAACATTCACCCGTGCCCCCTGAACTTGGTCTGCCAATTGCCCCTTCTTGCATATAGAGCACATATGTCAAACAAAAGGCCCACGGGGTGAATGCAGCCCTCCATGCCTTGTCATGTGACCCTAATACCAGGTTTGGAGCCGCCTTGTGCTGGAACTCTATTTGGCCACCTCTGGCACCCTGCCTCTGCTCCAGCTCCCTAATGTCACTTGTTCTCAGGAACTAACAGATCCCTGCAAGCACATTAAATGTCGCAATTTATGTAAAGTTTTTTTTCAGCGCAGCTAATAGGTTTGGAATTGTTATGTTGGTGTGGGTACAGGGCCGGACTTACCATTGGGCTTGACTGGGCTCAAGCCCATGGGCCCCGCCCAATAGGGGGCCCCGCAGGCTATGCCGCGGCTCAGCTCCGCTCACAGTCACGCCCAGTCCCGCCCTATGATGGACATAACACAGGGACTGAGCGTGACTGTGAGACGAAATTCCATCCTAAAATTGGGGTGCGTGTTATACACCGGTGCGTGTTATTCGCCGATAAATACAGTAATGTATAGAAGGTAGGGCTCAAAAGTGACTCAAGCCCAGGGGCTCCCACCGCCCTAAGTCCTGCCCTGTGTGGGTATCTCACATAATTTAGTTGCAGCAGTTTAATGAGTATTTATTCAAATTTTTTAGGACAGCGTAGTATCACATTATTCTAACAGATCCCTGCAAGCACTCATGGCAGGGCATGGTGGAGAGAGCTCTCCAGAATCTGAGAGAGAGAATGATCTCGCTGCAAGGCAAGGCAGAGTGGCCTATATATGGGAGGTACTAAAGCTGGGTCACTTAGGAGAGAGAGAGAGAGACATGAGGAAGCTTTGGACGGTGGGTGAAGTTGGGATTCCACACTGTGCATAGTACACCCACAAACCCTGCACTCTGTACATAGCACAACCCCTGAACTCTGCAATCTGTATGTAAAACTCTCCTGAACCCTGCACTCTGTACATAGCACAACCCCTGAACTCTGCAATCTGTATGTAAAACTCTCCTGAACCCTGCACTCTGTGCATGGCGCACTTCTGAACCCTGCTCTCTGTACGTAACGAACTCCTGTACTCTGCACTCTGTACGTAACACTGTCCTGAACCCTGCACTCCTGAACTCTGCACTCTGTAGCACACCCTAAATGCAACCGGCCCTTTGAGGGCAACCATACTGCAGATGCAGCCTGCAATGAAATTGAGTTTAACAACCCTGATATAGAGGGTTAGGGAGACGGCTGGGGGAATTTTTGGTTCTAAAGGGAACATGTACCTTAAACCTAGACCAAAATGTAATCTCCACTTGCTGGCGCTGAGTGACATGTTCACCAATTCTTCTGGGTAGGGGATCTTCAGCCATCTTCATTGGTTAGACTAATGTAATTCCCACACATGTACATGGGAAGTCTTTATTCTTGCACCAATACACAGCTTGGTGTACATTATACAGAGGATTATGAATACTCAGGTAGGTTTATTTTATTGTTGAAGAGACATAGCATGTCACACTTCTGTAATAAAAAGCTTACTGGCAATTTTCTTTCCTCCAAAATAGGAGTTGTGTAAAGCACATTTTTAGGTAGAATCAGTTACTGCTGCACACTGTATTCAGCTCCAGTGTTAGTTTTTTTGAAAAGTTTTATTTATTATTTTTTTAAAAGAACAAGTACTTGCAAGACCCAAAGGGCCACACAAAATAAACTATTTACATCTCTTTAGCATTAACTCTTCACCTCCTTCCAGATCCCCACTCAGTGAAAAAATCAAGATAATAATAATAAGGCCAGCTCTAGTATTAGTTAATGAAAGACAGGCTTCAGCTCAGATCTCAGCCCATCGGACACGTCCATCTGACATGTTTCACCCACATTGAGCTTAATTGTAGACCTCTATGATTAAGCCCAATGTGGGTGAAACATGTCAGAGGATCGTGACCGATAGGCTGGGATCTGAGCTGAAGCTGTGAAAAGTGTGGTGTGCATTTGTATTCAGCCCCCCTGAGTCGATACTTTGTAGAACCACCTTTTGCTGCAATTACAGCTTTTTTGGGGATGTCTCCACCAGCTTTGCACATCTAGAGAGTGACATTTTTGCCCATTCTTCTTTGCAAGATAGCTTAAAGGGGTTGTAAAGTTAAATGTTTTTTCACCTTAATGCATTCTATGACACTGCCGGCCCCCCCCAGCCCCCCGTTTTACTTACCTCACCCCTCGAAAATCCCGCACTCGCCCCCGCCGTCCTCTTCACCATTCAGCCTGGCCACTGATTGGCTGGAGTGGATGGATGGAAAGCAGCGCAGCCTCTGGCTCGCGCTGCTGTCAATCACATCCACTGACGCGGAACGCCGGGGGCGGGCCATGTGATACAGCGAGGGAGCAAGGGAGCTCGCATGAACGTGAGAAGTACCTGCGGGAGGAAGCAGAGACAGCCGCCAAGGGACCCCAGAAGAGCAGGTTCGGGGCCACTCTGTGCAAAACGAGCTGCACAGTGGAGGTAAGTATAACATGTTTGTTATTTAAAAAAAAAAATAATAATTTACAACCCCTTTAAGCTCTGTCAGATTGGATGGAAAGCTTTTGGGAACAGCAAGTTTCAAGTCTTGCCACAGAGTCTCAATTGGGTTTAGGTCTGGACTTTGACTGGGCCATTCTAAGACATGAATATGCTTTGATCTAAACCATTCCATTTTAGCTCTGGCTGTATGTTTAGGGTCGTTGTCCTGCTGGAAGGTGAACCTCCACCCCAGTCTCAAGTCTTTTGCAGACTCAGGTTTTCTTCTAAGATTTCCCTTTATTTGTCTCCATCCATCTTCCCATCAACCCTGACCAACTTTCCTGCCCCTGCTGAAAAAAAGCATCCCCACAACACAATGCTGCCACCACATTTCACACCAGGAGAAACCTCATTTTGCCGCTCTCCCATTGGCTCCACTCCTGACTTCACCCCCTTTGCCCTACCCATGTATACCCCACCTTTTTAATGAAGTGCCCATTAAATGCAGCCCATCATCCCCCATCAAATGCAGCGTACCAGCGCCCATCAAATTCAACCTCACCAGCGCCCATCAATGCAGCCTCACCAGCGCCCATCAATTAATGTTTGCTTGCTTCCATTCATTTGGGAGTCGGGACACAGACACAGTCATCCACAGCCACTGCGCCTCTGACACTATGTGCGAACAGAGCATAGGAACACCAGTGACCGGATGCCCTAAGCAGCAGTGTGCCCTAGGTGGCTGACTAGTTTGTCTAGTGATAGCACCAGCCCTGTGGATATCATAGGGAAGGGTTATCACCCCTGTAACATTTGTTTTACTGTCTGTGCCCCTGTTCAGAAGATTTCACCTTACTTTCTGTCCTAATGACAATTGGATTTAGAAAAATTTGGGTTGTTGTGGAAACAAGACTCGGTGATAAAGCATCAGTGTAGGTACCTTTTTCCCATAATAACTCTTATGGCGCGTACACGCGATCAGACTATCCGGCGGACTTAGTCCAGCGGGCAATCCGCCGGACTTTCCGAACGAGCGGACTTGCCCACACACGACCGGACTTTTCAAATGAACGGACTTGCCCACACATGGAGTAAAGTCCGTTCATTTTGAACGTGACTTGAGGTACGACGGGACCGTGAAAAGTCTGTGCATTTGAAAAGTCTGACGGACAAGCACACAGACGGGTAGATTGGCTGCCAGACTGCCGAGTCCGGCGGACAATTTTGAGTCAAGACTTCTTTCTAAGTCCGCCGGACTTTTGGGAAGAAAAAGTCCCTCGGAGCCCACACACGGGCGAATTGTCTGGCGAAAAGTCCGCCGGATAGTCCGATCGTGTGTACGTGGCATTACAGGAGTGAATTTCCCTTCCTAGGTGTAGATTTCCTCTCACTTCCTGTTGTCTCCCTCCATTTGTAAGTAGGGGTCACTTGTAAATCATATGTTTGTAAATAGGGGGCCGCCTGTATTCAACTATGATTCTCAGTGTAAAATGTTTTAAAATCAGGCTTTTAAAGGATGTTAAAAAATATTTTTATTTTATTATTTTTATTACTTTATTACTTTTATGTTGTAGTGTGGATGACTTAAAAATCTGCTTTATACAACTACTATTTTTTGGCATAACGTGCATGCGGTACCATGTTGAGCCCACTCCCTTTGTTTGAATTGTTTTGTTCATTGTAGTTCTGTTTTAAGGGCTTAATCACACTTTAGCTATATATTGTGGCGTGTTAAGTGTGTTTTTTATTTACATTGTTTAACGCATTGTATATAGGTTTTGCACTGCATTTCCTTGCATTCAGTTGTAAAGTGCATTGCATTACTAATCACAATGAATGGAATCCCAATGCACTGCACATGCAGAGGTGTTGCAGGAAGTGACACATTGCTGCACTCCACAAGTGTAAATGGGTTCTAAAGTTTAAACACAAATATGTGACCAGTCACACAAAAAAAAAAAAAAAAAAAAAAAAAAAAAAGGACTGTGCAGAAATGTTTGAAGTTAGCTGGGTCAGGAAGAGTTAAATTTCTTCTTACCAGTAGGGCCAGTGGCGCAATGGATAACGCGTCTGACTACGGATCAGAAGATTCTAGGTTCGACTCCTGGCTGGCTCGAAACTTTTTTTTTTTTTTTTCAAAGCTCCACTTTGCAAGCAGTCTTTAACCTATAATAATAGTATATACTTACACTGCCCCCAGTATTATACTAATGTTAAAAAAAATAAAGAAAAAAGAAGAAAAAAGGGAAGCAAACAAAAAGGCAAACAAAAGAAAAGGGGGAAAATAAATAAAATAGAAATTATGGGAAAATATTTGCCCCGCCAGTGCATTCCATTATACATTAAATTTTTTCTTTTGAGTTTGCCTGATGGTATCAGTGAATTGTTAAAGCGGGAGTCCGCCGTTTAAAAAAAAAAAAAAAAAAAAAAAAAAGCCAGCAGCTACAAATACTGCAGCTGCTGACTTTTAAAATAATGACACTTACCCGCCCATCGCGCCCGCAATGTCGGCACCTGAAGCCGATCTCTCGATCGTCTCTCGGGTGCTGCCGCGGCCATCTTGGGTATGGGAATCAGGAAGTGGAGCCTTGCGGCTTCATTTCCCGGTTCCCTACTGCGCATGCGCGAGTCGCGCTGCGCAATAAGGATGGTCCCCGCTGTCTCTGGGATCCGTGTGTTTCCCAGCAGGCAGCGGGAGACCTTCGGAAAGGGGCGTAGATTCTGCGGAAAGGGGCGGACCTTCTGCAGAATCTACGCCGGAAGTGGGTGCAGATACCTGTACTGTACAGGTACCTGCACCCCCCCCTCCCCCCTGAAAAGCGTTCCAAAGAACCACTTAATTCTTTTTTTTTTTCTGGGAGATGCACCCTGGGGGTCATCAGTGGCCTAATACATTATATAGTATTACTAATCAAACTGATGCATTCTTACACTTCTATATTTAGTCTGGGAGTCTGAACCTCAATGACCTTTGATCAGAACAGGTTTAAGCTTAAAGCTACGTTATTCATGGTTTGAATTTTGGCTGATTCCTGCTGAAACTGCTGAAATTTGAGCTGTCAGTGTCTCTAGTTGCCCTACCTGGCTCGACAAAGGTAAATTTAAAGGAGAAGTACAACCAAAGCTCGTTTGGTTGTACTTCTCCTGTGGATCACAGGAGTGCAGTTCCTTCTGAACTCCTGTGACCTGTTTTCAGCAGACAACGGGCTGAAGTCAGCTGTCTGCTGACATCACAGAGCTGGTCCAGGCTCAGAAAAGGATCACGAACATATGGTCAGAATCTGGCCAGATCCCTGGACCAGCCTCTCCCGCCCCCTCCACAGCCCAGTTCTGCAGTGAGCAAGGGGTGCAGAGCAGAGAGCTGGTAAATTACAGTCAGCAGCTCTCTGCTCAGGAAGCCCCATGAAACGAGCGATCGGCAGTGTTTAATCACTCATTTCGTTAGAGCAGAGCTGGACAGATGCAGTATCCACTTAGGTAAGTATGATTCTCTGAAAAAATTAATAAAAAATCCAATACTTCTTTTTGAGGCTGGGTTCACACATATGCAGCCGCGGGGTTCATGTCTGGGGTCCGCCAGTGCGTGTTTGTTCACTTGTTCAGGTCCATATTTTTTGCCCAAATTTGCACTTGAACCGGACCCAAACACACACAGGACCCTTTTGCAATCTGCTCGGTGGCCGCCTCGGACCTGTGTGAACCGACTCTCATTGAGAGCCAGTCACACTCACATGTCATGCGAATTGGATGCAGGGAAAAACTGCATCCAATTCACACATACAGTATGTGAACTCAGCCTTAAAGCGATTGTAAAGTCTCCTTTTTTTCTTTTTAATAACAAACATGTTATACTTATGTAGCGCCGGCTCCTGAAGAGCATGCGCTATGTGTTTTTCTCATTTAACATTCCTGGAACCGCAGTTTGGTTTTGGGTTCAATTACACCAAATTATGGTCTCAGTACCAGTCTAGTTGGATTGCACTGTGTTCTGCTTGGCTATAGGTGGCGCTGTCATCTCTGGCAGGTGTGAGAACGCAGTTCAACTGGGTGCATTGAGTACTATCTTTCTCGGAATCAACTCAGTGGGCGGGTCGTTCTGCTGTGCACTCTGGGAGAGGGTACTTAAGGTACTGACATCACGTGCTTTGGGGTTCCGGTCCAGAAGTGTTTTCTGTCTGTTTGGTCTTGGTCCTCCTGACCAGCCCCCAGGGCTCTAGTGGCCTGGGGTGCGGATCCATCCAATTCCGAGTCTCGGGGCTGGCTAGCCCAAGGCAAAATAACTGGAAGGAGGATTCGGAGGTGGTCCAGTGCCGTCTCATTTGTGGAGAGGCCCAGCAACTAAAAGAGCAACCAGAGGAGGACTCTTCGGGAGAAGGCCACACGGAAGGCTGGCTTCTCAGTAGGAGCCTGGAGGCTCAGTTGAAAGACCCCAAGCGAATCTACACTCGTATGGTATCGCCGGACCGGCTGCAAGATACTGGTACCATATGAGGGCTCTCTAAGTTGTCTACATCCTTCAGTTTATTCAAGTGTTCTACAACAAGTCTGTGGCAGAGATATTTCTTTACCTGAGCACTCTATCGGCTGCTAGGCCTGGTGAGAGGAGGTCTATCCAATAAGGGTGAGGATTCAGTTGTGAATGGCTATTCTCTGGATTTCTAAAGTGAGAGACTTTCTATTTGACTAAGTTCCAAGAGTACCTGAACTTTCTACCTAAAACCCTCTGACCCTCATTGAGAGACTGTGTTTTGTCTTTTTCTTCTTTACAAATAAAAATCGGATCTGTCTCAGTCTCTACAGTTCTTGGGCCATCAACTTCGGGAAACCCCTAGATGTACACGAGGTGAAGAAGGTAACGGTGAGCCCAATAAAATCAGCAGCTCCTTTGGGGGTCAGTGCTACACTTACCTCCTCTGTGCAGTTGGTTTTGCAAAGAACACCCCCCAATCCTCCTCTTCTTGGGTCCCTCTTTGCTGCTTCTGGGCCCTCCCTCCTTTCGAGTGCCCCCTTAGTGAGCAGTTTCCTATGGGGGCACTGGAGCCAAGTCACAGCTCTGCGTGTCCATTCAGACACAGAGCCCCGACCCGGCCTCACCTCCTCTCTCCCTTGATTGGCTGACTGACTTTGATTGACAGCCACAGGAGCCAATTGTGCTGCTGCTGTGTCTCAGCCAATCAGGAGGAGTGCCCCAGACAGCTTAGACATTCGTGGACATCGCTGAACAGAGATGGGGCTCAGGTAAGTAATTAGGGGGTGCTGCGGAGGCTACTACACACAGAAGGTTTTTTTTATCTTAAAAGGGGTTGTAAAGCTTCGTGTTTTTTCACCTTAATAAATCCTATGCATTAAGATGAAAAAACACCTTGCACTCTCCGCCCCCCCCCCCCCCCCCCAAGCCCCCGTTTTACGTACCTGAGCCTCTGTGGGCGCGATCCCACGTTGCTTTCCCCCAGCTCCTCTTCATTGGATGATTGATAGCAATGCAGCCATTGGCTCCTGCTGCTGTCAATCAAATCAATGACGCTGCGCGTCGGGGCGGGGTCGAGTGATCCAGTCGGCAGCCATAACGGCCGAGTGTATCACACGGGAGCGCGCCCGCAAGTTAACCCCCTCAGGAGAGAGCTTCCCAGAGGGGGGTTAGCTCTTGCGGGGAGGAGCCAAGACAGACCCCAGAAAATGAGGATCGGGGCCACTCTGTGTAAAATGAACTGCACAGTGGAGGTAAGTATGACATGTTTGTTATTTAAGAAAAAAAAAAAAATAAAAACTAACCTATACAACCCCTTTAATGCATAGACTGCATTAAGAAAAACAAAACAAAAAAAAAAAAAAAAAACTGCCTTTACAACCCCTTTAAAGTGGTTGTAAACCCTTACAACCAACTTTGACCTACAGGTAAGCCTAGATTAAGGCTTACCTGTAGGTCCAAGAAATATCTCCTAAACCTATACGGTTTAGAGATATTTGCCCGAAGACAGCCACCGCTAGACAGCGGTGCACAGGTGCACTGGGGCAGGCCGCAGATCGCGGCGATATGCCGCGAGCGTTGGCTCCCGTCATCGCGGCTCCGGCGAATCACAGCGTGCTATGCTATGTATACTAGCTCATTGTGTCTTTGTCTTGCAGGATTTTTTAAAAAGGGTTTACAACCACTTTAAAGCTGAATTCCAGGAAATAAACATGTTGTTCATATTTGTTTTGTAAAAATAAATCACCTCTAATTCCGCGTATACATGACTGGACTTTTCGATGGACTAGGTCCGACGGAATGAATCCGTCGGATATTACAATCGTGTATGGGCTCTCGTGGACTTTTTTTCCCAAAAATCAGACGGACCTAGAAATAAAACATGTTTCAAATCCTTCAGACAGACTCGAGTCCAGTCGAAAAATCTGTTCGTCTGTATCCTAGTCCGACGGACAGCTATTGGCTACTGGCTATGAACTTCCTTATTCTAGTCCGGTCGTGTGTCATCACGTTAGAATCCGTCGGACTTTGGTGTGCTTGTTTGTGGGCAAGTCCGTTCGTTAGGAAAGTCCGTCGGAACTCCGCCAAAAGTGGAACAAACCAACAATGGCTAGGAAATGGCTGGGAGGCGACATCACCCATAGGCTTACTATACCGGAGTGGCTTCCGAATAGGTAGTGTAATGTTCGGGGGACCAGGTAGATCGCAGGACACAGGCTTTTCATACAACAAAGGGTTGATTAACTTAAATAGCTTTACGGCAGCCAAAAACAAAAAGAAAAAGGTTTGTAGTCTCACCGACTTGCAAAGTCCAGAACAGCTGTCCTTATCAAAACAGAGCTTGATCTTGATGGCAGGTAGCTTCCCCTGCCAGGAGCCTTCCAAACAGGACACTGCTGTCCACTTCAGTTGCTGCAGTCCAAAATAAACACCATCCACCATGTCTTCTCCACTCCTCCACACCCATCTACCACTTCCTGTCTTGTTTTTTAAAGACACTTCCTTAACAGGTGGGTTAATCAATTTTTATTCCCTTAAAGAGACCACAACCCAAACAGAGGGGAAATATAGCGTCCTTCCAGGACCCAGCCACGGCGTCCTGTACATATCCCCCCCCTGTGCCCCAACGCCAAGGAGGTGGAGGCAACAGTGGAGCTCAAACAATGGACTCGGGAGAGGGCATCTGCATTTTGATGCAGTCTCCCAGGCCTATGCTCCACTGCAAATTTAAATTCCTGGAGTACCAGGAACCACCGGGTAACCCTGGCATTAGTCCCTTTTCCCTGTCTCAGCCATGTTAAAGGGGCATGGTCAGAAATCAACCTAAACTTCCTCCCCAAAAGGTAATATCTGAGGGATTCCAGAGCCCACTTAATGGCCAGACACTCTCGTTCAATTATGGCATAGTTTTTCTCCGCTGGTGTTAGTCTTCCTCAGCAGGAAGTTATCAGGTGTTCCTCGCCATGAATAACCTGTGACAACACCGCTCCCAATCCTACATCGGAAGCATCAGTCTGGACAACAAACTCTTTTGAAAAATTGGGTGCTACCAGGACAGGGTGTTGGCACAGCGCCGACTTGAGCTCCAAAAAAGCCTTCTCAGCGTCTGCATTCCACTCCACCATGACCGATTTCCGACCCTTAGTCAGATCGGTCAACGGAGCCGCCAACGTGGCAAAGTTGGGTACAAACCTCCTGTAGTATCCCACCATGCCCAGGAATGCACGTACCTGCTTTTTTGTGAGGGGGCGGGGCCAATTCTGTATAGCCTCTATCTTGTTGACCTGAGGTTTCACTACCCCTCTACCCACGATATAACCCAGGTATTTCACCTCCTCCATTCCCAAAGCACATTTTTCAGGGTTTATTGTAAACCCCTCCTTCCAAAGAGAGTCCAGCACTGCCTGCACTTTGGGCAAATGCGATTCCCAGTCTTTGCTAAAAATGACTATATCGTCCAAGTATACTGAGGCATACTTCCGGTGAGGTCGTAAAATCCTATCCATTGCTCTCTGGAACGTGGCTGGAGCAGTTTGCAATCCAAAAGGCATCCTTTTGTACTGAAAACTCCCCCCTGGGGTAGAAAAAGCAGTTCTCTCTAGCGGCCTTAGTCAACGGTATTTGCCAATACCCCTTGGTAAGGTCTAACGTAGTGATATACCTGGCTGGACCTAGTCTCTCGATAAGCTCATCTACCCGGGGCATGGGGTAGGCATCAAACCGGGAAACTTCATTAAGTTTCCGGAAATCATTGCAAAATCGCAGAGTCCCGTTGGGCTTCGGTACCAACACAATCGGGCTCGACCACTCACTCTGCGATTCCTCAATAATCCCTAGGTCTAACATCTTTTTAACTTCCTCTGAAACGGCCTTCCTTTGAGCCTCTGGGATGCGGTAGGGCCGGACAAAAACTTTGACTCCTGGTTCTGTGCCAATATCATGCTCTATGACACTAGTGAGCCCTGGCAAGTCTGAAAATGTTTCTTTATTTCTCTGCAAGAACTCCTTTGCCTGCTGACTTTGGGTTTTAGACAGGGTATTTGCTACTTGCACACTCTCCACCCCAACCCGAGGCTCAAATTTTGTACTAGCCAGGGAGGTCACTGGTTCCCTGTCTGTCCAGGGCTTTAACAAGTTTACATGATATATCTGGAAGGGTTTCCTCTTGCCTGGCTGGTGGACTCTATAATTTACCTCTCCCATTTTTTCTACAACCTCGAAAGGGCCTTGCCATCTGGCCAAGAACTTACTTTCCACAGTGGGAATCAACACTGCTACTCGATCCCCCACTTGGAAGTTCCTAATTTTGGCTACCCTATTATAGACCCGTCGTTGAGCCTCCTGGGCTTTTTGTAAATGTTCCTTAACTAGCGGCATTACAGTTCGGATCCTCTCCTGCATTTGAGAGACATATTCAAGAACACTTTTATGCTGAATTGGTTCACTTTCCCATTCTTCTTTAACAAAGTCCAGTAATCCGCGAGGTCTCCGCCCATTTACCAATTCAAAAGGCGAAAACCCAGTGGAGGCCTGGGGCACTTCTCGGATAGCAAACAGGAGGGCTGGTAACAGGCAGTCCCAGTCTTTCCCATCCCTTTGTACCACTCTCTTGAGCATAGCTTAAGGGTCTTATTAAAACGTTCTACCAATCCATCTGTTTGGGGATGGTAGACCGATGTGCGCAGCTGTTTAATCCGGAACAGTTTGCATACATCAGCCATAACCTTCAACATAAACGGGGTGCCCTGGTCTGTGAGAATTTCCTTGGAAAAACCTGTCTGTGTAAACAACTGGAATAACTCCCGTGCAATAGCCTTAGAGGAGGTATTCCGCAGGGGTAGCGCCTCAGGATATCGAGTGGCATAGTCGAGGATCACCAGTATGCAAGAATGACCTCGAGCCGACTTTACCAAGGGACCCACTATATCCATGGCTATCCTCTCGAATGGGACCTCAATTATGGGCAGAGGGACCAACGGGCTCCGGAAATGGGTCGCCGGAGCGGTCAACTGACAGGTGGGACAAGAGGTACAGTATCTTCTTACCTCTGCTTTCAAGCCTGGCCAGTAAAACCGGTCGGCGATCCGTGCCTCCGTCTTTTCAACTCCCAGGTGTCCCCCTAAAACATCATCATGGGCCAGTTCCAGGACCTTGCATCTATACTGTTGGGGTACCAATAATTGTTCTACCACATTTTCTCTCACTTTAGTAACCCGATAAAGCAATTCATTACATATTGAAAAATGTGGCCATCGCTCATTAGCACCTGGCTCTTGGGGCTCCCCATTTATAACTACAACCTGTTCCCGTGCCCTGGCCAAAGTGGGGTCCTGCATCTGGGCAGTACCAAATGCCCCCTGGGGAACACCCAAATCTGGCAAGTCAGGGGTAGAGGCCATTTCCTCATCCTCTTCCCCCAGCATTACCTGAAGCGGGGAAGGTTCCCCCCCCCCCCCCCCCCTCAGTGTTCAGGTAGGTCTGAGAACCCCACATATTGACATCCTTAACAGTATCAGCACTATTTTCATCATTATTAACCAAAGTCTTGGCGTTTTTATCAACTGGGTCCATATTACGAATATGTGGCATCTCAGGGTTATTACCCTCAACAACAGGAACAGAGGTACTAGTTTCTTCCCAGTCTCTGGACCTTTCAGATAGTTCTCCTTGTCTCCAAAGTTTTGCAAATAACGGACAGTCACGTCCTATGATAACGTCATGTACCAAGTTCTTTACCACCCCTTTACCAGTGCCACATGCTGTGGAGATGGACACCGAGATGAGAGGGTACTCTCTAGTGTCACCATGAATGCACACAACCCGCAAAATTATGCTTACCGGACCGATCTTCCCAATTACTCTAGGGTGAACCAGGGTTACCATGCTTCCAGAGTCCAGCAAAGCCTGTGCAGGGTGGTGGTTCACTTGGACTTCACACTCAAACTTCCCCTCTCCAAGGTCAAGATGTGTTGTACACGCTTTATGGGCATAAAAAGACCCCCTCCGAAGAACCCCGCATTCCGTGGGTTCTTCCTGCAATGGGCAGTGGGCCCGGGTATGGCCCCAGGCATGACATCGCCAACATTGTACATCCCCTCCTCTCCGATCAGGAACAGGGGTAACGGGTGTGACTCTTGGCCTTCTGGGGTGTTGGTTCCAGGGCTCCTGGGGACATCCTTTCGAAGGGCGGCAGTTGGTCGGAAAGGCCTTGGCAGACTGGGCCCTTGACGCTTGGCGGGGCCAAGCAGATCCTCCACCACTGTATATCGTTCCACCATCTCGACAAGGTGGTTTACGGTTTTGGGGTCTCTATGGCTGACCCACCATTGAAGGTCGTCTGGCAGTGACCTTAAGTATCGGTCCAGCACGACCCGCTCCACAATTTGGGGGCCAGACAACACTTCGGGCTGCAGCCATTTTTTTACAAGTTGCACCAGGTCATGCATTTGAGATCGCGGTGGCCGGTTTGAACGATACTTCCACTGGTGCACTCGTTGGGCTCGAACAGCCGTAGTCACTCCCAACCGAGCCAGTATTTCTGCCTTTATTTTTTGATAATCTTTAGCATGTTCTGGTGGTAGGTCAAAATAGGCTTTTTGAGGATCTCCGGTGAGGAAAGGAGCAATTAAGCCGGCCCACTGGTCCTGGGGCCACCTTTCTCTCTTTGCCGTCCTCTCAAATGTTGCCAGAAACGCCTCTACGCCATCACTCAGGGACAACTTCTGCAAGAAATGGCTTGCCCTTATGGTCACCTGGTTGCCAGGGGCAACGGACACTTGTTCACGGCCCTGAGAAAGCTGCTGCACTGCTTCTTTTAAGGCAGTTATCTGAGCCTGCATCACCCCTTGTTGGGTCGCTTGCTGGGCTGCTAACTGGGCCACCAACAGGCGAGTATTTTCTTGCTGTAGAGCCAGCGCCTCATTGTGGTGCGTTTTTTGTACCTCCAGCTGGGTTGCTAAGCGCTGATTAGCTTCCTCATGGCGAGTCTGCGCTTGCATATTAGCCAAGGACAGCTGTTTAATTAGCTCCTCCATTGTTTCAGCTTTCAACAGTTGTGCAGCTTTAACCCAGGACATAAATTCACTGTACTGTCCCTTTAAATGTCAGTTCAAATCCAATGCAAAAAAAAATAAAATAGCAAGAAAAACGCCTGTTACTTTGTCCTGCCCGCATTCGAGCACCACTTGTAATGTTCGGGGGGGACCAGGTAGATCGCAGGACACAGGCTTTTCATACAACAGGGTTTATTAACTTAAATAGCTTTACGCCAGCCAAAAACAAAAAGAAAAAGGCTTGTAGTCTCACCGACTTGCAAAGTCCAGAACAGCTGTCCTTATCAGAAACAGAGCTTGATCTTGATGGCAGGTAGCTTCCCCTGCCAGGAGCCTTCCAAACAGGACACTGCTGTCCACTTCAGTTGCTGCAGTCCAAAATAAACACCATCCACCATCCACCATCCACCATCCACCATCCACCATCCACCATCCACCATCCACCATGTCTTCTCCACTCCTCCACACCCATCTACCACTTCCTGTCTTGTTTTTTAAAGACACTTCCTTAACAGGTGGGTTAATCAATTTTTATTCCCTTAAAGAGACCACAACCCAAACAGAGGGGAAATATAGCGTCCTTCCAGGACCCAGCCACGGCGTCCTGTACAATAGGTATAGGAATCTTTTCTTTACAGGGTTAGATAGAATAACTTTAAAAATGGGGGTGGGAGTAGGTTTAGCCCTAGTTATCATTTGACTGAAATTCCACTTTAAGTTTCATTTATCCCATCGCTTTCTGTTCTGGCCCTCCTATGTAAGCAAACCATGTTGCGCTCTCTCTTTTAAACATAAAATCAAGATTGTGCAATAACCTACATTTAATATTTATCGCATAATCCCCTCGTACCATCATAATTAACAATGTGAATCACAGAGCTCCATATATACACTATATTACCAAAAGTATTGGGACGCCTGCAGTCTTAGTCCATATGGTTCAATATTGAGTTGGCCCACCCTTTGCAGCTATAACAGCTTCAACTCTTCTGGGAAGGCTGTCCACAAGGTTTAGGAGTGTGTCTATGGGGATGTTTGACCGTTTTTCCAGAAGTGCACTTGTGAGGTCAGGCACTGATGTTGGATGAGAAGGCCTGGTTCTCAGTCTGCTCTCTAATTCTTCCCCAAGGTGGTCTATCGGGTTGAGGTCAGGACTGTGTGCAGGCAAGTCAAGTTCCTCCACCCCAAACTCAATCACCCATGTCGGGATGAATTAGAGGTCTTAGTGGTCTTAGTGTTTGCTGTACTGGCTCCCTCGCTTTTTGACTATGAACATATCTCATATCTTTGTGGCTTTGCGAACACAGTTTTTGCACATATTTTAGTTACACAAGCACAGTTTGCTTCCCCTTGTTACTTTTAAAGGGTCTCACAACTGAAAAAAGGTTGAGGAGCAATGCTCAGACTGTCCAACATACACTGAAAAATAATGTTGAATGGAAACATCATGGCATGTTAAGCTATGCTGCTGTTCAAGCAAAAAACTTGCTCCTGGAATGTAAAATCATTGAAACTTTAGATTTAGACAAAGCAGAAAACACTATTAAAAGCCAAGCGCAGTGGCAGTTCATTCATAAGGGCGCACGGGCACCGCCCCCTCTCTCCTGCCACCCCCTCTATCACCAATAGATTCATGCATTGCATGAATCTATCTATGGGCGCCGCTGCCACCCCCTATTCAGGCGCTTGGCCCCTTTTCGGCCGCAGGGCGCCTGAATTACAGTGGCAGGGGTGTTTTTGAAGCACCTGATTGGAGCCATAGGTTCTAATAGGCGTCAAAAAAGGGGATCTGCGAGCGCCATGCTGGGTTCTCGCAGGTCATTCAGCTGTGTTAGAATCAAATAATTATTCACTTTCCTAACACTAAACTGCCTCTCCGCCAATCAGGTGCTTGGATCTGTTACCCGTCACCTGACTGACTGAAATGACAGGCGATATGATTGGACACCAGGCGTCCAATCATAGCAGAGGTCGGGAAGAGAGGATGGGAGACGATATCAAGAAGCTGTCCCACTGAGACAGGTAAGTGCAGACTGCGGGCTGGTGGGGGGCACACTGGCAGCATTTAATATGGCACAGTGGCTGTTTGATGGGGCACAGTGGTGGCGATTGATGGGCACAAGTAGCTGCATTTGATGGGCACAGTTGCTGCATATGATAGGCATAATGGCTGCATATGATGGGCACAATGGGCTGCATTCGATGGGCACAATGGCTGTATATGATGGGCACAATGGCTGCATTTGATAGGGGAGGGGGGGTCCAGTATTTTTCAGTTTGTTTGCGCCCCCCAAAAAATTTTGAGCACCAGCCACCACTGATTGATAGTCCTAATATGTTGATGTATGGACATCAGCCTTCACTTTTGTTATTCTAGAATTAAATGTGCTCATATGCTGTATATTTTCTGCTGAGAAAGTAACATTCAATTATGTCACTCAGGACACAATAGAAGCAATTGTTCAAGAGTTACACAAATGCATTAATGGGGCCCTGAATTATATTCATTTCCAGGCTGACAGATATCCGCTCAATCCATGCATTCAACTCTTCATTCCTTAAAGTCCTCACCAAAGATTGGCTATTTATTTGGCCCGCTCTAATGGCTGACCAAACCTGCAAAATTGGACCGCCTGCAGCCAAGGTGTCAAGCGTCCATTTCATTATATATATATATCTGTAGCTCTGGCTGTATGTTTAGGGTTGTTGTCCTGCTGGAAGGTGAACCTCCTCCCCAGTATCATGTCTTTTGCAAACTCTGAAGCCCCATACACACTATCAGATTTTCTGATGATTTTTTCCTTCAGATTTACCAAAACCATGTAATATGAGGTCAAACCTTAGGAGTTTTAATTTGTTTGCAGTCAGGCAGGCCCTTATACTACATGGTTTTGGTAAATCTGAAGGAAGAAGTCAGCAGAAAATCTGATAGTGTGTATGGGGGCTTAACAGGTTTTCTTCTAAGATTGCCCTGTATTTGGATGCATTCATCTTCACGTCATCTCTGACCAGTTTCCCTGTCCCTGCTGAAGAAAAGCATCTCTACAACATGATGCTGCCACCACCAAGTTTCACGGTGTGGATGGTGTGTTCAGGGTGATGTGCAGTGTTAGTTTTCTACCACACATAGTGTTTTGCTTTTAGGTCAAAAAGTTCAATTTTGGTCTCATCTGACCAGAGCGCCTTCTTCAACATTTGCTGTGTCCTCCACATGGCTTCTCGCAAACTGCACACAGGACATCTTATGGCTTTCTTTCAACAATGGCTTTCTTGTTGCCACTCTTCTATAAAGGCCAGATTTGTGGAGTGCACGACTAATAACTGTTCTGTGGACAGATTCTCCCACCTGAGCTGTGGATCTCTGCAGCTCCTCCAGAGTTACCATGGGCCACTTGGCTGCTTCTCTGATGAATGCTCTCCTTGTCCGGCCTGTCAGTGTAGGTGGACGGCCATGTCTTGGTAGGTTTGCAGTTGTACCATACTCTTTACATTTTCGGATGATGGATTGAACAGAGCTACGTGAGACGTTCAAAGCTTGGCATATTTTTTTGTTGTAACTTTAATTTCTATCCCTGACCTAGTGTGTTCCTTGGCCTTCATGATGCTGTTTGTTCACTAAGGTTCTCTAACAAACCTCTGAGGGCTTCACAGAACAGATGTATTTATACTGAGATTAAATTACACACAGGTGCACTCTTTTTACTAATTATGCGACTTCTGACAGCAATTGGTTCCACTAGATTTTAGTTAGGGGTTTCAGAATAGAGGAGGCCAAATACAAAGGCACACCACACTTTTCAGATATTTATTTGTAAAAAAAAAAAAAAAAAATGTGAAAATCATTTCCCTTTCACTTCACAATTATATGCCACTTTGCGTTGGTTTACCACATAAAATAAATTTATACACACATTATATATATATATATATATATATATATATATATATATATATATTTATATATACACACAGTGCCGTGCAAAAGTATTTTGTTGCCTCACAACCTGGAATTAACATGGATTGTTTGAGGATTTGTATCATTTTATTTACAGAACATGCTCACAACTTTGAAGAATTTTTTTATTTTTTTTTAATTGTGAAGCAAACAACAAATAGGACAAAATTAGAGAAAAAGTCAATGTGCAAAACTATTTACCCCCCTAAAGTCAGAACTTTGTAGAACCGCCTTTTGCGGCTATCACAGGTCCAAATGGCTTTGGATAAGTCTCTATGAGCTTGCCACATCTTACCACTGGGATTTTTGCCCATTCCTCCTTGCAAAACTGCTCCAGCTCCTTCAAGTTGGATGCTTTGCGCTTGTGAACAGCAATCTTTAAAGTGATTATAAGAGTTTTTTTTTTTTTAAACAAACATGTCATACTTACCTCCACTGTGCGGCTTGTTTTGCACAGAGTGGCCCTGAACCTGCTCTTCTGGGGTCCCCCAGCGGCTCTTGCGGTTCCTCCCCACATCAGATAACCCTCTAGGAGAAGCACTCTCCTGAGGGGGCTACCTTGCGTGTGCACCCCCGAGTCCATCATTCAGCATCCATAGCCACTGAATGTATGACTCGGCCCTGCCCCCCACATCACTGGATTTGATTGACAGCAGCGGGAGACAATGGCTGCACTGCTATCAATCTAGCCAATCAAGAGCCAAGAACCCCGGGCAGAGGGACAGCAGGTCCCCGCCCGGGTGAAGATCCAGGGCTCAGGTAAGTAAACTGGGGCGGGGGGGGGTCACTGCCAGGTGTTTTTTCACCTTAATACATGGATGCATTAAGGTGAAAAAACACAAGGGTTTACAAACCCTTTAAGTCTGACCACAGATTTTTTATTGGATTGAGGTCTGAGCTTTGACTAGGCCATTCCAGCACATTTACATGTCTCCCCTTAAACCACTCAAGTGTTGCTTTAGCAGTGTGTTTGAGGTCATTGTCCTGCTGGAAGGTGAACCTCCGTCCAGGCCTCAAATCACACATCGAGTGGTACAGGTTTTGCTCAAGAATATCCCTGTATTTAGCATCATCCATCTTTCCCTTAACTCTTCCCAGTCCCGACTGCTGAAAAACATCCCCACAGCATGATGCGGCCTCCACCATGTTTCACTGTGGGGATGTTGTTCTTTGGGTGATGTGATGTGTTGGGCCAGGCAGCGTTTTCTTTAATGGCCAAAAAGTTAAATTTTAGTCTCATCAGACCAGAGCACCTTCCTCCATACATTTTGAGAGTCTCCCACATGCCTTTTTGCAAACTCAGTATGTGCCATTTTGTTTTTTGCTGAAAGTAATGGCTTTCTTCTGGCCGCTCTGCCATAAAGCCCAACTCTATGGAGTGTACGGCTTATTGTCCCCCTATGTACAGATACTCCAGTCTCTGCTGTGGAACTCTGCAGCTCCTCCAGGGTTACCTTAGGTCTCTGTGCTGCCTCTCTGATTAATGGCCTCCTTGCACGGTCCATGAGTTTTGGTGTGCGGCCATCTATTGGCAGGTTTGCTGTTGTGCCATGTTCTTTCCATTTGGTTATGATAGATTTGATGGTGCTCCTAGGGATCATCAAAGATTTGGATATTTTTTTTATACCCTAAGGGCCGGTTCACACAGGGGGCGATGCGAGGCGACACCGACTTGCCTCGCCGCGACCTCAGCGGCGACTTGCAAATGACTTCTGTATAGAAGTCAATGCAAGTCGCCCCGAGGTCGCCCAAAAGTAGTACAGGAACCTTTTTTCTGAGTCGGAGCGACACGAGTCGCTCCTCTCAGAACGGTTCCATTGTACAGAACGGGGGCGACTTGTCAGGTCGCGGCGAG